>NW_022170650.1:0-591 GCF_008802855.1 Photinus pyralis | reverse complement strand
ATCCGTTAAAAATAAATTTAGGTTCTAAAGCAGCGTAAGTATTTTTCTTTCTGCGTTCAGCTAAAGCGGCTGCAGAACCTGCTTTCTTCACCGAGGAGAAGAGATATGAAGGACATAAGGTATCAACACAAGTAAAGTCCCATTAATTAAATTAATTAATTAAATGCTTTAAGGAGATTTCAATGGTAGTTTTATCCTTGGCAAATTGCATGTTAAATAATTTTGTGCAATAATGCCCTATGTTAATTCATTTATTTCGATTAAACATACAATGGCAGGTAGGCAATAATATGAATGACCATTTATCCCTTCGCTATTTGGTTCACAAGGTACTTATACCATTGCTGGTTTATTTCTAAAATGAGTTAAATCAAAATCAAACAAATATTCAATAACTGAAAGAAAAACATACTGTGCAACTTGCTTTTCCTAAAATTATCTATTATTGCTGCGTAACTAGATTTGTATATCCGCTTTTCTCCATGAAGGGTTTCGTATCTTCGTTACTAAATGCGTTTTTATATGGAGCGTTATCTAAAACGACTACCGACAGACCCTCTAACTTTTGTAGCAATTGCTGCTCGAACCAAT
>NW_022170649.1:0-389 GCF_008802855.1 Photinus pyralis | reverse complement strand
TATGAAAGGACGCACGAATGATTCAATATGACTGAAAATTCGTATATCGAAATACTGGGAATTTTTGAAAGCTGGTTAGGATTCTAGCCACGACATACGATTCCAAACCAACATTCGCGGCAATAGTTTGAGAATTCCTATCCGTTCTAGGAGACGCAATAAAGTACAAATACGTGCGGACGCAATAATGATAGCGGGATGTATATATATATATATATATCTCTACCTCTAATGCATCTGCAGTTCTCAAACATTTATACCAATTTATTGTGGGTCATTGAACATTTAGTCTGCCGCTGGAATCCCACAAAATAATTGTAAGTGAAGAAAAGTTATCGACAAAATATGAAATTAATACTTTTCTTCACTTTACAATTGTTTCATTACTT
>NW_022170648.1:0-826 GCF_008802855.1 Photinus pyralis | reverse complement strand
CAAAAATAGGCAAAATTTACTTTTCCATTCAATAACGAAATATATTCGAAACAAAAGTACATACAGAAAGGAGTATGTAAAGTTGCATATTGACAATCTCCAAATTTGGTTAAATATTAATTTGTGTTCAATGGTAGAAACATAAACCAAAGAGTAAGGGTACTCTTTGCATAAACTTAGGCAAATTATACTGCACATTTTCTATCTGTATAAAACAAGTTAAGCTATATTTTTGCGCTCTCGAGCTAAATTTTTAAGTCGTTTTTCCTACCTAGATAACTTATCTATAAATGAAGTTGGAACAATTTCCAAAATTGCTATAAGTTCGTAAAGCTAGGCAATAACGCCAGGAAAATTTGTTTCCTTCTTTCTTTTTCAAAATATGGAACCCTAACAGCCCTCTCCGTTACCCCTAAAAAAATATTATTTGAAAACATTTTAAGAAATCCCGGCGTTATAGCCTTCACCTTTCCCAGGAATATTTGACCCCTTCTTCATCTTCACTCAGAATTCAGATATCGTGGAACGAAATCAAGCGTTTTCGGGCAACGAAACGTGTGTACTGCTTCTGCAACTTCAACGGTGGCGGAGTGGTTAATGAAAATTCTGCACTTATCCTCTGTGAGGGATTTCTCTTTTTACTCACAAAATGTTTTATTTCAATTTAATTAAGTGAATATAAATTTCGTTCTTTCTGTTCGTATTTTTTATTTAAAATTTTATTTTTTAATTCTTTAGGTCCTTTCTTCAAGAGTTATCGTACCGACCGACGGGCAGACAGATTCTAATAGGTCCTTTTAGTTAATTTGTATGAATATTAAACAAA
>NW_022170647.1:0-2716 GCF_008802855.1 Photinus pyralis | reverse complement strand
TTCTAATCATTTTCTTTTAATTGCAGATTCGACATTATTTTCTCTTTGGATTGGTCACGGACGAAGGGAAGACGCAATTAAAGCGAGGGGGATGGAAAAATCTTGCTTTTTCCCGGTGGTGGTTAAAAGCAATATTTATTTTCCGCCATTTTGTTAATTTTCAATGGCTTTTGATGTGCTTTTCCTTGCTTACATTCTAATCATTTTCTTTTAATTGCAGATTCGACATTATTTTCTCTTTGGATGGGTCACGGACGAAGAGAAGACGCAACTATAGCGGGGTGGTCGGAAAGAATCTTGCTTTTTCCGGTGGGAGTTGAAAGCAACATTTATTTTTCGCGATTTTGTTAATTTTCAATGGCTTTTGATGTGCTTTTCCTTGCTTACATTCTAATCATTTTCTTTTAATTGCAGATTCGACATTATTTTCTCTTTGGATTGGTCACGGACGAAGGGAAGACGCAATTAAAGCGAGGTGGATGGAAAAATCTTGCTTTTTCCCGGTGGGGGTTAAAAGCAATATTTATTTTCCGCCATTTTGTTAATTTTCAATGGCTTTTGATGTGCTTTTCCTTGCTTACATTCTAATCATTTTCTTTTAATTGCAGGTTCGACATTATTTTCTCTTTGGATGGGTCACAAACGAAGAGAAGACGCAACTATAGCGGGGTGGTCGGAAAGAATCTTGCTTTTTCCGGTGGGAGTTGAAAGCAACATTTATTTTTCGCGATTTTGTTAATTTTCAATGGCTTTTGATGTGCTTTTCCTTGCTTACATTCTAATCATTTTCTTTTAATTGCAGATTCGACATTATTTTCTCTTTGGATGGGTCACAAACGAAGAGAAGACGCAACTATAGCGGGGTGGTCGGAAAGAATCTTGCTTTTTCCGGTGGGGGTTGAAAGCAATATTTATTTTCCGCCATTTTGTTAATTTTCAATGGCTGTTGATGTGCTTTTCCTTGCTTACATTCTAATCATTTTCTTTTAATTGCAGATTCGACATTATTTTCTCTTTGGATGGGTCACGAACGAAGGGAAGACGCAACTATAGCGGGGTGGTCGGAAAGAATCTTGCTTTTTCCGGTGGGGGTTAAAAGCAACATTTATTTTTTGCGATTTTGTTAATTTTCAATGGCATTTGATGTGCTTTTCCTTGCTTACATTCTAATCATTTTCTTTTAATTGCAGATTCGACATTATTTTCTCTTTGGATTGGTCACGGACGAAGGGAAGACGCAATTAAAGCGAGGTGGATGGAAAAATCTTGCTTTTTCCCGGTGGGGGTTAAAAGCAATATTTATTTTCCGCCATTTTGTTAATTTTCAATGGCTTTTGATGTGCTTTTCCTTGCTTACATTCTAATCATTTTCTTTTAATTGCAGGTTCGACATTATTTTCTCTTTGGATGGGTCACAAACGAAGAGAAGACGCAACTATAGCGGGGTGGTCGGAAAGAATCTTGCTTTTTCCGGTGGGGGTTGAAAGCAACATTTATTTTTTGCGATTTTGTTAATTTTCAATGGCATTTGATGTGCTTTTCCTTGCTTACATTCTAATCATTTTCTTTTAATTGCAGATTCGACATTATTTTCTCTTTGGATGGGTCACAAACGAAGAGAAGACGCAACTATAGCGGGGTGGTCGGAAAGAATCTTGCTTTTTCCGGTGGGAGTTGAAGGCAACATTTATTTTTCGCGATTTTGTTAATTTTCAATGGCTTTTGATGTGCTTTTCCTTGCTTACATTCTAATCATTTTCTTTTACTTGCAGATTCGACATTATTTTCTCTTTGGATGGGTCACAAACGAAGAGAAGACGCAACTATAGCGGGGTGGTCGGAAAGAATCTTGCTTTTTCCGGTGGGGGTTGAAAGCAACATTTATTTTTCGCGATTTTGTTAATTTTCAATGGCTGTTGATGTGCTTTTCCTTGCTTACATTCTAATCATTTTCTTTTAATTGCAGATTCGACATTATTTTCTCTTTGGATGGGTCACGAACGAAGAGAAGACGCAACTATAGCGGGGTGGTCGGAAAGAATCTTGCTTTTTCCGGTGGGGGTTAAAAGCAACATTTATTTTTTGCGATTTTGTTAATTTTCAATGGCATTTGATGTGCTTTTCCTTGCTTACATTCTAATCATTTTCTTTAAATTGCAGATTCGACATTATTTTCTCTTTGGATTGGTCGCGGACGAAGGGAAGACTCAATTAAAGCGAGGTGGATGGAAAAATCTTGCTTTTTCCCGGTGGTGGTTAAAAGCAATATTTATTTTCCGCCATTTTGTTAATTTTCAATGGCTTTTGATGTGCTTTTCCTTGCTTACATTCTAATCATTTTCTTTTAATTGCAGATTCGACATTATTTTCTCTTTGGATGGGTCACGAACGAAGAGAAGGCGCAACTATAGCGGGGTGGTCGGAAAGAATCTTGCTTTTTCCGGTGGGGTTGAAAGCAACATTTATTTTTCGCGATTTTGTTAATTTTCAATGGCTTTTGATGTGCTTTTCATTGCTTACATTCTAATCATTTTCTTTTAATTGCAGATTCGACATTATTTTCTCTTTGGATGGGTCACGAACGAAGAGAAGACGCAACTATAGCGGGGTGGTCGGAAAGAATCTCGCTTTTTCCGGTGGGAGTTGAAAGCAACATTTATTTTTCGCGATTTTGTTAATTTTCAATGGCTTTTGATGTGCTTTTCCTTGCTTACAT
>NW_022170646.1:0-1734 GCF_008802855.1 Photinus pyralis | reverse complement strand
TTTTTCCGGTGGGGGTTGAAAGCAACATTTATTTTTCGCGATTTTGTTAATTTTCAATGGCATTTGATGTGCTTTTCCTTGCTTACATTCTAATCATTTTCTTTTAATTGCAGATTCGACATTATTTTCTCTTTGGTTGGATGGGTCACAAACGAAGAGAAGACGCAACTATAGCGGGGTGGTCGGAAAGAATCTTGCTTTTTCCGGTGGGGGTTGAAAGCAACATTTATTTTTCGCGATTTTGTTAATTTTCAATGGCTCTTGATGTGCTTTTCCTTGCTTACACTCTAATCATTTTCTTTTAATTGCAGATTCGACATTATTTTCTCTTTGGATGGGTCACGAACGAAGAGAAGACGCAACTATAGCGGGGGGGTCGGAAAGAATCTTGCTTTTTCCGGTGGGGGTTGAAAGCAACATTTATTTTTCGCGATTTTGTTAATTTTCAATGGCTCTTGATGTGCTTTTCCTTGCTTACACTCTAATCATTTTCTTTTAATTGCAGATTCGACATTATTTTCTCTTTGGAGGGGTCACGAACGAAGAGAAGACGCAACTATAGCGGGGTGGTCGGAAAGAATCTTGCTTTTTCCGGTGGGGGTTGAAAGCAACATTTATTTTTTGCGATTTTGTTAATTTTCAATGGCATTTGATGTGTTTTCCTTGCTTACATTCTAATCATTTTCTTTTAATTGCAGATTCGACATTATTTTCTCTTTGGATGGGTCACAAACGAAGAGAAGACGCAACTATAGCGGGGTGGTCGGAAAGAATCTTGCTTTTTCCGGTGGGGGTTGAAAGCAACATTTATTTTTTGCGATTTTGTTAATTTTCAATGGCTCTTGATGTGCTTTTCCTTGCTTACACTCTAATCATTTTCTTTTAATTGCAGATTCGACATTATTTTCTCTTTGGATTGGTCACGGACGAAGGGAAGACGCAACTAAAGCGGGGTGGTCGAAAAGAATCTTGCCTTTTTCCGGTGGGGGTTGAAAGCAACATTTATTTTTCGCGATTTTGTTAATTTTCAATGGCTTTTGATGTGCTTTTCCTTGCTTACATTCTAATCATTTTCTTTTAATTGCAGATTCGACATTATTTTCTCTTTGGATTGGTCACGGACGAAGGGAAGACGCAATTAAAGCGAGGTGGATGGAAAAATCTTGCTTTTTCCCGGTGGTGGTTAAAAGCAACATTTATTTTCCGCCATTTTGTTAATTTTCAATGGCTTTTGATGTGCTTTTCCTTGCTTACATTCTAATCATTTTCTTTTAATTGCAGATTCGACATTATTTTCTCTTTGGATGGGTCACGAACGAAGAGAAGACGCAACTATAGCGGGGTGGTCGGAAAGAATCTTGCTTTTTCCGGTGGGGGTTGAAAGCAACATTTATTTTTTGCGAATTTGTTAATTTTCAATGGCATTTGATGTGCTTTTCCTTGCTTACATTCTAATCATTTTCTTTTAATTGCAGATTCGACATTATTTTCTCTTTGGTTGGATGGGTCACAAACGAAGAGAAGACGCAACTATAGCGGGGTGGTCGGAAAGAATCTTGCTTTTTCCGGTGGGGGTTGAAAGCAACATTTATTTTTCGCGATTTTGTTAATTTTCAATGGCTCTTGATGTGCTTTTCCTGCTTACATTCTAATCATTTTCTTTTAATTGCAGATTCGACATTATTTTCTCTTTGGTTGGATGGGTCACAAACGAAGAGAAGACGCAACTATAGC
>NW_022170645.1:0-704 GCF_008802855.1 Photinus pyralis | reverse complement strand
CATTTTCATGCCTACTTTCTGTCAGGAAATTTGAGTTTCCATGACAGAGGCAGAGCACACTACGTTTCCTACCGCTTGTCACTTTACCGGCCACACCGTCACTTTACCGGCGGCATTTTTGACATGTCCAAATGTCTATAATGACTCGTGTCATCACTGACAGATTGACATTAATCAAAAGTTCTATATAAAAATTGAAATTTTATATTAAAAGACGATTTCGGATAAAATTTAACACAAAACTCGTCAGTAAATTGACATTACTTGACTCAGAAGCTAAAGAACTCGGCTCCAAAGAGCCCTCGTGCTTCAATATTTCCTCGCTAGTAATGTTTCATTTTCCTGACTTTTATGTATATAACTATGGTCAATGGCTTTTAATAAAATTTGTAGGAAGACTTTCAAGAATCACCACACGGGTTTCCATAAAGATCATTGCAAGATTTCTAGTAAACTCCGGTAAAATTCCTAGGAAAACTTCCAAAAATACTTTACTTTTTATTTTTATGGTAATGCCAGATATATATTTAAAAAAAATTCCTGTTGTAGAATAAAAATAGGCTCAGGGTCAGATAAACCTAGGATTCTGAGATATTTTGTTTGTAAGAAACTTGTAACCTAAGAATGTTTCTAAGAAAACATTACCAGTAGCATCACTATCCAAATCCTTTGAATAATTAGGTACAAAATTCTGAGGTTAAAGG
>NW_022170644.1:0-835 GCF_008802855.1 Photinus pyralis | reverse complement strand
TGGTTATAGTAAATAGAAAATAGCAGGAGGCGCAACAACAATTTTCTTATTTTAATACATTTTAACCATATACGCTTCTAGCAAAGACAAAAATATTTAATATGCTACAAATGTGTTACATTTTTAGCAATTTGTCTATATCGTTTATATATTAACCAATTTTCAAGAAACTTTCACAAAAAATCTTTTCCGACACTGGTTTGACTTGCAGTGCAGTTAAAAATCCTGAAACCCCTCAATTGTTTTTAGGCGGACGCTTTTTCAGGATACCAAGGTTAGTAATTAATTTTTTTGGTGGAAATGTGGGTGCTTTAGTATGTTATTTAAGTATCAATTTCCACAAGTTATAGGAAAGTGTGAGAAAAGACATCTCACCACGTCTTTATCATTGTATTTTAGCTCCCAAATTCCCATTTCCCTTAAAAAATGTATCCTCCGAGAAAGTGCGCAACGCCGTTTTTATGATTAATTAGTCGATTAAAAAGAATGTTCGAATAATTAAAAATAGGTCCCTCCAGAATTCCGGTACTGATTAAGAAGCGACAGTAGCCTTGGTTTGTTATTGTTATGTAATTAGTTCATGAGTCTCGGTAATTGCGTAGCAACTGCGTAAGGAACTTTAGAATTTGCCCAATTAAAATTAATGACTTAGATTCGATTACTGCTAAATAAGCACGCCTTAATTACAGATCAACACTAAACGAGGATGCGCACCTTTCTTCTCTGCAGCGATTATTTAAATCATTAAAACAAATGTTACACTGAAGGAAATTAATTAAGTTCATTATATAAATAAATTCCATACTCAGCGTTCAATCAATATATTTTATAGCTC
>NW_022170643.1:0-444 GCF_008802855.1 Photinus pyralis | reverse complement strand
GCACAAGAGTTGTGCACAATTTATACTCGTTTCATTATAGTTTATTATTGTATCGATTGTAGTCGATAGTCTTCAAATATCGATTAATTTTTGACGGTAATGCCGAACATCTCACTCTAACTCAAAAATAGCACATTTTTTCTTTGTCCCAAAAACTCTCATAACTAGCACGAAGCGGAGAGTAGCACGCATTTGTACTCACTGTCAAATTTGATTTATTTTTCGCAAGTAGAATACAAAGCCCATATAACTAGCACAAAACTGTCGTTATAGGGTGTCAATTTCGATATTGGGGGAGGGGAAGGGGGATCAGGTTGATTAATGGACACACCGTTTTGTTTTAATTTTTGCCTTTTTATAGTCCTAACAAATTTTCACCGAACAATGTAAAAATATTGTCTTGTAAAAAAAAGGAATAGAATCCCTAAAGATTTGCATTTATTT
>NW_022170642.1:0-484 GCF_008802855.1 Photinus pyralis | reverse complement strand
GTGGTAGAAAGTTGGGCTACACAGTCGGGAGGTCGGATGTTCGAAGCTGAGTTGAGGTGAATTTTTCATCTGTGGCAGAGATGGGAATTTTCTTAGATCAGTTTCGAGCATTCTGCCGGATACTCCTAATTAGGTTTTCCTGCAGTTTTCCTAATTCGTAAAGTAAATGCCGGAAGAGTATAGAACAACTTAAGACCTTCTGCAGGAGCACCTCTAAAAAGAATTATGCGGGTCACTCTGTAATTAGGCTAAAGTCTGTTGAAGGTCTATAACAAGAGAGGGACAATAAATAAATACATAAATTAATGGAAGCCAGATTTCTAAACAGCTTTTTTTTGGCTTTATGATGTTGTATTGAAACGGTTTAGAAGAAAATTAAAACACAAATTGTGACGGTGCTTTCTTTTTACGGACAAACACAACCACCTCAGGTACACGTACCCGCTTCTCCCTTCTCTCCTCTCTCACCTCATCAACCCTTTGG
>NW_022170641.1:0-785 GCF_008802855.1 Photinus pyralis | reverse complement strand
GTTCGTTATGGTGTCGAGTCTTGTACCAAGGAAGGAATTTTTTCTGTACAGTTTACAAAAAAAGTTATTGTAAAAAAAACAAAAAACCGTTTTTTACATGTTCCATAATTTTACACTTTTGCCGTTTATTAACGTCTGCCGGTTGGTCTGCCCGTCTGTTCCTTTGTCTGTCTGTCCATCTATCTGTCCGTGTGAACGATAACTTTGTTTAGAAATGTTCGATCGCTTTACATCTCCGTGAGTTATGAACTGAATTGCATGAAATTCAATATGGGCATAGATTTAGCCATATAATACGCAATGCCAAAAGTTGAATCGAATCGATTCAAAATTCACAGTGCCCTTTTCGCATCTCGCCCATTTATAAGCCGAATTGCAAACTTTTTTACTTATAAAAGTATTTGAATGAAATTTGATACATAGGCACTTGGGATAAAGGTAAATCAAACGCCAATTTCAAAATTTGGTTTTGCGCATGCGCAGTGCCAACTTTTTTATTTATTGAAGAATTTAAACGAAATTTGATACAGAGGCACTTGGGATAAAGGAAAATCAAACGCCAGTTTCAAAATTTGGCTTTGCGCATGAGCAGTGCCAACTTTTTTATTTATGGAAGAATTTAAATGAAATGTGATACATAGGCACTTGGAATCAAGGAAAATCTAGCGCTAGATTCAAAATTTTATTTTGCGAATGCGCAGTGCCAACTTTTTTATCTATGGAACTATTTAAGTGAAATTTGATACTTAGGCGCTTGGAACAAAAGAAAATCTAACATTAGTTTT
>NW_022170640.1:0-517 GCF_008802855.1 Photinus pyralis | reverse complement strand
AAGGGAGAAGCGGGTACGTGTACCTGAGGTGGTTGTGTTTGTCCGTAAAAAGAAAGCACCGTCACACAGTCGTTTAAGTGAGTGTGTCGAATAAAGAGCTGCAGCTATGGGAGCATTGTACTTTATTTCGTGCAATTGAAGAATGATGATGATATCGCTAAACAAAGTAAGTGAAACATTTCTAATTATTGTCAAATTAGGCCTAAAAGGTGGTAATTTACGTGTATAGTAAAGAATAGGGAATAACACAGCAATCAACCTTCCAAAGGAGGAAAGATCATAGGCAAATATACAGGGTTGTGTGGACCATATCTCAGAAACGATGAAAAGGAATAGTTCAAAAATATTTTTAAGATTACCGCTTTTCCGGTTGTATCAGAACGATACCGAAACTTTTCTTGTTTCAAATTCAAATTTACACATTTTTCCACTGTTTCAGAGGTTCAATAAATTAGCGATATCACTATTGTCTGAAAACTTTGCAAAATGATTTTTTTACGAATGGACAGCTTAAAGT
>NW_022170639.1:0-544 GCF_008802855.1 Photinus pyralis | reverse complement strand
AAGTTAGCCTACGGAATAACTCACACTAGATAATTTGCCCGCGAAGACTCACCCTCAATATTTTCGCCCCAGGTACATTCGCCCCCACTATTACGGACACTTTAACGGACAGTCTGTTATGAATTTGCTTTTATAATCAATAGTAAGCGTTAACGTGTGGGTATATTAAAGAAAGTAATTGCAGTTGTAGGTACGTCAAATTATCTACGAACTATTCCAGGTTCCAACCCTGGTTCGGCTGTGGAAGCGCTTGGGAAGAGCACTTCGTACCTACTTTAGTGACCATCAGACAACGTTGGTTGTAGTAAGTAGGAAGGTTTTAACTATCCCTATTGCAGCCAACTGGAAGTCGTTTCCATTCATTCATCATAATGGAAGAAAAATTCTCCCTGAACCTCGTCCTTAAAAGACGATTATGGTTCTGGGGGAAGAAGCGTCTAAAACCATCAAAGGTTATTTCTCGTTTTATTGTACTAGTCCTCGATGTGCGTCACTCGTCAAGTTACACTTTTTGTAGTGGATAAATAACCTTATGGCACACTAT
>NW_022170638.1:0-489 GCF_008802855.1 Photinus pyralis | reverse complement strand
GAACCTTCAAGCACACGCGGAGTCTCACACGTCTTTTTTGTGTGCGAATGTGAGTGCTCAAGCTACGCCAAGTAATGGAGAGGGTTGCACCGCAGACGCGGGACTCGCTGTATCGATGCGACAGAGGGGGCTCAATCCTTCGCTATCGACGTCGAAGGAACGTCGAGATTACTACTGGCACTCTCAGAGGGCTGTAAAGCAGAGAGACGTATGCCTCATGCAATAACCTTTGGTATACAGAGGATGAGTAAAAGGTTTGGGACCAGTGGGGGACTATGTTTGTTATAAGAGAGATAGCCAGAGATAATCCAGTCTTATCTAATGGCTGATTTCTGAACTCGTTGCTCTAAGACTGTAAGGATTAAAAATTCAGTAATTTTATAATTCAGATTTCGTATAAAATCTTTTAAAAATTATGCGAATTTTGGACAAGAGAGGGCAGGAGCACTCCATATAAACATTTGACTGCGCAGATATCCCTGCCACTAT
>NW_022170637.1:0-569 GCF_008802855.1 Photinus pyralis | reverse complement strand
GCGCAATCGTACAAAATTTAGTGCAGCGAAAACCTTTCTTCATAATAAAGTCTCCTGCTTAGTGGATTCTATGCTTATTCTTAGCGCAATTTCCGACTCATATTGAAAGGCGCTATTATGACCAGTTTCTCCGTCCGTCTGGTCGTCCCAGGGCAGCAACTACTACAGTTTTCAATACACTTAAGTTCGTTGCATTCGATAGCCCTGAGCCAAGAAAATCTTGACGACTTTTTATTAATTATGTATTTGGTTGAAATTTTTACCAGAGATGCTTCTAGTAAAGGCATCAAACGTATCGGATATAGTATAGTATAGCATTGACTCAAAAGTTATATGAACTTTACTTGACCAAACAACAAACTTTATCCAAATTATGAGTACGTTTACACGGACACCTAACACCGGTTTTATAACTACGGATGTTTCTAAAACCGACGTTAAATCGCGTGTAAACAATGTGGTACAACCGATGTTATAAATCCGGTTTCTTAACGCTACACCTCTTTATAATCGGGCGTGACGTTATAACATCGGTTTTAGGAACGCGTGTAAACAGCATAAGCGGATGT
>NW_022170636.1:0-486 GCF_008802855.1 Photinus pyralis | reverse complement strand
TTTTATCCCCAAAAGGAAGAAAGGTTTATCCAATTTTAGTACAAATCCAAAGCGATATCCGAAAAAATTTGCAAAATTTCGACCGGCCATTACTCCACCCGTTACAACTGCTAGAGCCGGTTTTGTGACATGATTTCTGGAAATCAAGGTTATTATACTTGCACCACTGCCAGTACTACACTTATCAGTAAATTAACGAAATTAACTTAACAAACCATAATTCTACCACTTTGGATATTTGTAAATGTATAGTGGGTTGGGTTGGTACAGCAGCCTTGGCTGAAACCCCGCCCATACAAATACAATAAAAAAACTTTGAAAAAAATAAAATAAAAAGGTTCAATTGATAACAATTGGTAGAATCCAAAACATGAAAAGCGCTTTTTACCATTAGAGTTTTCAAATTGATCTCTACCTGTCTTATAAACAACCATAGGAGGTGCGCAATTCAAGTGAAGTTGTCGAAATGTTTGACGTAAAATGTGA
>NW_022170635.1:0-521 GCF_008802855.1 Photinus pyralis | reverse complement strand
TAATTTTAAACTTCGCTAATAAAATATGATCGGTATTATCAAAAATGCGCTTTAATCATGCATATGCTGATTTGAACTTGTTTTAACTTTCTTTGCATCTACGCTAATTTTTTTGTTTGAAATCGTTTTCATTTTTGGTGTAATGTTTGCTCAATTTGGGGTTATATTTTACGAAAGCGTAGAGCGGACATAGATAAAATATTTTACTAATTTCAAGTTATAACTCGAAATTAAAGCTAGCTTCGAGTTACAAGTCGAAATTAAGACTAGCTTCGAGTTTCATCTTGAAATTAAGACTAGATTCGAGTTACAAGTCAAAATTAAGACTAGCTTCGAGTTACAACTGGAAATTAAGGTCAGTTTCGAGTTACAAGTCGAAATTAAGGCTAGCTTCGAGTTACAACACGAAATTAAGGTTAATTTCGAGTTACAACACGAAATTAAGACTAGCTTATTACTAAGTATTTCAACTAATTACTGTTTGAGGCACATGACAGTTAAGAATTAGAGTAGGTGATTAC
>NW_022170634.1:0-1430 GCF_008802855.1 Photinus pyralis | reverse complement strand
ACAGACTTAGGGTGAGCTCTTGGGGAACTGATGTTACCAGGATGACTAGCAAAAAGCAGACCGCTGTTTAATTATCTATTCGTAAAGAAAACCAAGCCTGTATATTTTCACCCCCCCCCCTTCCATTGCGTCATTAAATGTCTTTTTTGTAAGCAGTGTGGCGGGTGGGGAAATTAGTGTTTCCTCCACTTTCAAGGCATCTTTGAGTACTTTCTCATCTTCAATTTCGTTGATTACTTCAGCTTTTTCAACGTCACCCACTGGTTCACACTCCTCGGTCTCATTAGAGTTCCAAGGTTTTTCGGCCTCTGAGCTTCTCAGTTTTCCTAGCTTTCTTAGGCCTCCTTGACCGCCTCGGTTCCTTTGTAGTCTTTGGCATCCTTCGATATTACAAACCTACTTGTTCATTCTTTCTTCTTTCGAAAAATTCCGCTAAAAGGTAGATAACATTCTTAGGTTCTTTGTGTGGGCTCCCTTATATGATAGTTTAGTCCGTCTTTCAAGGATCAGTGCTATTGAAAATGAGCCGGATTAAAATTCTGGTTTCCGAATGCGAGGTGAGTGACAAAAGTTGGCCCACTAAAATGATTTCAAAAGGCAACAAGAACTAGATTTACAAACGAAATTTAATTTTGACATTTGAAAGTTTTTATTTCACAAATAACCACTCAGCTTGCCCAAGCTACAAGAGGTTCTAAATATACTGGGTTCATTCATGTTACAAACTTTTTAAAAATAAACATCTTAAATTAAAAATTATACACTAATTTTCCTAACACTAATTCAATGAAATCCGCCCAAAATAAATTGTAATAAAATGAAATCGTCATTTGAATGAACTTGTATGGTCTTCACGGCATGAGGACTTCTTATCGTTGAAATTAAACGATTACTCCTTTATTTTTGTTTCTGATAATAACCTTCTCTGCACTTATTTTCAAAAAAAACGATGGAGGTCGACCACAAATTGTATTACGCGAACTAAAATGACGCAAACTGAATACCGGTATCACATAAACACGTGATTACACTTTATAAACGACGCAAACTCCAAAAACTGCATTCGAAACAATTTCATTGCCACTACCGCGGTAAAAATGGCAGGATTTCCAATATTGCCCCCAAGACGGCAACGTCTAATCGTGTTTGAGCATCCCACCTCCACTTTTTTAGCGCATTTTGTAAGAATTAAAAAAAAATGTGCTATTGTTTGCGCTTTGCCCGTCCGTTCGTCCAGACCCACTTCTATCGTTTTGAACTACTTCTAGGGGAATGGTCCTAAAGTCCTGGAATTTTTTGCAGTAGGTAGCCCATACCTTGAAGGTGTGCCAGACGGCCATCAAATTTCGCTGTCTAAAAAGGGGGGCCTCCCCACGAATTATTTCCTGAGATGCTGTTTTTGAAAGTAAAACGTGCATAACTTTTACATA
>NW_022170633.1:0-966 GCF_008802855.1 Photinus pyralis | reverse complement strand
TTTAATTTCCGAGTTCGGGGTGAATTGCAGGAAAAATACTTTACACGCAATTTACCACAAGTAAATTATAATTCAATGAAATGGTATGTCCAAACAGTGTATACACAGTACCATTACCTGCTTATTAATTTACTCGCGCATTTAGCAATGTTGTGGGAAAGATTTCTCCCACTAAAATTTATTTCAACAGAACGAAACTTCACATACGTCGTACAACAACAAAAGGATAATGGGAAAGCGGTTGCAATACAGCCATTAAGACGGATGAAATTCTGCAATGCATACCTTTACCTTTATTAGAGCAATCTTCTTCAAGAAGACTTGACTGAACATTGGGTGTATAGGTACTCAGCATCTGAAACATATTTACATTAGTATGGGAGGGTGGCGCACAGTGATAAATAAAGTGTAGGAATAATTCAAGAGGGTCACATTAGCTAAAATACCTTTACGATGAAAATTGTTCTCTTTAAAACTGGGGACATCTTCAAATCATCCACAGAAGACTACGGTCTCGTAGTAGTGCCGTTGAACATTCTGAAACATAATCACAATAACTCATCTCCAGCGCGAGTGCGCTGGAATATAAATGAAATACAAATAAAAGGGTAGGCAGGGTATATAAAGAAGAGCCTTTAATTTATTTTAATTTGTCTTTATTTGGACGAGGTTTTCAGCCGAGACTGATTTCTCCAACCAATTAGATATAACAAGTGTCCCAAACGTGGACATGGGATAGCCAACTTCTTCAAAATCCAACAAACATTCTAACTAAGCTGATTGAGCGAATAGCGTTGAGTACTCCTGGAAATTCTGTAAAGTAAACCACGTCGGCACATATACGAAAAAATTAGCTTAACTACCCCAAAGATGCAACTGGTGTCCATTTTGGAAGGGGTATGCTTTTCAAAAAATGGTAGTCGTTCATCAAAAGCAGATGAGGTAGCGGTATCCCTAAGCGTAGGA
>NW_022170632.1:0-458 GCF_008802855.1 Photinus pyralis | reverse complement strand
GCAAGTGGAAATGCGCTTTATGTAAATCGTTTACGATTACTTTTTAACTTGTTTCGCTATTTGGTTCGTTCTGGTGTCGACGCTTGCACCAAGGAAGGAATTTTTCTGAAATTTTAACAGAAGATGCTTCGCATAAAAGAAAATTATGTCAGAAAATGGATTGGGCATACGCTGAGCCAAGGTCTTATCGCATTTCCACAAAAATAACCGACGAACACGCCCCTCCAGGTTCGTGAAGCAGTCCAATAGCATTTTCAACTGGTCCCAACAAATTAGTGAAACGGCCCAACATACTTTAGAACCGGTACCACTCCACATTGCTGTTGAATCGGGTGGAAAAGCTGTTGGACCGCCTCACGAACCTGTTGGATTAGTTGAAACTGTTGATGGACCGCTTCACGGACCCTTAGGGGGGGGGGGCGTGCTCGTCGCAGATTGGCTGTGACGTCACGACCTCG
>NW_022170631.1:0-543 GCF_008802855.1 Photinus pyralis | reverse complement strand
CGTAAAAAATCGTCTCTCAAATCTTTACATCATTTTTGCACCCACGCGCGATTTCCACTTCACTTTTTTCCGCCTCCTATTCCCTTTTTATATTTTAACAGATTTTTATAAAATTTTATACTGCTACGAGTATTGCAGGATGCACAAAGTGTATATATAGTTCAACGAGTCATTGATGAACTTCAGAGAATTAAGACACCCGCCCTATAGCTCGGATTTAATGATCACTATCCTATCCACTGTTGCGTGCGCTTTGTTATTAGAGGCGTGGCGAAAAAAACATGAAGCACTATACGCACTAGCATGACATGAAACAGACGTTAGACACAGCAACATCAAGTAGACCATGACCAGTCTTACATTTTGCCATCACAAATCTAACCTAACCTACAGCAGAGTGGCTACAAAGTGGCAAAAAGTCATACATAATGGTCAAATAGGACAAAAATGGACCATACTGCAATCATGACTCACCCACCACTTCTCCAAGGCTCCACGACACGACAGGCGCAGTCAAACATTGCGCAATAATGCCAAGGAAGA
>NW_022170630.1:0-600 GCF_008802855.1 Photinus pyralis | reverse complement strand
TTAAGTATCCCTTAAAGTTAAGCATAACTTAAATACCATAGCAACGATTGTCTTAATAATCGTTGCCAGAGATTTTAAGTTCGACTTAACTTTAAGCAAGGCTTAATTTTGTTGGTGCAACTGGGGCTTAGTCCTACAATAGTAATCTGGTCGTCAGGCGAAAATTAATCGCTGTTAGTGTTGTCATTTAGCCTTGACTGTTTGTTAAATAATTGCATGGTTTATTAATTTTGTCAGTCGACATATATTTAACGTCAAATATTGAGTTTCTTGAATATTGGTGAACCGGTTTTCAGAGCACCAAATTTAGTAAGTGTTTTAGTAGTACAAGTTGTATTGTGATCTTATTTTGACATATTATAGAGAATAAATCTTCCCTTACTTTGATATCGTGACTATTGGTCTGGGGGATTAAAATCTAAACAGTGCCACCTGAACCAACCAGTAATCAATACGACGACTGGTCGTGACTACGACCAACAACAATTAGAAGAGATAAGATATTCCAAGAATCGCGCGTTATTTCGGCATAAGTGGGGACACGCGACGCGTTCTTTCGAAGCTTGCGTTATCAAAGTGTAATTGTGATTGGTGGTGTTT
>NW_022170629.1:0-706 GCF_008802855.1 Photinus pyralis | reverse complement strand
AATTTTTATACCAATGACGGGGAAACAAACGACGAATTTCGGGAAAATTACAGAAACTAACACAATTCAATTGAAAATGGTGTTTACCACCAATTCAAGTCAACGCCGGGGAAGTATTCTCGGGCAAATTTCAATTTCAAACGACGGTTTAATGAAAACTGACAGAAACTAATGCAACTTTATCGAAAATCACCTCTGAACTAACAATTCAAGCAAATGTCACGGGAAATGTGAAGTGCACCTGGACAATTTTGATTTTGCGATAACATCAGTACCAATAATAGAAACTAACGTCATTTTTGTCAAAACTAACCAAAACCAACTAAAAGCTAACAGGTACATTGTAAATTGACACAATTGACGGAGCGGACCTATATATACTCATATTTCTCTATATTTTCCGGCTAAAGAATCAGAACGAGCAATATCATAAGTAGCTAAATCAAACCACCCTTACTTTGTACGTGAAGTAAATAGGGAAAAATTAGTTACACGCTTACTGTTTCTAGAGAACGCATTATATTACTTTCCAACTTACTATGTCACCGATAATAACGCACAGCTACTGATAAATAAATACTTCTAAGTGGGCGGACATAACGGAGCGCCGACCATCGCTCCGACCATAGCATAGCACCATAGCATCGATCACAAAAAAAAACATTCAGTGCTTTTAAATGTTAGCGGTCATATTGGCGCCTCGACC
>NW_022170628.1:0-2233 GCF_008802855.1 Photinus pyralis | reverse complement strand
TTTTCGCGATTTTGTTAATTTTCAATGGCTCTTGATGTGCTTTTCCTTGCTTACATTCTAATCATTTTCTTTTAATTGCAGATTCGACATTATTTTCTCTTTGGATGGGTCACAAACGAAGAGAAGACGCAACTATAGCGGGGTGGTCGGAAAGAATTTTGCTTTTTCCGGTGGGGGTTGAAAGCAATATTTATTTTCCGCCATTTTGTTAATTTTCAATGGCTCTTGATGTGCTTTTCCTTGCATACATTCTAATCATTTTCTTTTAATTGCAGATTCGACATTATTTTCTCTTTGGATGGGTCACGAACGAAGGGAAGACGCAATTATAGCGGGGTGGTCGGAAAGAATCTTGCTTTTTCCGGTGGGGGTTGAAAGCAAGATTTATTTTCCGCCATTTTGTTAATTTTCAATGGCTTTTGATGTGCTTTTCCTTGCTTACATTCTAATCATTTTCTTTTAATTGCAGATTCGACATTATTTTCTCTTTGGATTGGTCACGGACGAAGGGAAGACGCAATTAAAGCGAGGTGGGGTCGGAAAGAATCTTGCTTTTTCCGGTGGGGGTTGAAAGCAACATTTATTTTTCGCGATTTTGTTAATTTTCAATGGCTCTTGATGTGCTTTTCCTTGCTTACATTCTAATCATTTTCTTTTAATTGCAGATTCGACATTATTTTCTCTTTGGATGGGTCACAAACGAAGAGAAGACGCAACTATAGCGGGGTGGTCGGAAAGAATTTTGCTTTTTCCGGTGGGGGTTGAAAGCAATATTTATTTTCCGCCATTTTGTTAATTTTCAATGGCTCTTGATGTGCTTTTCATTGCTTACATTCTAATCATTTTCTTTTAATTGCAGATTCGACATTATTTTCTCTTTGGATGGGTCACGAACGAAGAGAAGACGCAATTATAGCGGGGTGGTCGGAAAGAATCTTGCTTTTTCCCGTGGGGGTTGAAAGCAATATTTATTTTCCGCCATTTTGTTAATTTTCAATGGCTTTTGATGTGCTTTTCCTTGCTTACATTCTAATCATTTTCTTTTAATTGCAGATTCGACATTATTTTCTCTTTGGATTGGTCACGGACGAAGGGAAGACGCAACTAAAGCGGGGTGGTCGAAAAGAATCTTGCCTTTTTCCGGTGGGGGTTGAAAGCAACATTTATTTTTCGCGATTTTGTTAATTTTCAAAGGCTTTTGATGTGCTTTTCCTTGCTTACATTCTAATCATTTTCTTTTAATTGCAGATTCGACATTATTTTCTCTTTGGATTGGTCACGGACGAAGGGAAGACGCAATTAAAGCGAGGTGGATGGAAAAATCTTGCTTTTTCCCGGTGGGGGTTAAAAGCAATATTTATTTTCCGCCATTTTGTTAATTTTCAATGGCTTTTGATGTGCTTTTCCTTGCTTACATTCTAATCATTTTCTTTTAATTGCAGATTCGACATTATTTTCTCTTTGGATTGGTCACGGACGAAGGGAAGACGCAATTAAAGCGAGGTGGATGGAAAAATCTTGCTTTTTCCCGGTGGTGGTTAAAAGCAACATTTATTTTCCGCCATTTTGTTAATTTTCAATGGCTTTTGATGTGCTTTTCCTTGCTTACATTCTAATCATTTTCTTTTAATTGCAGATTCGACATTATTTTCTCTTTGGATGGGTCACGAACGAAGAGAAGACGCAACTATAGCGGGGTGGTCGGAAAGAATCTTGCTTTTTCCGGTGGGGGTTGAAAGCAACATTTATTTTTTGCGAATTTGTTAATTTTCAATGGCATTTGATGTGCTTTTCCTTGCTTACATTCTAATCATTTTCTTTTAATTGCAGATTCGACATTATTTTCTCTTTGGATTGGTCACGGACGAAGGGAAGACGCAATTAAAGCGAGGTGGATGGAAAAATCTTGCTTTTTCCCGGTGGTGGTTAAAAGCAACATTTATTTTCCGCCATTTTGTTAATTTTCAATGGCTTTTGATGTGCTTTTCCTTGCTTACATTCTAATCATTTTCTTTTAATTGCAGATTCGACATTATTTTCTCTTTGGATGGGTCACGAACGAAGAGAAGACGCAACTATAGCGGGGTGGTCGGAAAGAATCTTGCTTTTTCCGGTGGGGGTTGAAAGCAACATTTATTTTTTGCGAATTTGTTAATTTTCAATGGCATTTGATGTGCTTTTCCTTGCTTACATTCTAATCATTTTCTTTTAATTGCAGATTCGACATTATTTT
>NW_022170627.1:0-548 GCF_008802855.1 Photinus pyralis | reverse complement strand
TCGCGAGCATCGAGTTGTTTTGCAAAGCGAAACCGCTTGCGAGTTCCGAGCACTCCTAAAAGTGCTCGAGTAGTTTATCCTGATTCCTGAGCGCTCGGGAAAAGTGCTCGTGAGCGGAAAAAGCGCTCGGCACTTAATCCTTCAGCGCTTGAAGGCGGTTAAAAGCGCTCACGAGCGAAAAAAAAACGTCCAAGAGCGGAACACATGCAAATAGCTGTTGCACCATCGACTTATGTTCTGCTACACCACCGCATCATGAAGGAGAGCACCTCTTTCAAGCTAAGGTGCCTCTTCAACGTCTCCGCCAAAAAATGGACTCAATACTGTCCTAACCCTACTCGGTACGTCCGAGCACAGGATCAGTATCCATACCCAGAGGATGGGGCCGAACGTCGTGTGCTTTTATTATCGAGCATCGGGTTAGAGATTCCACAAGCGGATATTGAGCAGATGGCTTAAGGAGGTCTGGACTTTTGAACCGTTAGCCACTGAATGCCAAATGTAAGACAGAAATGCTCCTTGTGTTTTTAGCGAATTGCAATTTTTTT
>NW_022170626.1:0-593 GCF_008802855.1 Photinus pyralis | reverse complement strand
AACAAAAGACTATCGAATAGCGAAAGTATTAACTTCAAAATCAAGGTGGCTACGATTCGTCAAAGTGAGGTTTGCTTATGGGGAATTATTCGGACAAAAATCAATAAAATAGAACGTTGATAAAAAAAAGTGAATAGGATTGCATGTAGAGGTTAACAAATGACGAAGTAAGTAAAATACACATGGTGTTCTATTTAAAAAAATCAGTTATTTATTGACACGATAAAAATGGGACACTATACATTCAGAAATAATTTCTGTAGATGCGCAACCATCTATAATTGACATATGCACAAGAAGTTTTTTTTAAATATTGTTTACCAGGTATGAGCTAATAAAGACCGAGACACTGTTGCACGGCCCTGTATGCGAGGTTCACCGGGATAGGCGATGCAACGTTCATTGGGTATGCACTATTATCTATATAAATAAAAATGAATGTTTGTCTATCTGTCTGTCTCTTATGCCTATTTAAATCGTTCATCCAATTGCGATGAAACATTGGGGATGATTGGACGTATGCCCTCGAAAGTTTTTGAGTTACTAAAATACTTTCCGAAATTCCCACGGCAATGGGAAAAAACGAGATTTTA
>NW_022170625.1:0-1270 GCF_008802855.1 Photinus pyralis | reverse complement strand
AAAAAAAAAATGAACACGTGAGAGGGAACGTCATTGGTGTGATTAAACTAGTACGTCACTAAAACCGAACATTGTGCTGTGCTCTCCGTAGTTATATAAGACAAGGACGGAATTATTTATAAAGTTAACGAGCAAAGCAAACACAAGCAGAACTTCGTCGCTGTCTCCGTCTCGCCGCCAGTCTGCACTGTAGTCGAGTCGGTCAAGTCTATCACGTTACTTTTGTTTGTCATTCATAATCTGTTGCTCTACTAATTCGTTGCGGTATGGCCGTTCGTGGTAAAGAAAATGAAAACGGAGTTTACGAATTTCCTTATATGGCAAAGCCCGTTTATAGAACGAAATGGGAGGCCTTTAAAATATTTATGTGGAATCCAAGTACTAAAGAAGCTTTAGGTAGAACTGGTCAAAGTTGGGGTGAGTTATTTATACTACGAGTCTCCTTTTGATTATCGCCTCTAAAGTGACGATAATTATATATCAATCTTGCGCAACGTGGCATAATTTGTTCGTAACGTAATTTTCCATTTCCAATACTGAAAACTTTGTTACAAGCAATAGGTAGTTAATATCGGCCTGGCCTAGCCCTGTAAATCCAGACAAGTACTTTATTTGGACGGAAATTCCGACTAAGTAGATAAAAAAGTGATAAGTTTTAATTAGCGCGTTATTCAATAATTGAAAAATTACGGTAATTAACCGTCCACTTGTTTATGGTCCTCTATTCTTTCTGAAAATTGTTAAAATATACGCATAATTAGGGAGCATATTTTAATACAAATTAATTTATTACATACCGTAGAATTTCATTAAGTACCTACATCAAATTAAGACTTAAATCCCTATCTTCCTAGTTAAAACGGGACATAATTACTATTCTGAGATACTTATATTCAAACCAAAGTGTCCAATACTTAATACTTTCTGTTCAGAGTTCAGTAGGAATTAACATTGCCTTGCTAATGGAAGCTAATCAACGTTTGAAGGACCTTAATTCCATTTCGCTCACTTTCCTCTGAATGTACAGTTAACAGTATCAATTCAAAGATTATCTAATATCTTTGATAAATTTAAAAAATCATTTCTATATCTCAGGTTTGAGGTTTCAATATAAATGAGCAGGCCATTTATGCATTATTGACGTAAAGTAAGAAAAAGAAATAATGAAGTCGGAACTAACGGCCGATCAAAAATGAGTTGCCGTCGAGTCGCCTTTGGAAGTTCAAGTTAAATACGATTTCCCATGTAAACAAAAGTTCCAAAGGTAACT
>NW_022170624.1:0-486 GCF_008802855.1 Photinus pyralis | reverse complement strand
CCATAGTATACTGCGAATCAGACCAGAGCTGCTCTGAATAATAGTACAGAATGCCAATACGCCTCCCGGCTATGTAGCCCAACTTTACTTATTAATTAACCGTTTAAAAGTCTAGTACTTCGTGCTTCGAAATTCGTCAGTAAATGGCAGGTTATTTTGACAGTTGCTGAAAAACTATATTTCATATTAAAAGTTTAAACAAAATGAAGCGTTTTGGGTTGTTAGATACTATATTCAAAGTCGAAAAATTTAACACGTGTCACATGTTCCATTGAAGTAAACAAAACGATTCCCTTTAACCACTCAACCATTTATCAGCCCTTGCGTTCACTATCTATGTCTATTTGAAATGTTTATTCCAAACTTTGTCTGATATTGTGATAATTATGACGAAACAATTACCTGAAAAACAGAAACTAAATGAACAAGCATAAAAACTGCCGATCGACACCATGAAGGAGTGAAGGAGTTGCTAAAATTACAACT
>NW_022170623.1:0-476 GCF_008802855.1 Photinus pyralis | reverse complement strand
GCTATTGTTTGTAATTGTTTACGTTTTTGGTGTAATGCTTGCTTAATTTATGTTTATTGATGTTGATTACTTGGTCTTGTCCTTGAAGTAACATTCATATTTCATAGTTTTGATCATTTTATTTTTATATGTGGAAATTACAGATTCGTTTGATGTATGTACTGACTTGTTGTGTGTTACTAACATTTTTCTCCGTGAATGAAGCAGTCACGGGGGTGGTAAAAACTGCAACCATTTGAAATGCGACACCTAATTCCGTGATTGTCTTCGACATTCAACTGTAGGCTCGAAACCCCGAAACCAGGGGCGAGTTACCTATCTTGCAGGAGTGGGATTACGCTAATCAAAGTTCTTCAGTTTAGAATCTATGTGCGATAAATGAGTTACGATTCTTAATTTCCACATATCTTGTCTCTAGTTAAATTTGCCTATAAGGCCATGTAATTTTCCATCTTGCTTTTAACAAAAGGACTTTA
>NW_022170622.1:0-829 GCF_008802855.1 Photinus pyralis | reverse complement strand
CTTTATGTGTTAAAAGATGTCTTTTAAAATTGTATTTGTTATTGGTTGTATAATCACACTGGTCACACTTAAAATCCTTGGAAATCTTGTGATTCAATGTATGTGTCTTAAAGTTAGAGTTGTCATTGGTTGTGTAATCACAATGAACACACTTGAAATCTTTGGTGGCTTTGTGTGTTAATTGATGTCTTTTGAAACGATATTTATCATTGGTTGCGTAATCACAGCGGTCACATTTTATATCCTTGGACGACACGTGTGTTAACAAATGCCCTTTGAAGTGGGATTTATTATTGGTTTCATAATCACAATCGACGCATTTTAAGTCTTTCGAAACTTTGTGTGTTAAGAGATGCGTTTTAAAATTGCATTTATTGTTTGTTGCATAATCACAATCGACGCATTTTAAGTCTTTCGAAACTTTGTGTGTTAAGAGATGCGTTTTAAAATTGCATTTATTGTTTGTTGCATAATCACAATCGACGCATTTTAAGTCTTTCGAAACTTTGTGTGTTAAGAGATGCGTTTTAAAATTGCATTTATTGTTTGTTGCATAATCACAATCGACGCATTTTAAGTCTTTCGAAACTTTGTGTGTTAAGAGATGCGTTTTAAAATTGCATTTATTGTTTGTTGCATAATCACAATCGACGCATTTTAAGTCTTTCGAAACTTTGTGTGTTAAGAGATGCGTTTTAAAATTGCATTTATTGTTTGTTGCATAATCACAATCGACGCATTTTAAGTCTTTCGAAACTTTGTGTGTTAAGAGATGCGTTTTAAAATTGCATTTATTGTTTGTTGCATAATCACAATCGACGCATTTTAA
>NW_022170621.1:0-590 GCF_008802855.1 Photinus pyralis | reverse complement strand
ATAAAATACACCCAAAATCTGTCAAGTTGAATTAGGAAATCGGCCTACCATGCAGTGTTGCCATAATTCTATAATTATATAATTGTAATTATAGACGGCTGTGGTTAAAGTGATCACTGTATCTATACTTACGGTTAAAGAACGGCTTAGCACTCATTCAAATATATTAAAATGTCAATTTAACATATGCTATAAAATAAATAAAATTATAAGCAGGTGACGAAAAATTTGTCGCCTGTAACTTGATACAGATATAAACTTTCCTAAATGTATTCCAAACAATATATCTTCCCTCATACCTGCGCACAAGTGGGATTTAAAGAACAAATCAATGAGATTTCATTATTCTCATTTAGGCCTTTATCAACCCCCCAACCTACCATCACACTGGGCACGAATATCAAATTTAACATGTTTTCCAATTGTCTTGCAAATATTAGGTAGACACAAGGTACATACACAGGGTACTGCAACGGTGCGTCTGTCTTTCCTCCCTCAAACCTCCTAAAAATTAAAAACAAGTATAAATTGTGCACAACTCTTGTGCAGATAAAACGCATTTTTTTAACCGAAATAGATTTCGTTTTGAC
>NW_022170620.1:0-522 GCF_008802855.1 Photinus pyralis | reverse complement strand
GTGCGCGTTCAATAGTACCGCAAAATTGGCGCTACGACAGCAGTGGACCGGCTCAACGCAACCATGACTCCGAAATAGCGTTGCCTGATTGGGCCACACGGTTTGGTCACTAGCGTGCTAGCCCGACAGTTAATTACTGGTCACGGGGCCGCTATAATTAAAAAAAACGCAATCCATAACAGCGAAATTTGCTATTGGGTTTACGGATGTAATAGTGTATGTCCCAGTGGTAACATCTAGACAGCAGCAATACTTAATGCGCTGTCCGGGCTAGAGAAGGCGATTCAAAACGAAGCCCAGTGTGCAGATGGCATTTCTCGAAATGCCGAATCCGAAGATTTACAGATATTGTTGTTGTTTCGTTTATTACTGTGCGATCAAAAATGAGTTGCTGTCGAGTCGCCTTTGAAATTTTTGTTTACATGGACAATTCAACTCATGTATAAAAAATCACATAAGCCGCAGTGTAATTGTCACTTTGACAGCGGCAAAAGTTACCTGCAACTTTTCCAGCGACAAATG
>NW_022170619.1:0-582 GCF_008802855.1 Photinus pyralis | reverse complement strand
CTTAAATTCGTCGGTGTAAACCAAGTGTAAACGGCCATTATTAGCCGCCTAAATTTAAACGACCCGCCATTTATTAAAAATAATTCGTGGACCAACCAAGAGATGGCGCGTCTTTTGGCTCCGCAGTAGAGTATTGTTGATATCCTTCTAAATATTACTGTTCTGTGTTGTCAAGTCAAGTATCTATTTATCAGTGGAGATTGTCTCGTTGAGATATACAGAGTGTCCAACGATGTACTGCTTTATTATTTTTTTTGGTTGATGGTTGTAGCATTGAATTTCTAGTTATAATTCGATGATAGTACTTACATATTACAAACAAAGCCGAATCCGAGCCTGGTGCGACGAAAAAGGTCAAGATTGCCTTTGTTTCGTTTCCGTGGAACACGTGGCTTTTTCTTCTCTGCTCTACATTGAAATGGGCCATAATTTACAATAAAAGTGTCAAATATTACGCTGTGCGAGCTATGCGAGGGGACTTGATGATCCATATCGACCGACGGCTCGAGGCACGTTCGATATTAACATTTGTTTTCGTCTAGGATTTGCCTACAAAGGGGAAATTTAGACAGAAGTATGTGT
>NW_022170618.1:0-833 GCF_008802855.1 Photinus pyralis | reverse complement strand
TCTTTTCCTATTCGTTTCAATATTTAAAACCAGTATGAAATAAAACTATGAATGCATCACGTGAATTAAATTGCGGCAAATTCCCTTGAGAAACTAATTCTCTCGGCCTACGGCCTCGAGAATTACATGTTTCTCGCGGGTATTCACCGCATCTTAATTCCCTTGATACATTAATAGCTATTAATTTTAATATCTGATAATAATTGCAATTGTAAAATTTTATTTTTTACGGTTTTTCCCTCCCCCGTTAAAGAAAAGGGTTACCTACTTGTGTGCAAGGTTCCAATTGTAATTTTTCAGGGTAAATTTGTACGTTTAATACTTTTCCGGGAATTTCATTTTTAATACCCAACCCTCACCACCATCTTACATTTGAGATTTTTGGAACCAGAGTAATTAAAAATATAATTACCCATAATTCGTACATTTAATCCACTCACTGAAAATTTACCATCGTTTACTTCATTAAGACTTTTAAGGTAGGTGGACTGGCGAAGATTTGATGAAAGGGAGGGGGTTAACATTTGAGACAGTTGTTTTTTCACAATTTGGATTAAGATTTATCCCAAAAGCTTCGTCTCCTCTAAAGGATTTGGTAAGGAATGAGGTTCAATAACGGTATGTATGAATAAAAAACATTTCATGCCTGGCCCATAACCAGAATGAAGTAGCAGGAATACAGTGTATAAAACTCTGAACATGCAAATCTCCTATGTTCAATTCTGAAATATACAAGTCAAATATCCCTTAAGATATGCAACCAATCTTACCTACTTTCATCTTTTTTTAATGTTTTCCAATAAACTTCAATATCTGAATTATTTATTAAATTA
>NW_022170617.1:0-550 GCF_008802855.1 Photinus pyralis | reverse complement strand
CATTCAAAATCTACGCATATAAGGCAAGAAGAATCAAGCCTTTAGAGTAATTCTCCGAAATATTACATTTTTCCGTTGTAGATATCTTCCTCCAAAATTTTCGAGATATTCACAATTAAGTTTTTACATCTTCGTCTAGATGATCTTTCCGCCCTTTGAGAGCACCTCCTCCGACACTCCGTTCTGCAGATATTTGCACTGAAAGTTTTGACGTTCCGCTTTCCTTTTATTAGTAGGCTCTTCTGGTACGTTTTCAACATATATTTGCTTTGACTTCACCAATAGATATGTTTCATCCAGTCGATTCATTTTGCCTTTGAGAGTTCTTGCTTCCGACAAACCGTTGTCGAGATATTCGCTCTTAAAGTTTTTTTCATAAATAATTTTTTTATGCAGAAATTAAGCCCTAATTATGAGCCGTTTGGCGCGGTCGGAATGAAAATTTGCGTCTATATAGAAAATGAGTTATTCCAAAAACCAGTGTCTCCCTTCCCACCGCCGCGGATTTTTTCTTGTTCTTCTTTTTCTTATCCAGAAATTAAGCGATAAA
>NW_022170616.1:0-808 GCF_008802855.1 Photinus pyralis | reverse complement strand
GAGACTGAAAAGAAAAACTTATTAAAGTTTAATCAATGTTAGAAGGTGCTGCGTTTCTAAATTAGTTTCTCATTTTATGAAATATGGTGCTAATTGAGGATGAAACGAATTTCAAACATCTGCCTAAAACTGAAACTGAAAATTTTCACAAGTTCTGAAGAAATGGTAGAGGAATCCGATTTCTGATTAATTAAAATCTTTTTATCTCTCTATCTCTATCAATCGGCGTGACACACCAATTAATTCCCGAATCAGTACGATGTTCTATATGATAAACGAAATTTGGACATCCAAGTCGCTTTTGTGCTCTTAATTTTTAGCCGATAAAGGTGGAGCACGGGTTTGTTCTGGATTCAAATTCGTCAACCATATCTTTCGAGATTCACTTTCAACGAGTATAAATATATATTAATTGAATTTTTTTAATTGTATCAAAATAGGAATCGAGCGTTTTTGGAGATGTGTAACAACGTTCTTGAAGAGGTCGATTTACGGGACCAAACCAATTTGATTATTTTTTTATGAACTATAAGTGAATCGATTGGAATTTCATTAATACATTTTAAATGGACCTGGAGTTTTTGTAGTTAAAGGTCTACGATATGTGGTACAACAAAATAGAATATAAAGCGTTTGTAAGGTGATAGGTTATTTTATTACACTCCTATATCTAAAAAATGTCATTCAAAAAAGGCTAGAGCCGTAAAAGGTAGGTAAACTTATAATAATATTCACGATAAGGCTATACATTTTTAAAACAAACGAGGTGTTAATCCTTATTTTTTATAGAATGGGGTTAATAACGATC
>NW_022170615.1:0-523 GCF_008802855.1 Photinus pyralis | reverse complement strand
ACAATGTCGACAATGTAGGAGACGAAATTTGTACATATTCAGTCAATCAGCTCAAACGAGAACTTGCACATCTTAAATAAATGCGGATGCACGCATAAGACATTTGCCACGCTGCTGTAGCTGTATACCTATTACTTGGGGAGAGGGCCAATAAAAATTTTTGCGGGGAGGCCTCAAAATTATAGTTACGTCGCTGGGCATGTTCCACTTCAGCCAAAAATCATTTGCGATTTGGGAAAACTTGGCTTGAGTAGGTTCCGGTAGATATAAATCAGTCAAAGCTTCACAAAGGGCAATCATTGTTTGTTTTACGATTAAACTAACAGTGGACCTGCCAATGCGATACGAAGATGCAATGGAAAAGGTGTTATCACCGGTTGCCAAAAATCTAAAATAATAACCAAATAAAAGAATACATCCCACCAGTAAGTTTACCAACCGCAAACTTATTGCAAGACGTTGACTTGGAGATATCACTCCACGGTTACTTTTTTGATTTAAATGTGGGCCGACTAAACTCAAC
>NW_022170614.1:0-481 GCF_008802855.1 Photinus pyralis | reverse complement strand
GTAGATAGCGCCTTACCGAGGCACTTTTGGATAGAGGTAAGTTGGGTTAAATCGTCCTATTTTGATACCACGAACCCCTGGTAGCGCGTTGTACAGACCTTTTAGGGACACCCTGTATAGAAGTATACAGCTATTGTGGTTGCATTTAGAACTAGCAACAAACGCTGAGTTCTTACAAAATGAGCATGCCTCATTTCTAAGACCGTGATTCGTTATAAATCTATATTCAAAGATTTAAAGTAAATAAACGGAATATTTACTAAGTTTTTTAAAAAAAGAAGGGCCATGGAAAACTTGGCACCTCATTATTTGGATCCTAATTATTTCAGTAGGTACGTAAGTAAATGGAATTTTCTCGTACCTAGACAAAGCTATTTTTTGCAAAAGTTGTGTCATACAAAACATATGATTGGCACGCTGGGCCCCGTAAATATAATTGTCAAATGTATTATTTCGGTGATTTATTAAATCTCACAGGAAG
>NW_022170613.1:0-816 GCF_008802855.1 Photinus pyralis | reverse complement strand
AAAAACTTCATTTAGCTATATCTCAATATTTAGTGTAGATTGGGTTCATTTTTTGTTGATGGTTGAAGCTTAGCGATTTTTTTCATGCGTAATTTGAATTATGTAGCATGTGGACTTTTAGAAAATCGTCGGCTTTTGAACCTGTCGGACATAACAATACATATGTAATTCCTATCTTAACTAAACGCCAACTCAGAATAATTTTTACACAAGCTTGAGAAAAGTAAGGTTGCACTTTTAAATTTGTGTGGAATGTTGATTTACGACTATACCTACATATACTCACGTGTAAATCAGGAAGCGTAACCAATAAAGTTGTTGGTTCACTTAATTACTAGCCATCTTGAAAAAGGCGTTAATTAATTAACAAAGGAGAGGTAGGGATGAATCTGAAAGAAATCTTGAAGGCATTATGGGTCAAGTCGCGGTAGAGCTCGCTTTGGGCTAAGGAAGTGTCAACCGTGTAGCTCAAAGTATAGATGTTTTTTTAAGAGATGCGGATTCACCAGTGCTAAAGCTGCTATTTTTCGGGCATTATAGAAATTTCGAGTGCCACCTTCGACTGTTTTTTGGTTTTTGGCTCTAGGTGCCATTTTTGAACTTTCTCTCAATATCTAAATCGACGTGTTTGCACTCAAAGCAATCTCTCTCTAAGCATACTCAAGGAAAATTGGATTTGTAGCGTAAATAAAGATTAGCCTTGATCACGCCAGCTTCGAGAAAACGCGCTGGAAATTCCCTCTTCTTTCTGATGAGACGCGCAATTGTACGTAACACACGCGAATTATCTTGTCTGCGATAGATGTGTATTTTTTT
>NW_022170612.1:0-582 GCF_008802855.1 Photinus pyralis | reverse complement strand
AATATCTCGTTTATTTACTAAGATATGGGGGGTGGTAAGTTTTCAAATTGTCACCCTGTATGTAGATTTCTATGTACCTATAAATATTGTGTTTGTGTTGTTTAATGTTTTTTAGTGGTAAATAAACTTTTATGTGGTTAAATTGCATCTGTATTCTACTCTACTATAATAAAGCATTTCTTTGTGGGAATTAATCCTACAGATCATGTATGATGCCCTGGAAACTTTCTTATGCGGAATCCGTGAGAGCGAGTGCAATGGACTGCGCTCGCTTCATGTTGTCTCTGTCGCACAGTGACCGTCGCATCGATGGAGACACGGATGTCGCGCTTGTTGGACTACCTTACTATCTTATACCGTGATTCAAACATACTTGTTTAAACCAACAGTATTTAATATTGCTTTAATAAGTTATTTATTTAAGGTTTCTTTCAAAAATTAAAATTAATTCTTTCTTTTTTATTTTTTTCTCATTCTCTCATTATTTTTTGGCTGATGGTGCCCTAATTTGACTGGTGCCCTAAGCACGTGCTTAGTTTGCTTATGCATTAATCCGGCCCTGTATGTAAACCTATAAACCGA
>NW_022170611.1:0-519 GCF_008802855.1 Photinus pyralis | reverse complement strand
CGTTTTACTGGAAACACCACAACCACCCGCTCAACTGAGTACACTCTCAAAGAAATTGATGGGTATATATGAAAATAAAAACCGTTAACTTATAACTTTAACGTCGATCATCTGAAAACAGCGTAACACCAACAAAATGAAGCATAAATAATTGAAACTAGCAGATGCAGAAAAAAATTCCAACAAATAACGTACCTAAACAGATAGGTAAGTGGGAGAGGTCACCGAAAATGCTATGCCTACGCCATACATACATTTAATATATTAGTAACTATACTAAATTAGTTGCGTATATAATTACATATCTACGAAATATCACGGAAATCCCTGCAAGGTGAATTCATATTATTAGGGAACTATCCAGTTCTACACTGAGAAAAAAGTTTGGTTACAGTAAACAAATTTTATTTTGAGTTAACAAATATTAAGTTCAAATGTCAACAAACAAATAAAATGTTTTTGTTACCAAATGGTTTGCTCAATTATGGCAAGTAAAGATAACTTAACACATAGAAATAG
>NW_022170610.1:0-639 GCF_008802855.1 Photinus pyralis | reverse complement strand
TTGATTTAATACTTATTCTATAATCGCAATGTTCACATTTCAAATGAAAGGAGGTTATGTTATGTGTCAATGTGTGAGCATTTTTAGGGGAATTTTTTTCTTTCGAAAAAATCCCTTTGGTTTAATAATAATAATAATATTTTTTTATTTCCCATAGACATATAAAAATGTATAGGACATGTCAGTAACAATGACAAACAACATAAATAAATTTTGCCCGTCCGTCTGTTCCTCGTCTGGCTCAAGAACGATGTCAACCCTCCAATCGATTTCTACGAGTTCAAAGATCAGTGCTATAATATGAGCCGGGTCAAAAGTCTGGTTTCCGAATACGAGCTGTGTGTCAAAAGATTCACTACTGAACAAAATACGCCTACACACATTAGGTAATGGCATTGATTATACAGTGTGTATAATCAATGCCGTGTGTATAATCAATGGTAATGGGTATAGGTACTAATAATTATTTATTTACGCCAGAGGCATTTTAACTTGACAAACAAACAATACAAAAATCCATTGTTCTAATATCGCGCCTGTAATACAGTTTAAACAAGCCCATACTACATAATATATTATACATTGATTAAGATAGCAGACTCGTCAGCCACTTTGGAGCCCACTGACAATCCAAATCTG
>NW_022170609.1:0-531 GCF_008802855.1 Photinus pyralis | reverse complement strand
CAGGCGTCCGTTTAACCGGTAGGAGGGGGGTGTATAAAATGAGTCCTGTCATGTGTGGGGCTAAATTTGTCATTTTTTACAAAACAGGTTTTTTGTTTTATTTTTTGAGATCTAATGATAACACAACATAACTACAAACATGTTCGAAACTATACACTATACAGGGTGTCTCAAATTGAGTCGGATAACATGGCTATCTTTGTTATTATTGTATTCGGTTAAATTGGCAAAGTTGTGCAGTTTTTGATGCTGATGGCTATTCCAATGCTATATTTTGAAAAAAATCGTTTCGTAGATAATTGAAAAAAGTGAAAATCGCCATTTTTAAAAAGTTCAAATGGACGCCATATTGGATTTTTACGTCACTCGATAGAGAAAAAATTTACAAAACCAGTGATACTTATTTCATTTGGGCTTCCTATAAAATGCAGTTGGTCAACACCACATTGGCATGGAACACAGGGTGCGTCAAATACTTCCACCTTTATTGCTTAAAATCTATTGGTGCTACTAGAAAAATTAAGCATTAAG
>NW_022170608.1:0-961 GCF_008802855.1 Photinus pyralis | reverse complement strand
ATAAACAAAAATTCTATTAAATAAAATCAAAATTCCTTGAAAACTTATCGCAATTCCTGGATTCCCAGAAGCACCGCAATTTATAACACCTCGTGGTACGCCAAATTGCAACAAACACTTCAAAAACACCAGAACTTTTAATAGAGAAAACTGCTTTAATTCGCTAGGTGCGCCTCGTGTGGCATACCGGTTGAAAGACGTCTTAATTCTAAGGATTCTGCTAGGATATGTTTACGTACCGTAAGATGTACACTATTTACGATGTTTATCATAGCTACATCTACACAACGGCAACGTAACAAAAAAAAAACGCATTCTTCGAGTGGTAAAAATGTAAGAAATTTTTTCGGGCCGTAGTGAATTTTTTGTTATTGTCCGTTTTTCTTTGTTACGCTAGAATTGGAGCGTAATCCATTAAATAGAGAGGCTAGCTTAACTTTTTGTTAAAATTCGCTTAATGTAATGGTAAGTAATATCTGTTGTAATTTATATTTGTTAGGGGCGCTTTTGCTTTATTATACGTATCACAGTTTAAAAATTTCAAATTCGAATTTTGTATATACCTACGCCCACACTCCGAAACAACACTTTCTAAAAGTTCGATTCACTCACACTGTAGAAAATACAGTGTTTTACCTACGGAAAATCATCGTCCTGTCAATAATTTCACGTTTTCGTTATCACCGTATTGCGATTTTCACGAAACATGTGACGACTTAGAGTGAAATGCATAGGATGTGACTTATCTTTAGTGCAATAAAGTCCTTTGGCGTAAAACAGTTCTCGAACAAATTCTAAATACGACTATGCGTAGGTAACAAATAAAGCTTTTTTACCATTTTGATGATAGAGATTAATTTAAATAGTAATTTCTTTAATGTAGAATGACGCGTTGAGGTGGATGACAAAAAAACGTTTAATCTAGTTTACAATAACTGTTGAATCCAGCAAGCCTAGTTGG
>NW_022170607.1:0-1296 GCF_008802855.1 Photinus pyralis | reverse complement strand
TAATTGGGCGAAAGCCTGTTGAGGGGCGATAACAAGAGAGGGACAATAAATAAATAAATAAATTCCAACGCAAATAATAATGTCCATCAATTTCCTACAATAAGGCTTACATACACAAATTTTGATTTTGAACTTTGGGACGGATCAACAAAATGAATTATAATTAATAGTCCAGGAAATAGAGACTGAAAATGTACCATTTCCTGCAAAACGAGAAGTAGTTCCAATTTTTGCATGTCATGAAAGAATATCTGGTGGTTAAGAATCCAAGTTTTCGACCTCCTACCCCTTGTGCTTCCCCCGTATCACCCTTAAAACCAAAGAAATTTGGTTGGTTTTTTAGTTTTTCAATCATATCTTTTTATAGGTTCATTTTACCAAAAAAATATTGTTATCAGAAATTGTAGAGCATAAAATTCTATACAACTTTGATGTACACTACTTTTTTGTGAAATGTTTATTAAAAAAGATATAGAGCTTGAGAGTTAGTTATATTTTTAAGAATTCTGAAATTTCTATGTAGATGTTTTAACCAAATTTCATATTTATCTGTATACTTAAGAGTTTTATGAGAAACTGTCTTGAATTTATAGTGGTATAAATCCCCCTACGCTGCACCCTTACCAAAGGGGATGCATAATAATTCAACTTTCAACCCTTGTTAGTGGGGATATTTGAAGCCACTGGCTGAGATTGTAGGGCTTTCAATATTACGTTTGAATTATCTCACTTCAGTTCAGCTTCATCCTTCATACCCTTCACCCCCCCCCCCCCCTCCCCCACCCGCGGTAGGAATAGGTATTTAAGAGGAATAGAAAATATATGTAATAAGCGTTGTATTCTCTGACTAACTTCACAATCGCCACAGGAGCGTTTAAATGTCTATTCCCTCCTCCGCGCGGGAGGGAGCGGGTGGGGGGGGGGTGAAACTGAACTGAAGTGAGACAATTTTTTAATATCAAACGTATATTAGAAAGCCGTACAATCTCACAGTGATTCAAATATCCCCACTAGCAAGGGTTGAAAGTTGAATTATTATGCATCCCCTTTGGTAAGGGTGCAGCGTAGGGGGATTTATACCACGATAAGTTCAAGATATTTTCTCATAAAACTCTTAATTATAGAGACAAAGTATGAAATTCGGTTAAAACATCTACATAAAAATTTTAGAATTCTTAAAAATATAGGCAAATCTGAAGCTCTATATCGTTTTTAATAAGCATTTCACAAAAAAGTAGTGTATATCAATATAGAATTTTATAGTCTACAATTTCTGATAACAATATTTTTCCTATT
>NW_022170606.1:0-585 GCF_008802855.1 Photinus pyralis | reverse complement strand
CCCGAGGTTTTACCCTCGAGCCGCCGCTTCCTGGCCAACGCCTTTTGCGCCCCCGTCCTGTTCTTCTTACGGGACGGAGCTGGTCCAGGTCCTTGGGTGGAGCCCTGCTTTGGGGCTGTCCCCTCTTTCAAGGAGCCTGCCCCCTACGCGGTCCTTTAATGTGGTAATATTCTAAATTGTTGCTGACAACCCTTCGCCATAGCGGCATCTCTGATTCATTTCCTGGTGTGGGACTCCTAAAATGGAAATAAGGCCACGCTACGTTCTTATTCCCCATACCCATATCGAACAAAGTTAAACCATAAACTTGTCATCGTCGTGGTCATTTTTTCATCTAATGACGTTGGCTTGTAACCCGGAAAAGCCACATTTCGAGACAGTAGATACAATAATTCATCTGTATGGCTGGCTCCTAAAACAATGTCTTATATTTTGAAGATAGGGAGAATGCACGTACCACAAACAAAGCTGGTATCATTATACAGAGATGCGTAACTTTCCGATCCCATGTAGTCAAAGTAATAGAAGTATATCGGCTGCTTTCTGTAAGCCAAATGGTTCTGAACCAAGAAGTCTGCTCCTGAT
>NW_022170605.1:0-985 GCF_008802855.1 Photinus pyralis | reverse complement strand
TAGTTCGCCTACATCCGTTTATGTTGGAATTTTGGGATTATTTTTGTAACCACTGAAGGGTCTTGTTCTGGGGAAGAGGAAGAACAATTAATATTTTTTTGGTTTCAGCGCCGTGAATTTTTTATAAGCTGTTTTAGTTCCCCATAATAAGTAAAAGCAAGAATAGAACAAGTTTCGAAGCGAGTTGTTTTGCCCGCTATCAGTTAGCGTCATGCTTGCAAAAATTAGGTAACCGCCACCTGCTCTGAGTCCGAAAACTTGCAATTAACATACAGTTAATTAATGTAATGAGTTCATGAGTCTTTTGAGTATGTATAATTAGCATGCACTAATTATATGAATTACAGTAGAAGAGCGCCGATTGAGACGATTGTGGTATCAAATTTTGCGCGCTTAATTAAGGAATCGATTCTGGATGTTTGGGAATTTTAGGACGAACAGGAGCCGAGTAATTGATTAAAAATAGAATTGATTGGTTTCGATTTCGTATTGAATACGCTACGGTTTGGATTTTCCTTGTTCCACTTCTACCAAATTGGGTTCCCTTTATAAGCGAAACGCTCAATTTTTGAAGGATGTTTTGCATCTTTAGCGTTTTACTGACCGTACGAGATCTTTTTCTCATCTTTCATATTTTGCGTTCTACGTGCCGGACGTAAGTTTGATATTTTTGCCTGTTTCCGACCGCATAAATTTCCGAAAGTAAGCGGTTTTGGTGTTTATATAGGGGGGAATTGTTTTTATCCGTTTTCCCGAAGCCTAATTACTATCTTGTCTTCCACTAGGGAATTTGCCGGTAGACCATATTTTGTTTTAGCGTTCCAGACATTACCGCCTCCATTTACTGGACCTGACCGCCGAATACCTGGAATTATCATCTCCGATTAAGACTACTTCCGAGGCTACCGAAACCGACCCGTCCGTCCGTAATTACCGCCTACATCGTTCAGGCGCGAGATTATCGTCTGGTGGCGCCCGAGTCCGT
>NW_022170604.1:0-561 GCF_008802855.1 Photinus pyralis | reverse complement strand
GAGCTACCGTTACAATCCAAATGTTTACTCTTTTGAACGTTAGATTGACCCACAAATCTACTGCTACAGCGGAGATATTTTTAGAAAAATGGATGATTGTATCATGTTATTCTCTTATGAGGGTATATTGTTTGGAAGTTGCGCCCTTGCAAGACCTGAAAGTGAGATTAAATTTGATACAAATTTGACATGTTGAAAATGAGAATTTAGGGGGTTCTAATTTTAGTTGTCACATCTGGTATATACAGTGAGCGGCTACAATATGGAACATATTCATTTAAAAATCAGGTGTTGGGTTTAAAAAAATGCTCGTCCACGTCTCTTATAATTTGTTCTTGTGTATTATGTTTGTACTAAAGAGAAAATATACAGGGTTACTCAAAAAGTACATTTTGATAGGTATCAAAGTTGATTTTTTTAAATTGTATAGTATTTTTTTAAAATTCATTTTTGAATTCTGTTTCAAATTCTACGCATAATTAAAATAATTCAAAAATGGATTTTAAAAGATACACTGCACCATTTAAAAAATCAACTTTGGTGTCAAAATCTACTTTTTGA
>NW_022170603.1:0-599 GCF_008802855.1 Photinus pyralis | reverse complement strand
TTGTTAGTATCAGTGGATGCGCAATAATTTTCTCTTTCCAATGATACCATTACCTTTTCTGTAGAATAAGTTGGCGAGCAGAAATCCGCAAAAACGTTCAACTCCATGTTAAATCCCTATGTTCGAGTTTGAGAACGGACACACGGTATAAGCATTCTGTTGATTGAAGTTTCGCAATAAGACTTCTAAATCAAAAAAGAGTCTAAACGAGAACAGGAATATGGTTCCCAATTCGAACAATGCATGTTATACAACTAAATTCGATTATTTTTATTTATTATTGCTAGAAATCACCACATACCGATCACTGTACTTGATTAATTGCCCCCATTACAACTTTACACTCGCATTTAAAAATTCAGAGAGCAATTGATACAGATAAATCACTCGGTTTCCTACGGCGAATACTTTTTCTGGTGAAAGGTTTATGCAAATACAGATTTTTTGGAAATGTAACAGACTGGACAAGAGTGGAATTAAAAATGAAAAATTGTCCTGGGTTAATTGATACCTACGTGCTTTTCCTCAGATGAGGATTTGCTTGTGATACGGCAAGTTAATTAATTTGATGACCTTAATTGTTCAGCCAAAAATTCCAT
>NW_022170602.1:0-1283 GCF_008802855.1 Photinus pyralis | reverse complement strand
TGTCTATGTTTTTATCGGAACAGCAGCTCGTCGGAAAGAAGGGACAGGTCGTCTCAGAAGGTCTTCAGTGAGGCAATTAATCCTGGGCGTTCTTGTACTTGGGTATGGACCGGTACTCAGGATGCCTGCAGTAGTATTAAGACGAAGTCTGAAATATTGATTAAAATTATTTTGTGGCGTTAGAATAATTACCTTACTCGCCCACAACGACCATAAGAATGATTTCCATTGGTACATATACTGACACTGGAATACTGCACTTCCTCCAGTCAACACGGATCCAGGTCGCTCTTGCTGGGAAAGTCTTGTTATAGGACCTTCGTTTCTGTATCAAATTTTCTTTTGCATTTTTGGCGATTGTACTGTAAACGACAGTGATTCTCAGACTGGCTGACGGTCGTGACCATAAGAATTAAATTAATACTTGATGCATTCAAGGGTTTAGGTCAAAATTGAAAAAAAAATGTGTCAAGCATACCTAAACCTTACGACTAATAAAACTCAGTTTTAGGTGGAAACCCGACCTAAACGATGCGCTAACTTGGAGACAGGGAACAAGTCGCCAGTGGAGAAATCAACTCCAGGTGTTTTTGAATTTTAGAAATACGCTCGAGGATACCTGCAAGGCTGCAACTGAGAAAGGTCAATGGTATGATTTAAACATAGCCCTCTTTTAGATTGAGCACAACCACTAGAATTCTCGGTTATTTCTACAGCAAAATCCTGCAACTCTCTGCTAGTTCGCACCACCTGGTAACATAGACAGTGGCTAGAGCTACCCAGGACTCACCACGAGGAGGTGGTTGCAAATCGAGTCCCACCCATGCACCCTCGCCAGTAAACTTATAGGTGGCTGGGGAGCATGGGTCCTCTCCAACGACATATGTTAATTTAAATAACACAATTTTTATCTAAATTTTACTTAGGATGGTTCATTGCACCGTTTATCAATAAAAAAAACTAAGTTTGTGTTGGAGAGGATGTTTTGAATAGAACGTAGGAGTTGTGCTCAAGCTAAGGAGTAAATCCGGTTTTACCTACACTTTGGGATAATCAAACAAAAATTGACGCTTCAGCCGGTTTTTAAAAGAGATATTTGAATTGCAAAAAATTGAATTCTAAAGCTGTCGCATACAATGAAAGTTTGACATCGCAAGTGTAACTAAAGAAACATACTAGTTATTTATGTATTAAGGGCATAATGGTGATGTTTATATTCTCGAGGGCGACGAGTTAAAAAGCTCGAGGGCCTATGGCCCGAGAGCTTTTTAGTTGCCCGAGAG
>NW_022170601.1:0-800 GCF_008802855.1 Photinus pyralis | reverse complement strand
TTAAGTCTCACTCTGCCGAGAGAATTTCTTGAAAAGTTCATAGTAGTCTCGCTCTGCGATTACGTATATCAATTTGATACAAAAATTGCAGCTTCTCAGTTTTCATATCCTGTTATATAGTAGGTAAATGTACACATTTCAAAATGAATGTGTAATTACTGTTAATCTGTCGTAAAAAATGATACAACACTAAGGAATTAAATTTAAAAGACGTAAGCTCATCTTTATGGGAATTTCCATTCAGTGTGCGTACTGCTCATGGCGTACGATACCTGGTGGTACACTGGCGGCTGGCGCCCCTAGGCACGTGCCTACGTGCCTAACCGGTAAACCGGCACTGGCTGGGTTCCTATGCAAAAGAGGATTAAGTTAAGTAGGCGCCTCTTAGTAAATAAAACAATTTTCTGCTTCTTAATACTTGTCGGTCTCGTATTTAAAATTGTCACTGTCAGCGTCTTTTGCATATTTTTTGTATTAGTAAAAAGACTCCTCTCCCACGTACTATAAACTGCACATTTGTGTACCTACATAGCCTATTTAGTCTGCTCAAGTAACCACTGAAAATTTTATTAGCAAATTACGGCGTACATATTTCTTTTAATTTGTAACAAATTGAAAGTTGCTGTCGGATTTTTTTACTGTGATAGTTGTGATAGTTCGACGAGTATACAAATTTATTTAACAGTTAAATCTGGTCAATTTCAAAGTAAATAAACCGATACAACGAAATATCGAAGGATCCTCAGTATTACAATCACTTTTAACGACAATTTATTTTAATCTTACAAAATACATTTTAT
>NW_022170600.1:0-1052 GCF_008802855.1 Photinus pyralis | reverse complement strand
GACTATTTACCATGGGTGTTTCCATGAATTTTTTTGAAATGGAATTAAATGATGGTGAGACACCGTGGGGGAAATATATTATTTCTGACAAGGGTAATACACTACATACAGGGTTAGAACCTTCCCTATTCGTTTTCTATAAAAATGATGCACTGCATAACGTGTATGTTGAGTATATAAAAAGTGGCTGACAACGTTGCTCCAAATAAAAATACTAAATGGGATACATTTTAAACAGCTTTATTTCTTGTATTGAAACAAAACTTAGTATAAGATTTTTCTCCGTGAGTGAAGCGGTTACGGGGGTGGCAAATATCTGTAACCAAATGAGTTACGACGGACGTTTCGCGGAACTTTTGAATCTCGGTAGCAGTCGGCTCGATATGGATGGCACAAATGAATGATATAATCAAGAAGGGGATTGAATAAAACGCAGAATTTTGTGCGTAAGACCGTGACATATTTGGTTGTTGCACAAGTTACAAGTATGAACAAAACTTATTCTGTGCAAAAAGCAAGGTTATGTTTTATTTATTTACTAAATTAAGTGTACCAACTCCTCGTTGATACCAACGTTCATACAACAAAGTTACTAAATAATTAAGTAACTTAAAATAGCTGCATAAACCGTCGTCAGATAGTATTGTTCCACCACCTGCATAATTTCAATTTTTGCTCGCATTTTCTTTCGTGGACATTGAATTTGTTGTAAAGATTTTGCAAGGCTTTCACAAAATAACTCCTCTTCACTTTTTTGAGTATCTAATATGACATTTGCTTTTTGTATGGTCTCTACGAGGATATCATCCACATCACTGTGTACTTTTTTTGACACCCTTTGTCGTAGCTGGCCAGCTTTGCGTTTATGTGAAACAGCTACAGGTTCGGTAACCTGGGTAGCCAGTTCATCAGCCGGTGGATCATCCTGTGTCGAATACACCGACGACTCTGACACACCTGATTCGGCCCCCTCGTCCTCTGGCTTTTCCGTTAATACACTCATCGTGTCCCAGACATTTGATGCTCTGGAACACGATGGGCCTGTTTCCGTA
>NW_022170599.1:0-611 GCF_008802855.1 Photinus pyralis | reverse complement strand
TTTAGATTTTCATTGTTAATATTATAAGAAATGTTAAATATTTTTTGTCTTTGTTATATAGTGTATTTTTAAATTTATTGTTATTCTACTCATATATTTAAATTTCTCTTTTTGTTACTGTTCTTGCTTGCGTATTTGTTATATGGATTTTGTCCGTTAATTGGATACTCATCTGTTGGGCAAAATATACATTATTATTATTATCGGTGTTTCTTGTGAGAACTCAGGTGTAGCCTGGTTAACTAATCGCACGGATTAAAATCAAGTAACGATTAGTGTCTGTGTCTGTGTCTGGTGAAGTTATGTAGGGTCATTAAAAAAAAAAAAAAAAATCACACACGTACATTGGACATCTAGGGATAATGTAATTCGTACTTACCAACATACCTATTGTTGGGCACAATAGCCAACGCTATCAGGAAAGAGGAAAACAAAACAAAAAAATCATTATAATAATTCCTGTAATTTTATTAAATGGAGTTTATTGTGTAAGTGTTTCTTTGGCTTTGCGTTTGGGTTGAATACGAGTGGGTTGTGATAACGTGGGGTGCTTCTGTGAAGAAGGAGTTTTGTGTTTTTTAATTGTATTTATGGTGTTTCTTTGTTCCTGA
>NW_022170598.1:0-717 GCF_008802855.1 Photinus pyralis | reverse complement strand
GGACAGGGAATGGATTGATGATAACTCAAAATGTGGAAAATCTTTGGAAGCACGAACTGGCGAAGTCATCAAGGAACTTGAAGCTTTGGTGTCGCGCGAGGAAAAATTTCTGTTGTCTCTAAAGAAATGGGGATATCAGTAACGAGTATTTTTTAAATTCTACATGAACATTTGAGGATGAGCAAAGTGTGGGGACGATGATTTTTCAACCTGCTCAGTCCCGAACGAATGTTTGTGTATATCTGTGTCTGAATTAATAAAGACAATTTTATAAGTGGATTGATGTTATTTCTTGCAGACAAAGTACTGTTGGTCTGTGGGTGTGTCCGTCCGTCTGTCTGTCTCAGGATCTTAATTCTTCCGTTGGTCAATACAATTTTGTTCCGCAAATGAGATTGGCATACACGCTCAATTTAACTGGGTGGTTATTAAAACTTGATTTGACATTTAGGAAATCTCTTAGTCAAATTTTACACACTACAATACTTTTTTTTTCTTAGCGACACAAATATGAACTTTAAATATTATTTGATTTATTCTTACAGTTTCTAACAGTTTTCTTTGTTGTAATTTCGTTTTACGCATAAACTTAAACTCAACTTCCTTTTACTTGATTACACTGCGTCGACACATGGGTAAAGTTTTTCGAGGAATTTACTGACGAGCGGTTATAATTCCATTGACGCACTGTGTTCTTTACTAACTGAAATCGACTCG
>NW_022170597.1:0-3081 GCF_008802855.1 Photinus pyralis | reverse complement strand
ATTTACTAAATAAAAAAGGCCGTTTATCTTTATGTTTGTAACAGTTCTCAAATTTGATAATTCTTCTGGGCTGTTGCATTTGTTGCTAACAATTTGGACCGTTATAATAAATAATGCGGAAATTCTTGCCTTCTCATGCTCGCGCGTACCTCTACTAAAGGACTAGCGCTATACGATAATTAAGTGCCGAAAGTGATGGTCAACTAGATGCGTACGTCCTTTGAACTTGTTGAGGTATGGCTGTATCTATGGTATTTAATACAGCGGTGTACAACCGACCGTTCGAAAAAAAAAACTTCGGCGTTGATAGAGGGCATCAAAACCCAAGCAGCTTTTTTCCAAATAAACGCAGGGTCCAACGGTTTTCGTTTTGCGGAGCCACCCCCCAAAGAGTGTTGAAAATCGCCCATTCTTCTTTTAACTTTCTTATCTCTCAGCAACCATAAGAGTTACACAAGTCCGGTTTGGCATTCCTTTGAATAGGGTTTTCTTTGGCGTATTGGCTCTTTCCGATTTTGGCAAAAAAAAATTTCCTTTATTCCCAAAATTCCACCCCTAAAGGGCGCACCCCTAAACTAGCGGTGCAAAAAAAATTCTGATTTCGACGAAATTGGCTATCTGGGGGTTTTTTAACAATGAACTCACGGGCACATCTGAAATTTCAGTTCTTTTCTGAAAAATCTCGAAAAAAAAAAGTTCCCACTGCAATTCTTGGCGGACAACGAAAATAGAGATAATTCCCGAAATTGTTTTGATCGTACATACTAAACGAGTTAAGGAACAAACACTGTCGAACAGCTTTTTTTAAAATAAACTTTTCAAACAAAGTTCATCTTCATTCTTAATCGGTGGTCCTTCGGGTCGGCGAAGTGTCCCGAAAGCCTACTAGGTTTCAGCCATAATTTCCGCATTGTGAAAGGAGCGTGCTTCTTTTGTGGAAGTTATTTTCAACCTAAGATTATGAAAATTTTTATCATAGTTGAAAAAAGTATCACACGGAAAGTCGATTTGACTTTTTCCCCTACCTTTATTAAGCTACATAAATAACTCGATCAGCGCTCTTAAGATACCTTGGGTAGGGTTTTTAATCGAACAATCGACAATTTCTTTTAATCATTTTAATGACCGAATTTAATCCAAATAACAAAATAGCGACTCAACGTTAACTCTTTTGTTTTATTGCGACATTGTCAACCAACACGCGAAAATTATCGGCACTACTAGTCAAGGGCTTGGGATCACTTCCCGCGACCCGAAGGCCACCGAACAACTCTCAAATGAGTTACCTTTTGCTCTCCTTGACAGAGTTATTTTTAAATAAAAACAATGTTCGACAGTTCTTGTATCCTTTAATCCCGTTTAGTATGTACACAACAAATTCGTGTGGAATTATCTCTACTTTTCGTTTGGTCCCGCCAGAATTGCAAGTGGAACTTTTTTTTTCGAATTTTCAAAACACTAATTTCAATTCGTGATTTTTACATCTTAAAAAAACCCAGATACCAAATTTCGTCGAACTCGAATTCTTTTGCACCCGCTAGTTTCAGGGTGCGCCCTTTAGGGTAGGAATTTTGACAAAAAAAAAATTGCAAAATCGCGGAAAGAGCATCCCCAAAAACCTATTAAAGACATATTGCACCGCGGACTTCTGACTCTCTCATGGTTGCTAAGGAAAAAACATTAAACAAGAAGAAATGCAGATTTCAACACTCTTTGGGGTGCGGCCTCCCAAACGAACAACACGTTCGGACCCTCGGTTATTTGGAAAAGTCGCTTGTCTTTTTGATGCCCTCTACAAACCCGCATTTTTTCTTAAGGCTCGAACGGTCGTGTTAACACCCTGTCATATCTATGGAACGTATAAACGGTTGACGCCATCTATTAGTTATATTGCGATTTAAACGGCGAAAGAGAAAAGTCTTGTTTTTAGGTACGTCTTTCCGTACAATTTTTTGAAAATTTTCTTTTATACAAACCTTGTCCTGATAATGAGAAACACAACAAAAAAGAATTATCTAATTTGGTGCAGTTGTTCTGAAGTGATGCGCGTACATAAATTTCGGCGATTCATTTTTATATATTGCTGTGTTATTTTGTCTGGTTAGGACGAAATTTTTTGGATTCTTAACTAGAATGGACAAGGGCTATTTTCAATGTAATTTTTATATCTAAATGTTTTGTTTTGTGTCGTTCGTTAAGTACCTTCAATAGAATTATTGTTACGAAAAAGGTTGTCAAGGTTTGTATTGTTTTACATTTTTATCTTCATTTTTGATTTTCTTTAACGTAAATTTCCGAGAATTTTATATCGCTTTTATTCTGTTATCAATTGTAAACGCTTAATTTAAATTGACAGGTGGATATTAATATTTATCGCCTTTTCATTGTATTTAAAAGAAATAAAATTTTATATTTCCTAGTATTTTAATTTATGTGTTATCTCTTAATGTTAAAAATTGATTATAAAATAGTATATTGAAAGACAAGTGTTACAATGCGACCTATTGTAATACGACTATCTTGTGGCACGAGTGGCGACGCGAAGCGTAGCCACGAGTGTCCGCAAGATAGGAGTATTGCAATAAAGCATTGTAACACGCGTTTTTCATACTATTTTTTCTATTTCGGTGCTTTAATTTAATTAAAAAAATCATTATCAGAAACTATAGGGAACATTAGAACTAACATGCTTTATGTTGGGAACACTTTTTATGCCGTTAAGTTTTAGGTTGGCAGCGTAGTAAGACTGACATTTTGAAGTTCAAACATGGAAGTACCCAACGAAGTACCTACTTGTACTAACTAGTAACTGCCAACTTAAGAGATGAGTTACCAAAAAAAAAACGACTATAATCACTGTCTTTGTACAACTGTTTTCCGCCGAAAACAGTTGTACAAAATCATCATTGTGACACCGAAATAGAAAAAATGATTATAAAAATAATTTCTACCTCTAGTTTAACTTACGTTAGTGGGGAAATTTTCTGTTGTCAACTGCTTATCATTGGCTGTTTTAATTTGTAATTTTGGAAGAAGGGTTTCCACTTTAAATAGAACGGACTGAGAAGAGGAAGGGCTTTT
>NW_022170596.1:49171409-49173113 GCF_008802855.1 Photinus pyralis | reverse complement strand
ATGGGTTACGCAAGTCACCTCCCTGTATACCTACCCCAAACTTGCAATCTTTTTTCTAACGTTACTGGGTCACTGTAAGTCCAGTGCTGCACAGAATAAGTACAATAATAACCAAATTCTTCAAATAATTCTTCCCTATATCGTTTCAGCTCCTTTTTCCTATTCCTTCATGAAATTATCTCTTTACTACGAGATCTGGAGAAATTTTAAACATAAATAAACCTTTGAGGCCCTCCCGGGCTCATGCAAAACTCGCACCCTGGGTCAGAGCTGGGCAGTATTCGATTTTGTAAATACATTTTAGTACTCAAGTAGGTACTTTAAAGTATTCAAATACTTTGTAATTAAATACTTTTATGGAAGCAGTATTTGTATTTGTAACTCAAATACTTTCGTAAATATTTAGTATTCGTAAAGTATTCGAATACTTCGCATAGTATTTGAATACTTTTAAGTTATTCAAATATTTGAGAACTATTTAAAGAAATGTTTAGGGGAAGTTTCCATTATCACAAAATCAAGTATAAAAATCCGATACAACTGAATACCGAACGATCCTGGAGTGAAACTTTTTGACCCTATATTATAATATATCCTTAAGACCATGTGTACCAATTTTCAAAGCGATCGCACGTTTCTAAACAAGTTATCATGCACACGGACAGATGGACGGACAAAAAGGATCTGTTTCAAAATCGCTAGGATTAATTTCAGAAAGGTGTACGTGTCATGTGCACGACGTACGATCGCTTTGAAAACTAGTACACGCACGTATTCTTAAGGATATAACATAATAAGAAAGGTTCTGGTATCTCCTATATATAATAATAATACGCTTTTACTCCCCTTAAATTTGTACATAACAATAGAAATATAAAAAAAAGCTAACCTCAGGGAAAAGGACTACATTCAGCGTTCTTCCATGTAGCCCCCATACAAAGTATAATGACATTTTTTAAGTACTTTTATCTAGTGTACCTACTATTTTAAATTTTTAAGGTATTTGAATCCTTTTTACTGTATTCGAATACTTTGAAAGTATTTGAATACATTTTAAAGTATTATTTGAATACTTATTTTTGAAAGTATTTGAATACTTTTCAAAGTACCTATCTGTATTTAGTATTTGCTTCTGTTGGACGTAAAAGTATTTACTATTCAAATACTTTTTGAAAGTATTTTGCCCAGCTCTGTCCTGGTTTCCGCCTGCGAGCTGAGTGGCAAAAATTCCCCTACTGAAAATCATATCCAATTCTTCATCTTGATTCCTCTTTTAAATGAATTGCTGAATCAAAGGACTCTACAGGCTAAAGTAGAGTCTATTCACAAAAGTTCGTTTCCCAGTCGTTCTAAAATGTGTTCTGCTCCCCCAAACTTCAATTTAAATTTAAGAAGTTTTTTAATCACTTTTGATGTCGTGGTTGATTCAAGACAACTTCACCCTTGTTTAGTGACTACACAAAACTATAACAAAATTCGCTATCCAGTAGCGCCTCTCCTACGTAAAGTGCTTAGTAGCAGCCTGCGCGCGTCGGTCGCTTAGACAAGATGACGGAAAAAGTTCCTACTCTAGGAATCTATAATAGAATTTATTTCCCACATAGTACATTTAGGTAGGATATAAAAAATACTTCATATCTCATCTAGCATAGGTGGAACAAGTAAAAAGGTTTTCGCCCTAAGGCGATAGTAACTTCAGCGCAT
>NW_022170596.1:49170678-49171309 GCF_008802855.1 Photinus pyralis | reverse complement strand
TTGTTTAATACTATGCCAGTATATTAATATCTAAAATACAGACAGATACTATATGATTTTCTATATATTAAAGAATGTCTATCTTATTGTTTAATAAACGATCTTAAAAGTTAAAAACGGTAGGTAACGATAAATAAATGCGGCCCAAACAAATTGATTTGTTAAATTTAAACAATACCTTTCGCTCAGTGCAGGCACGGAGCACTCACAAATGGGAAAACTAGGTATACCGTCTACATTTGTTAATAACATGCAAGTCAACATACTGCTTGTAAGAATGTAATTTCACATTTAGAAAGAAGTTCTTACAATATTCCACTGAAAAGCCTTTGTCGGCCCTTAAAGCACAAAATATTCTGTTTGTTAAATCGGGCGTAAACTCATTTCCACGCCATGTCTTGTACTTGACAGCTTTATTAAAAATTACTCGTACATTTTTCGGCAAAAGAAACAAAATTACATTTCTTCTTCTGTTACAGGTTAGTTGTACGTGCACGGAGAGACGCCTTGGTCGGTGAGTGACAACTTTTTATTCTATTTTAACTGTTATGTTCTGTTATGTACTAAACACCGAATGGTTAATTTGCAGGCAAATTAGTTGAACCCTTGTCAGAAGAATAAAAGATCCCTC
>NW_022170596.1:48808911-49170578 GCF_008802855.1 Photinus pyralis | reverse complement strand
AATTTATTCATGAATTAATTCACGAATTTATTGTCGTCAATTTCTTCACGACAGGGTTTGGTTTTTACATCTGTGAATAAATTGGTGAAGTTTTTGACAAATCTGTCATTGGAGCAGTGGTGCCATCCCAATCAAAAAAATAGGTTACAGTTGTAAAATGTTTTGTAATCATTTTTGCTTACCTTTCCACAACTACTCTTCTCGTTTTTATTAGACATTTTTTCGGGTAAAATGTAAACATAAACATATAGTCATAACCTCACTCTCTCTGATATAAACAAAAATTTGTTGGTTGGTAGCACTGAACTTCACGGTAAAATTGGCGAAAAATAGAACATGTCTTAATTTCGTGAAGAAATTCACGAAGTTCTTCGTGAATTTATTGGACGTCAAAGTTGGTCTCTCTGATATAAACAAAAATTTGTTGGTTGGTAGCACTGAACTTCACGGTAAAATTGGCGAAAAATAGAACATGTCTTAATTTCGTGAAGAAATTCACGAAGTTCTTCGTGAATTTATTGGACGTCAAAGTTGGTGTATTACATTATACAATTTCTTCATGAAGTAACTTCATGAATTAATTCATGAAGAAATTGACAAGTGTAATGCTAGCTTTAGTGGTGTATCCAGGTTTTTTTCCTCAAATTTTGTGTAAAAAAGCCCTCATCTTGGGATAAAGCAGTCGGAAATTTGTACTCAGTTTTTGTACAGAACTGAGCAGATTGGAATTTCCAAATCTGCATGTAGAATTTTGAAAACACTCATTTCTGGTATCCTACTTGTTTAGCAACAACCAACATTTTGACTCGAGGGTCAATAATTGACACCAAAGGATTAATTTTCTTTACCATCAGTTCGTGCTTGCACTTTCTTATCGGAATTTCCTGCTCCATTTGAACTGTTTGGACCGAAATTTTAACCAAAATAGGGCGGGATATATTCCTTCTAAATTAGTTCAAGCATTATTTTCTGCGACACAAATTTGTTCCATTCAGCCAATTTACAAAGATCGATTCCTTTAGGGATTTTTCTGATTACTTTCAATAAATATGTAATGCCATTTCTTAAAAAGAACCCATCGTTGTTTTTATACAAATCAAAATATTTACGTTACCCTAATTATAGCGTTTTCTGGAATTCATGGTTTCCGTGTTTTCCGCAATTCCCACAAGACTTAAAGTTGGAGAATATAGAAAGAAACCTCGATCTTCAAAAGAAGTACTGGTGTTTTCTGATTTTTTACGACTGTGCTTCGTATGCAAATGATCGGGCAATGAACTTTCTATTTATATCGTCTGCTTTCACCCAAATTCTCGTTTTCTCAATATGAGTTATTCTTAGTGCACTATAAGGCCAACCGGGTTTAATGTTACACGGTCAACTTTGTTTCTTTTAACTTCGACTTTCAAATTAGAATCCTTTATTGATGGAACCATCATTCTAATTATGATTTATGCGCGGGAAAAGTTCGCTAGTACTTTTATAATTTTTCGATAGTTTGAGGGCGCGAGAAACTGTCGAACTTGTCTTTTTGGAGCGTCAATATCAGCTTTACGGTAGGTAAAAATCATTGCACGGTTTAGGTCACAAAACACAGAGTGCATTCCAATGCCGAGCGAGTCTAAGACGATTGGCATAAATCAACCGCTCGCCCGAAATTCTGGACCGTGTTATATGGTTTCAGTCACAAAACAAAGAGTTCGCATCCATGCCGAGCAAACCGAAGGCGAGATCGGCCTAAACCAACCGCTCATCTGAAATTCTGGACCGTGGTTATAGAGTTCCAAGCACAAGCGTGTTGTACGGTTCCGGTCACAAAACACAGAGTACACGCCAATGAATAAACCATCCGCTCGCCCGAATTTCGGTGAGGGTATACGGCTGCCATTACAAAATGCGAAGGGCTTGTCTCACAACGAAAACTGCCCGTATTTTTTGCACATCGATGCCGAATGACCCGAAGGCTAGTTCGGCATAGCTCGGGTTCTCCTGTAGATGCGCCCCTCTCCGTCGACGGTGACAAAGGACGTTTACTAACGGTCAAATACACACAACACTTTTTCAATCATACATCTAACCTAATAAAAAACAACGATCTTTGCCAGAACGTAGAACTATATAAAATAGTGATTCGTTACCATTATATTCCACCCGAAACACTTGGTAAGATACCAACTTTAGCTCCAGTTACTGCGACATCTCGTCTCCAGGCATCCGAAACCCATTATGAAAACGATTCTCTACAGAAATTGAAAGACGCAGAAACGACATCTTCAATTCCATCAAATGCTTACAGATTTATTCTTGAAATTCCACTACCCGCACAATTTATTAGAATATCAACGCTCTAAATTTCTGTATTGCTAGTATTACGATTAGGGGGTTGGTTTCCTTAGGTCAAATTTAATGCTTTAATGAGATGGCTGTGTGATATATGTAGTTGGCAGTCCCCAGTTTTTGAAAAAAAAAAATAGTTTTTGGATAAAACGCAAAACACGTCGATTTTGGTTGGAAGCGGGGGATCTTTTGCTTACAAATTTACACACCTAGCGTCAGCCTCCTAAGCAGGGTTTCCACCCTTTCAATAATTTTAAATTGAACGTTGGGTCGAATGACACATCGTTGGAAAGGGCTCTTAATTTCCTACACGCCTCTGGTTAATTTTTCAAATTCTAGCAACTCTTTGGGGAAGATACACTTGAGGTATGAACTATGTACCATAAGTACGTTTGATTCACTGAAATGGAATCGTATCACTGTTTTACCGTCAGTACCTAAAAACCGAGCTAAACACCAAGACAAAATATTAAAATATGGGCATCTGACATATCAGATAATGCAGGTCGTACCCAATTTCTCCTGCTTTTATCTTATATTTTCTTGTATCCTGATGGAGTAGATCGAGATTCTGTACCACGTTCCTTTTTTTAGCGTGGTTGTTGTGGGTTCGAATCCCGCGCCGACTGCTCTGTCTAGGGTTTTGTCAGAGTTCCCTCTCCGCACCATAACTCCCTTATTCCTTCCGTTCCCAGCCTTAACTTTATCGATCCTTACATTCCTGTTGTCTGGCTGAAGAGGGTCAGGAAACCCTGAGCAGCCCGCTTTCAGTATCCCTCGGGGTGTCGGAGGCATGAAACACGTTGACCCTTTCCTTTTCCCTAGCGTGATTCCGATTTCTGATTGTAAAAAATATTACTTATTCAAAAAACGGCGACACAAAATTTTGTATATACGTTTGTCTTTATTGGACATGTTCGTACAACACTGCGTTAGTTCTCTCTTTACGACTATGTTTAATTCCCAAGTTCAACGTTGTTCAAATATGAAGTAACTGTTTATTGCAATTAGCTCTTCCATGACCAGTAATAGCGGCACCGGTATAAACGAAATTAATGGAAGAAAGAGCTTATAAAAGCACCTTAAATTAACAAACTGTAGCGCAACACTCAATCTTAATCATAATTGCAATATCCGCTTACGTAATGGCTAACTTCCCAAGCGGCTCTTTAAAAATAGGTAGGTAGGTACCATAAATTCTATCCTTAAGATCTTGCGGCTAGAAAATACAATTTATGGATAAGCATAAATTAAAGTAAATAAACAGGCATTAACTTAGATCGCATATAAATCAAACTAAATGAAGATAATAACACTACTACAACGCATGTATATGAATATCAATGATGGTTTGTAAATATTTAATGAGTAAACATTATGTATTCATGAGTGTATTCAATCGCGAAAGAAATGCAAACTTATTCACGCTATTAGTATTTCCCATATGTATTATATTACCTTTCGTATTACATATGAGATATTGAGTTGGAATTTAATCTGTCATTTCTAGTGTAAATATTTGTAAGTAAATTAGTCGGAAAAGGAAATTAGAAGAAAGTTACTGTGAGAGTTTGAACAAAAGGATCGATTCTAATTTGAAGCGTTAATCAAACATTGTGTGAATGGGTAATACTATAAATTAATTACGGATAGGTTTGCAACTTTCCTATGGAAAAACTTTTTCACTGCGGTAGAATCTGCATGGGAAAAGGTAAGTGGTTACCTGAATCGAAAAATCTCTTCTTTGGTGTTAATGAAAGTGAATCTAAACTATCATTTGCACATCAGTTTCATATATCCTATAGCACTAATGTTTTCTCTAAACGTCAGAAAATTGCAAACAAATGGAGAATTTTAGTAAAATTGAGGAGTTTTATAATTTTATTTTCCCACATAACCTCCTTGAATTTCAATGCAACGATGTTCCAGTGCCTTTGTGCCTCTATGGGAGTGCGTCTCTCATCTCCTATACCAACTAAGAACTTTTTTAGTCCGGTCGAGAATTTGGAAGTCTTTACTTCTAACGACAAATCTTGAGACATTTTGGTGACAAGTGTTTTTGGAATCTGCCGACTGCGTTTTTTCCTGTCACCACCTCGAAATCCGGTTACTAAAGCCCCAAATCAAGATGGGGGCCAAAATGGCGACTAAAGCTCACTATAACATTTTTTTTCTTGTTGGAAACAAAGGTATTATTATGATTTTTATCTAGTACATACGCTTTGCTATTTATTACTATCTTATAAAAAATGTGTAGCAACAAAATCAAGATGGTGGTCAAAATGGCGGTAGAAACTTGAGTTATCTAACTCGTTTAATTGCAAAGAAAATAGTATATTAAGATACAAGTGTATAATCAATTCTTTAAAGCACGCGCAACGAATTCAACATAAAGAAAGACCAAATGACTAAAAGCGGTTTCCTAATATAACAATTTACAATAAATGTTCGAATAAGTCACCATTAACTGTAAGACAGTAGTCGATCAAAAAATCCATTTCGAACTGCTGCTAATTGATAACTGGATACCTTTTTGTTTTTGAAAATTCCATGGCATCGCAGATTATTTAAAAAAATGCGCGTTTTATTTTTTCAATTTTCCGTCTTTATATGAAAAAAATTGAAAACTAATACGGTTGATTGGCGTAAAAAAATTTTTTCTACAAAAAAACTTTCATACATTTTTGCTCTAAAATAATTAATTTAAAACCACCAAGCTATTCTACGTGGTAACAATTTGCGCCCAACGTCTTCGAACTTCTCAAGCCCACCACCAGCTCTAACTGACCGCACCTGGCCGCCATTATCACCGCAACAACCATCGGCCTGGACCAAGTCAACAGTCCAGCAGCGCTCAAACACCACAATTTACGATGCTTATGAAACTGTGAAAATCGCAGCACGGCAGAAGAAGGTGCCGTCCCAACCCCGGAATCCAAATCAAGCACTGCAACCACCTCCGCCGGCCCAACCTCGGAAGCGAAACCAATCATCACCACCGCCGCCACCGACTCCAAGTGGAGCGTGGGCCAAACTTTGAGGCGACGCTCACAGGAGACGCCCCCGCAACCATCACAGCACCCGCCACACATAAGATCACGCTCACCGGTAGTCATTGTGGAAAAAAGGACGGCAAACCACGATTCTGTGTTGGCTATCGACGGCTGAACGCCATCACCAAAGACGAAAGCTCAAGCCTACTCGTTATCCACGAGACATTACGGGAACTGGACCGCGAAGATCTTCTCAACCATGGACCTAAAGTAAGTACCACTGGATGATGCGTCCAAACCTTTAACCGCCTTCACGACACCCGACGGAGCCTCCTACCAAGAGTGATGCCCTTTGGTTTGAAAAACGCACCATCAACATTTCAAAAACTGATGACACAAGAAGTCCTCCCAGGATATCTATTCGCAATGGTCTACCTAGACGGCATCATTGTGTACTCGGAGTCCTAGAAAGAGCTTCCCCTCTATGCTTTTGTGTCCCTCTACTGTCTCATGTTGTACAACAAGTACGTAATTTTTAGCGCATTTTTGTCTTCGACGCGTAATCGACTTTGGGTCCAACAGTTTCTAAAAGCTTTTCATCGCGGTCTCTCTCGAGCTATGAGAAGTACCCAAAAAGTTGAGGATTATTTTGTGGCGGGTTTTTAGCGAAATCCACCAAAATACGAATCGCGGCTTCAGCTTTCCTTAGCTCAAGCTGTGTCTGTGTTGGTAATGGATTACTTACTTCGGAGATAAGAGTTTTCGACGCGGATTGGAACACGTAGTGCACGCTTGGAGAATTTTAATTCGTGGGAATACACCTCTCCTGCTTTACAGTTTGCATAATTGTATAACGAAATGATCAACCACTGTGCTTCCACTAACTTTTACTTTTTTAACGTAACGAAACGTAATTAAAATTTTAGCAACAGACCTATACTTTAAGGCGATTGTTGCGCGTCTCTCCAACCTTTTTCACTAACTTCACGATCTAATTCTCGTAGTCTGAATCTTAGCGCACGATGGCGACGTCGTGCGTCTCCTTAACTTATCTTGTCCGGCCTAAAAACCGAAACGGAACAAACGAGAATTGACGGATCGTCTCATCCCGCAAACTTTCGATATCTTCCGCAACGACCAACCAAAATCTACCGTTCTGATTTAATCCGTTGCCGTACTGTACCACCGTTTGTTCCAACGCACAGTTAAAGACTTGTGTGAGCTGGCCGGAAGACGAAATCCTTAAATAAAACTCAATTAAACAACGAAGAAGCAAAATAATTGTGCTCGGGTCGGTGCATTTTCGGATAGGATTTTCTCTCGCAGACGGCAAATCAATTGCGTTTTACGCGAACTAAAAATAGAAAAGCCACATTTCACGAAATAAAAAATATTCTACGTGGACACTACGTGTTTCGAACGCGCCGCAGTTAATGAACTCTTATCTCCATTAATTCATTATCAGCCAAGACGTATCTTAACATCAGGAAAGCTGCAACACTATTTAGAGCAAGAAAATCTCTTCAATATGTACGAAACGTTTTGATCCAACAATTAATGTCCAATTCGTGTTGCAATCCTAGAACTCGTGCTGTGTAACCAATAGAATAAAACAAAACTAATTAATGTAGTATTTAAAATAATTGAAAACATTACATAACTATAACCATTAAACTATGTTGGATAAGTGAAGTAGAGTGAACAGCCAAAATTCAGAAAAATAGGCAATATCAAACAGATAAACTGACAATCAGAAGGAAAAGGTACCGAATATCAGTTCACTATTTACAAAGGGCTCAAGAATGTCATGTGTCAATAAGAAAACCATCAAGCCAAGTCAGGAAGGCATGTCGCAAGAACTACTCGACAAGGAAGTCTAAAGCAATCAAGCTCGACGTCTTGTAAAATTACGGCTAATTCGATGTCTGTTTTATACGTATATGTCATAAACACTAACGAAGTACTTACAATATATAAATATTAATTAGCACTAAATGTCATAATTTTTTACAATTTACGAGTTTGTCGGTCAAAATTTCTCAATTTGAATACCACTCGCGATCAAATTAGGATTTTCGACACACTCGCACTTCTTCCATCCATTTCGGTGACACTTTATTGGCAGATTAAGTTGCATTAGCTCCCACCCGAATGATGGACGATACCATAAACAATCCTGAAAAGTAACATCTTGAAGGGAAGTTCTGTCGAATGTCCAAATCGACCCTGATTTGTATTAATTAATGTAAATGTCAAAACATTGGCGAAAGTAAATTATTCATAAACATTACAAAATTTTGTTACAGAAATCTATGACATTTTTATCTTAATTGCTAGAAAGTCAACATATTCTGTTATTATTTATTATGCCATCAATTTGTAGATTTGCTTTTGGCGATTGGTCTGCCGTTTCAATTAGCTGTGTTACAGTGAGCCAAATTTCTTTTGGCGTAAAATGAAGAAGTCAAAGTTAATGGTTCCAAAATATATATTCATTACTGCAGTAAGTTCAAGTGACGGAAAAGGCCATGTCTATGAGAACAATGAATCTTGAAGAACTGAACTGCAAATCGGTACACGATCCATGCCCAAAGACCGATATAAAGTTATCAGTCTAACCCGGTGTTATTGTTGCCAAAAAAAGAAGTTTTGAGTTATTTTCAAGAGGAATATATTTCAAAAAGAATTTGTGAAAAATGAACAATTTCGCGATGAACGGAAACGGTCATTCGACTCAGTGATCTCAACGCTTATTATTTTTTTTAACTTGTACGTTCCCGTAGCTCAGAACCTAATTCCTTCAAAAACCTTCTCCAAGGTCTATTCCCACATTTTTTTTTTTTTTGAGTTGGATCCATCGTTCCTCGAAATGGGGGTTGAAATATATTATGTTATCAAAAATCTCTAAACCTTCCCCATATAGTTTTATTCGTTGAAGTTTTTTAAAAATAACAGCGACTATAGTTTCGGCGTACTGCCATCATCAGGCGACTAGAAGTGTATCACAATATAGCAAATTTGAAAACATTAAGAGCTAGTACTTACTGTGAAAGTTAACAGGAAAACGGTAAATTACAAACGTTGAAGACGGATAAGACGAACTTTCTGAACTGACTTATAGGATTTCAGCTTTCCTTAAATCAAGGTGCGTATTTGTTGATGATGGATTAATCTCGTCTCGTTCATACTGTTCATAGCATAGAAGAACGACATATCTCACTGAACAACATTAAGGGGGTCATTCAACGAACCAAATGGCATTCTAAAAAATAGCAAAACGTCGATCACTGGAAACTGGAGACTTGCTTTTGAATAAGTGTATATATAAATGATTAAAATTTTTCGGAAATTCTAGTTGATAGCGCGCCGAACGGAAATGGCATGAATTGCGCTAACGCTAAATGGACTATTACAACAGTTCGCAAAGCATTTCATTTTCGTTAATAACTGTTAAATCTACATAAAACGGAAAGGAAGTGTGCATCATAATTTAAATAATAAGTAATAATATACATACCTAAGAAACAAATAAGTGAGCAACGCGCATTATGACTTTCGCAAATGCCCACTTTCCGATTCGGTACATTTACTTACAGGAAAAAAAAAATAAAAATTTACCATAACCTGCACATTATCAAGTATATTAATATATACATTCAATGACTTGCATTGTTTACTTTCTTTCACATAGATAAATATCCTTACTTGCAAGTTTGCTCATTTCCTCTAACCCAAATTTCCAACATATATAGCAAGTAATTTGTGGTAAGCAAAACCTGCAATCAGGTTTCGCCACAATTGTCATTTAGCCACGGACATATTTAGTTGGTAGAGGGCTGACGAAGTTACGCAAATAATCTGGATAAGCTACACCTTTTCTTCGAATGAAGAGAGAAATATTTCTTTATGCTTAACTTTCTACACTCGAATTGTGAACAGCACGAGTGCTTGAAAGTATAAACATAAACATGTCCAAGTAATTTGTTACACTAACAACGTCAAGGGCCCTTGGACAGCAACAACAATTTTAAATTTCAAATAAATAGGAGGTATCTGGTTAGGTCTTATTTTAATTGTCTTTTTAAACTTTGAAGGAAGCGGAATCATCTATAATTGAAATTGTAGATTATTTTATTTGGAGAAGTATTACGTTTCATAGCGCTAATAGAAGGCAAGCCATGAAAAGTAACTTCTCATCCAAATAAAGTATGCAGTTTGCACTTCCGCAAACTTACCCAAAACATTTATTTTAATGATAGGTTTTCAAGTGATATTAATAGCGTTCGTTAAATTAACGCCATTTTCAAGTAGGTAAGTTATTGTAGGTTCTAAAAATTGTACACCATTGAGCTGTTGGCAGTTGATAATATTTCATAGCACAAATTTTCCCGTATAAACCAAAAATTCCTTACCTTGTACTTACAAAACAATTGAAACGTTATACAAAGGAGTCGTCAAACATAAAAATTAGCTTTGAAACTCTGGTCGTAACGGCCTTTTGAGCTCTGAAGGGCGCTTTCCTGCCTTATCTGCAACAGATAACAACACAAAGCAAACAAACAAGAGGGACAGTGAAAAACGCGGCACATAAATATTGCGGTAGCAATATCTAACGTCTGACACTACGGTCAGTTGAATACTAAAACCGCAATTACTACTGAATACGAATCAATAATTCAATTTACGTAAACTAAACAAAAGCAAAATTTTGACTCGACAACGAATCGTCCGTACAAATCGGTAAAATAAAAGCATAAACGTAACGTTAATTTCAAGAAAACTACTATACGATGCACAAATAACTAAATTCCTATACAACAGCAATGTATTATTACAAAATGCAAATAAGATAGTATGAACAAATTCTTCGGTGTGACACAAATAACGTAACTAAAAATCGTAGGTATCTGTTTTGGAATAAGTCTCGGTAATTTTAAAAATTAATTTATAAAAAAAGCGATAACTAATATCTTCTTATGACAAACTAATCTGAAGGATACAGCGTAATCAAACCAGTATGAATGAATTATGTACGTAGATCACCAGATAACTTAGGTATAATCACGTGATTGATTTCAACCAACATGGCTGCTGAATTTTCGAATGTGTAGGTAGTCAAATTCACACTTATTTCATAACGGATGTTGTCATAAGTATTCAGATAGATAGTAACGAAACAGTAATCCAGAAGAGAACAGAAGAAACAATGAGAGAAGCTTGAGGAAAAACAAAGCTCTAAAAAAATAGGTATTAAAAATAATGCTGATTCATAATCTTCACATACCTTACAGTAATTACTTGCAAATATAAATCCGCTAAGCGTCTTCAATAGAGCAGCGACAACACATCAGGAATAGAGAGAAAGATTTCAAAGGAACATGGTGATGTTCAATACCAAGAGGCAGACAATATGTCAAAATAAAAGTATTGGCCTATCGAGATTGCGCTTAACCACTGTGAAGGCCATACGTTCTCTACGCGGAACAAGTACAACTGTACGCAAGCCGAAGTTAAAGAAGGGATAGAATTGTGCAGTAAGGTACAAAGCGTGAACTCTAGCGACAAGAGAATGAAGTACCTGAGGCTAATGAAAGCTATAACACTCGGATGGCCTCTAGCGGCGAAAATAAATAACTATTGAATATAAATTTAAAAAATGTGCAATTGCGTGCGTTTTTCCGTCCGTTCAAATCCACTTCTGCGGTTTTGAACAACAATTTTTAAGGGAAGTATCCTAGAATCGTGGAATTGTTCTATTGAAAAGACTCATCGAAACGAATTGGTTTCTACAAACCATCACCGATTCGTTTTTTAGATTAGAGAGTGACGGGGTGTGGGGGAGGGTGGTAGTAATTGGTTTTATCTTTGGTATTATTCTCGGCAAAAGGAATTGTTTTCTAACAACTTTCGCCCTTGTTTCTTACTCTTTATCAAAATAAGGGCGGAGGTGGGTGAACTGGTTTTATCCTCCATGGTACTCTAATTTATTAAATCTGAACGAAAGGGATTAATTTCTACTAACCATAGTCCTCCTCGTCGATCTATTATCGTGATCGATTTTAATTCCTTGTACCTCAAAAGCGGATTGCCGTAGGAGAGTACTTACAAAGGGCGAAACACGACGCACATCTACTGGAGAATTTCTCTATAAAGGCTTGATCCTTCTTGCATTTTAGAGCGTAGATTTTGAATGTAGGCCAGACGGTTTTTTAACTATAATGTATAATTTACAATTTTTGAGCTCTTTTTGGTATTTCTCCAGTTAAAGTTAAAAATGTCTTACTACCTTCACGGGAACTCGACAAAGTTCAGAAATTGGAAACAGAGGCATATATGGGCATGTTTGAGCGTACCAATGTTACCATCTTCAAATGTTTTATCCCCAAAACTTGAAAATATTTGCTTTTCTGATATTTTGAAAGCACCAATTGCCCAATTTGGGTCCTTTGTGCTTATTTTACGAGCAATATATTCGTTAATTTAAAGTTTTTATGTTGATTTTTAAACTTTGAATTTTGATGTGCGGTTTTTTTATGGAGCTTTCAAGCTATTAGATTACGAAAGTCGAAGGACGTGAAAAGTGAAAAGTATAAGAAATAGCAGCTCATTGCTCAAAAATAAAGTGGGAGATTTGGCGGAAAAAAGAGAAGTGAGGTCATTTCTACCCCTTCCTACTCAGTAGTTTAATAAAACACCTCAAACTATCTCCCATCAAGCCCCGTCACCTATGGCTTACTAAACAACACATGTTCCCATCTATGTCGACTAGGGGGTATCGCAAGTCGTACTCACAAATAGGAACTGTAGGGCCTAGACGAAACTTCCGATTTTCATGATCTTTGATTTGTTGGACTCATCTGCGACCCGAATAGCATAATAACTATTAAAATATCGAAAACAATACACACGAAAAATATAACGAAAATAATTATAAAATTAAATAAAAGAACTAATGACAACTACCCCCAAATCAAATGTTTTCAATCTCAGCAACCGTCAAAATAAAAACTATCAAATTAAAAAGATTTAGTGTACAAATTGTAGTTTTGCAACAAACCTTCAGCATATTCTGAAACGACATCTCTTAAGAAAGTCTTCAAAGGATTTAAAATGTGCACGGTGTAATTACACAACGAAGTACAAAGCAACATTAAATAGGCATCGGTTAACTCATAATACTTTCAAATATTTAAAATGTGCACAGTGTGATTTTGCAACACATCACCACCGCGTCCTGAAACGACATCTTTTAACTCAAAAAACCTTAGAGGATTTAAAATGTGCGTAATACAACATTTGTCGCGTCTGCCATTATCTATCAATAAAAATGAATATTTGTCTGGCTGTTTCTCTCTTATGCCTGTATAAAACCGTTTATCCGATTGCCATGAAATTAGGGGAATGGTTTAACGCATGCGAAAGTCTCTAAGTTAGTAAAACATTTTCCGAAATTCCCCCCTCCCCCCGAGAACCAGAAAATAAGATTTTATGTACCTATTACAGTTGGAAGAACACCTGACGTTTAGAACGTAATTCTTTGAAGGCGTTAAGCTGTACTCCGAAAGAACTTTCCGAAGATCCCACGGGAACGGAAACGGAGTATTGGAAAAAAGGCGATACTAAGTTCGCCGGGACTGATAGTTATTTATAAAAAAAAAAGGCACTTTAGACGTTACAGTGATCACTTAGGGACTTTGAGTAATGCAACCGATTCAACAGATCTTTAATTGCATCGTGACTTAGAATCACAAACATAAACAAAGTTCAGTTTTGTTGTAACGAAGGCCTGTTACAGTTGACAGTTTGGCATCACAAATACCGGATGTAACATTTAAGATACCGTTGTCATGTTGCTAAAATATTTCTGGTCGCCAGTTACGTGATGTATTCCAATGGATGCATCAAACTTGCTTTTTTTTTAGTGGAACACCATACGCCTCACATCGCCCAAATATCCCCTCTCGGATGCATATGGTAATTAGCAGACGCGTTATCCATTCGGAAAGCCCGGCGCCATTTTTGTACAAATTTGCTTTTTAAAAAAATTGAAGAAGAAAATCTCAAACCTAATGTGCAACTCCTATGAATTGGGATACGCATTTTTGTGACAAAAAATAATTTTTAAAAAATGTCATGGGAAGAATCGAACCCGAGCCGCCCGGTTGCAAACCGAATCTCCTTTCCAGACCATTATGGCACACATTCAATCGTGATTAAGCTGAGTTCGCATTCAGAAGTAGTTGTGGGGAAGGGTCAATTTTCGCACGCATGCGGACGCGTCTGCCGTTTACATCAAATATGTCTCCTGGATGGGACACATCAAGTGCGGTTAAATTTTGAATTAAGGCACAGACTAAACGACTTTCGCCAGGTGTCATATTTTTTCAAAATTCATTTCAAAAAATAGTATTTTAGTATTTTATGTTGTACAGTTGTTTTTACTTTCAGCTTAGTTTAAATTTGCTACTTTCTCAATATTGCGTAAAGTTCTTGAAATTCCAAACTTGTGTTTTTTCATAGGTGACAACATTGGAAGTTGCTTGTAGGGCGTTTTTGGTTAACAGTAAAAGACTTTTTCTGTCAATGTTTTGTAATAACTGAGACCAATGGTGGATATCGAAATATGGACGCATTGTATGTTTTCGATGGTACTTAATGAACAACTGATTTTGAAAGTGAAAACATTTTAACAATTACTAATTTAAAAATCTTTGTCCGTTTACACGGAAACACTGACGGTTTGTTAGAATTATAGGTGCTTATTTAATCTAGTGCCTACCATTAAAGCTAACTGAATGATCATTAACGCCTATGGAAATTTATATAATCAATGTACTTACTAATTACCTTGTCGATAGTAGTTCTAATGAGCTCTATTCAACATCATATGCGATGTATAGGTAGTTAGATAGAACCATAAACGTCTCATGGGAGTGGTGCGCCATTTTGTGCAAGCAATCAGACCTTCAATAATCTCACCACAAAGTAATTAAAAGAGCAGAAAAAATTAGCGTTAATTAAACTATTTCATTCCCTGAGCTGAGTACTTATTTATATGCACCTATACCGTCAGTAGACCTTGTTAGATTATTATATAACGCGTATATAAATTTCGCGATGGATTTTTAAAAAGAAATATCATTCCTTTCACTTTCATATCTAAACGTTTGCAATTATCGATGTCATAACAGAGACTGGCACTTTTTTCAACTCTAATTACAATACTAACCCTTGGGTAAGTGTTTAATAAAAATATATCGACTGGATCTTCGATAAGTCGCGCAATTACCGGCGTTAAAAAATGCACCGGCGCGGCGGTTTTTGTAATAAGATAAATACGATCCCTTATATAGGTTTTGTAACTTTCGATTTTAATTCAGGTTTCAATTATTGGTAGTCATTTGGACCAGCGGCGGCGTGTGCGATTTATGCATATTTAGTTGTGCACAATTGCCAAACGTCAAAAATTGCATCAGCTCGTGGACAAATTTCCGTTTTAGAAAGGAAATTATAGTAAAGGAACACCACCCGACCGGAAATTCTTACAAGACTAAATAAAGGTAAAACCCTATTTAATAAAACACTTTCTACTGAATTATATATGAAAGAAATTGAATTTTGGTCCACGGGGAGCCCGAGAGATGTACGCAATACTGAGAAAGTAGTTGAATTGTTCTTTTTTACGTAAATGTTAGAAAATGACAAGGTGCGGCGATTACAATCGTTAATTCGTCAAAAGTCTTCATCGCCTTCTCAGCGGTCGGTGAAATTATAAGAATCGCCGCATAATAATAGAAAGTTTATGTCATAATTGGGCCCTCATTAATAATCACACACGTCGATCGGTATTGATAGTTGAGTAATTTTTTGATACGCACTTCTTTAGGGATATCCGGCAACCGTACGCAGTATACCTACGATCCGGGTTAATTGCAGTTTCAGTCGTGACCATAGGCAAACAAAGATCGTGCATTATAAATATTCAATTTTGTTGAAATTATTTATGGCAATGAGGACCTTGACCACACAAACGCCAGCGAGAAGAAATTTAGAGCCTTCTACGATCACCAATCGCGATAAGAAACGGTTATGGATTGCCATGGTGCAATAATCGACTGTCATTATTAAATTACCATTATTATTATCGTTCATAATTCACTCCACCCATCCTCCCACGGGATATCCCACAAAAATTATTTAATTAATTTGGATACTGATTTAGTTTGTTTTTCGTGCGCATTCAACAGTACAGCAACTTACATAGGTTACTTAATAAGATGTTGCAACTTCTCAGGTATGCTGTTAGATTCGATGACCATTTATAGAGAAATTGCTAAAAATGTTAACATGAAGTAAATTCCAACTTTTGATTTATTGCCGACACTCGATCGGGTCCCCTCTTATTGAAGTTGAACAGAATTGAAAAAGTTTGGGTACATAACTTTTCTACCTCAATAAAATACGTCATAAATTTTCACTGCATGTAATTACATGTATGTAAACACTAACATTTGTGGTTACGCTTCACATATCTACATTTATTTATCTTTCACGGAATTATTTTTACTGACCGAGTATACCGCTGCACCGCATTCCTATTCGAATTGTTTAGCTCTCGTGTAAGATGTTTGTATTCCAACAATTTTTCAACAAATCAACGTCATTTCGTAATTTTTCCATAAAGAAAAGAGTTCTGTTTTATGCAATTAGCTGTCTTGAAAAGACATAAAAATAGTCCACCCAGCAGATATGACAAAATATTTGACCATCCGCTACATGTACATTGAATCTATTTAACATCTATTTCGGGTTCTGTTAAGGACATTAAAACGTTAAACAGGGATAGTAGTAGACACTACTGTAGATTATACCAGCGGTTCTCAACCTGTGGTAGATATTATTATTTGCGTTGGTACACAAAAACAGACTTAAAATGTCAAACAGATCTAAAATCAGCAGCACATAAAATAAAACAAACAAAACCAAGTATATATTGCACGCAACTCCACTTTCCCTTTATGGGTACCCTCTTCCGACACTTCGTTTTCAAGATATTGGCTTCGACTTCACCAATAGATATGTCTCGTCCAGACAAATCATTTTGCGTTAGTGAGTACTTCCGACAAACCGTTTTCGAGATATTCGCTCTTAAAGTTTTGACCAATAGATATATTTTTTTCAGGCGTCCCAATCGCCCTTAGTGAGTACGCTCCTCCGACAATCTGTTCTTGAGATATAAAGAATTATTTATATCCGATCACAATAAGGGGTTGGGGAGGAGGAGGACTGTGGTTGGTAGAAATTAATTCCTTTCGTCGAGACCTTTCATTAGAGTACCATGAAGGATAACCCCCCCCCCCCACCTCCTCCAAGGAGTCAGAAAGCAGGGCTGTAGAAAAAACAAGATAAAATTCATTTCTACCCCTTCTCCCCTCCTCTTACCACCGACTGATCTCGAAAAGGAGTCACGTAGGAAAGTTATAGTTTGTACAAACCAATCCATTTCGGTGAGACCTTTCCGTAGAATACTATGAAGGATAGAACGTGGTCAACCCCCTCTCTCCAACCAATTTTTAAAAATTTTACATGGCAATACTAAAGGCATGTAATAGTTATGCACGTTTGACTTAAATTTGATAACCATCTTCTTAACTTCGGTGCACTACCAATAGGGTTCAGCGCCACTCAATTACTATCTTAACTCTCCCCGTATAGAATTGAGAAGAAACGAGGGTAGTAATAACAGCACAATTAAATGTAGGTTGTAGTGTACTTAAGCCCCGGGTTCTGCGCTAACTTCACACTACAAGAACACGGCAATCAACTCAACCCGGCAACGTTTAAAAAAATGGCCACCCGAATGACTATTCCCTCCAAAACTAAAACAAGATCCCGCTTAAATTTGAAAAGTGGCACGTGATCAAACATCTAAGGCAGAGCCCTCTTACGTTAGTTGTAAACAACGCATTGACCTGAATACTACGAGTAAAAGTTCAAAGTTACTCGTAGCGTGTATAGTAGGGAAGGAACGCTAAAATAAAACACTGAAATTGTGACAAGTTTGTTTAATAATGATCGTGATTATTATGATTGTAAAAGCTCGAAAATTTAAGTCGAAATAAATTACATTGCAAAAATAAACTTTGAAAACGGTAGTTCACCGAATCAAAATAGAAATAGGCTGGCAAAAAAGAACTGACCAATAAAAAAACCATCCAGTCAAATTAATATCAAACTGTGTTGTAAAATTAATTGTTTGTAATGATGTGAATGCGTAACATAAAATTATAACATCACAAAAAGTAGCAGGTAAACTTCAAGAGGTAACATATAGGTTAAAAACAAGTTTTGGGAGTTATGGGTCAGGTAAGCAGGTGAAATACACAGGAAGTGACTCATCTTTGATGCAATAAAGTCCTTTTGTTAAAAGCAAGATGGAAAATTACACGACCTTGTAGGCAAACTTAACTAAAAACAAGATATGTGGAAATTATTGAATAGCCACTCATTTATCGCACATAAATTCTAACCTGAAGAGCTTTGATTTAGTGTAATCCCGCTCCTGCAAGATAGGTAACCCGCCCCTGGTTTCAGAGTTTCGAGCCTACAGTTGAAAGTCGAAGACAATCACGGAATTAGGTGTCGTAGCTCAATTTTGACTACAGTTTTTACCACCCCCGTGACTGCTTCATTCGCGGAGAAAATGGTTAGTAACAAACAACAAGTCAGTACATACATCAAACGAATCGGTAATTTCCACATAAATGATCAAAACTTATATGATGTTACTTCAGGGACAAGACCAAGTAATCAACATCAATAAACATAAATTAAGCAAGCTTTACACCAAAAACGTAAACAATTATAAACAAAAGGATAACGGTGCAAAAATTACTACCTGCATTAAATAACACAAAATAACAACAGTTCGTGCTTTTTAGATCGCACAGGCAGCTTTTTCCCACCTAAAAGTTGCATGGTTGCCAACTATCAAAAATGTATGTATCGTCGTACGTTGTATATACAGGGTGGAACCTTTCAAGGTACTAAAAGAAATAATGGTATATTCTCAAATATCATATCAAAAATGAAAATTGGATAGCGTATCGCACAAATACAAAATATTCTCCCAAATATTCGAAATCATAACTTACGTTACTCACCATTTTTAGTAACGTCACTGTGCAACTCAAATTCCCCCAATTTACCAATCAAGAATGATCGATTAAGGCCGATTCACATTACCGGTCACTGTCAGATCACGGTACGGTAAATTATTTTAGCCTTAAGGAAAACACGCTATAATAATATTGACCATACCGTTACCGGACCGTGATCTGATCGTGACGTGACCAATAATGTGAACTGGTCTTTAGCATCTAATTATTGAATCATTCAGTTTTCCACAATTAAATTGATGTTTCGGGTACAAATTAGTACTAGGTAAGCAGAAGTAAAACATATGGTAACTCTTACCTTGAAATAAAGTTAGACGTTGATGCCAAGAAGTGAGCTCAGTTCTCTCATCCAAAACCAGAAATCATTCAAAAGAAAACCACCCAAGCCGCAAGGTTTGGGATATATAATTAATTGAGTAATGCCTGAAGAGCCACGCTCTACTAGTAAACTGCTTCTATACCAGGTACGGTACTTAATTGGTCAACCCCTTCAGAAGGAAAGAACATACGCGTTTCAAACTCGATCCTACCAAGATGGCTAAGACACTGAGTAGCTACTGACGTTCACACTTACTTAAATGTAATCGCATATAACCCTGAAAGGGCAAAATAGTTATCAACTAAGACGCTAAAGAGTTACGGAAGTTGTCCCTTATGAGGATCGCTACCTGCTATTAAATCTCCTTTATGACCCGGTGGCCCGGAGAGCAAAATAGCCGCTTGTTATCAGCAGGTGGAAGGATAAGTCAAAGGCAACGTCACCCGCAGACGATGGTGAGCTTAATTCAAGGTTGCAAAACTTGTACATTGAGCCGAATCGTATGTAATGTCAGACGTGTTCGGAACTTAAAATTGACAGTAAACTGGTCCTTGGAACTACAACCCTAAAAGAAATCAAAGGTAACCCCCCTTCGTTGGTGACATAAAATTTACCTACTTCTTAAATAGGTGTGCTAATCGCAGATGAAGCAACAATTGTCGATGGAAATTGCACTACTACAAATTACAGTCGACATTTAAAGAATGTGCACTCTAAATTAACGAAAGGAAAATGTTGGTACTTACGATAAGAAAAGTAGAACGCAAATTTATATCCTCACTAGGAGCATTGAGAGGCAAATCTCGTCCAAAGTAATTGCTTCGGAATCCCCAAATTATAAGTCAAATCGCCAGAGATCCATATATACGAAAGATGGCAATTAAAATTCCATGCCTTCTACCTTACGCTTTCATCTGTTTTATTAAGCGACGTGTCCTTCGATACGGCGTATGAAGGAAAAAAAGGTGACAATCGACAACCACTGCGCAGTAAAATTAGACCTGGAGGAACCTACTCTATGAGTAACAGTAGGTGTCCTGACAGCCGATTGGACCAAATGGATCGTAGCAGCTCGTTTGGAACTGTTGCATCGTCTAAGATATGCAAATGCCGAAGGGACTGTTATAGCTTACAATTTTTGAATATGGTATGCGTTTGTGCTGTGTTATGTCCCAGCGACGGGTGTTTCCGAATACGACGCGTAACTTTCTCGCTCCGTATAAAGAGAGTTCAAAAATATAAGCATCACAATTTTTTTTAATTATTAAAATATTTTCTTTTTTGCCTAGAAAACTTTGTCTTAGATAGTGTACGTACGTAGTTTCTTGCGTTTTTACGAATTAATAGCGCTATTTATGATTAAAAGATAGTGATGTTTACATTTTTGAAATCAGAAAAAAATTCTCCATCAAATGACACAAAAAGTTAAAAATACTTCCATAAGAAAAAACAAAGTTGATGATGGTTGACTGAAGACGAAACGTCAAACTTAAAATTTATAAGTAGCATCTTGTAGAGGGAAAAAGTGGCCATGATAATGTATCATTTATTTCGAAATATCTTTTTCAATAACTTCAGTAAAAAATAAAAACGATTTATTTTGCAAAGTTTCGGCTTTTTCCGGATATCTCCGAAAGTAGTCGGAATTTTTTAAGTTTCAAAACTGCATTTTGTTAAGCATCAAATTACGCAACTTGGTCAAATTTAAACTACCTACCTATCTCCTACAGTTCCCGAAATCCCCATGGTGGCCCTCGAATTTGAATCACCCTGTGTATATATATACACATTATATCGTCCCATTTACTTTCAATAAGGAGCATCTGTGCCAGCGTACCTAACAGAGACAGAGATATATTTTGCACACGTACAATAGCATTTTAACACACGAGACTAGCAAGAATTTAAAATGTATAATAATAATAATAATAATAAAACACAACATACTGTAATATCTCCACCCTTAACTCAACCAACCACACAAACACAACTTCCTGAACAAACAAACGCAATAAATACAAGTAACGCAACACGCACTACAAAGACGCCCTCACCCAATAAAGTTACACGGCCTAGCACAGCTAAAAAACACAATACTCTTTCTTCTCAGAAACACACCACGTTATCACAACCCACTCGTACTCAACCCAAACGCAGCAACCTTAACAGCACTAGAGGCTCACAAAATACCGTAATGTCTCCACCAATAATCCAAGCAACAACACAAATACAACATCTAGAACAAAGAAACACCACAAATACAAGTAACGCAACTTGCACTACAAAGACAGGTCCACCCAATAAAGTTACACGTCCTAGCACAGTTAAAAAACGTAATACTCCTTCTTCTCAGAAACAACCCACTCGTATACAACCGAAGCGCAAAAACCTTAACAGCACCACAGGCTCACAAAATACTGCAATATCTCCATCAAAAACCCAAGCAACCTCACAAATACGACCTCAGGAACAAAGAAACACCATAAATACAATTAAAAAACACAAAACTCCTTCTTCACAGAAACACACCACGTTATCACAACCCACTCGTATTCAACCCCAACGCAAAGCCAAAGAAACACACAATAAACTCCATTTAATAAAATTACAGGAATTATTATAATGATTTTTTTGTTTGTTTTGTTTTCCTCTTTCCTGATAGCGTTGGCTATTGTGCCCATCAATAGCTATGTTGGTAAGTATGAAATACATACTATCTCTAGATTTCCAATGTGAGGGTGTGAATTTTTATTTTATTTATTTATTTCTTTTATTTTTTTTTAGGACCCTACATAACTTCACCAGACACAGACACTAATCGTTACTTGATTTTAATCCGTGCGATTAGTTAACCAGGCTAGACCTGAGTTCTCACAAGATACACCGACCATAATAATAATAATAATAAGTGACATTTATTAGATTACTGGAGTACAGAAGGAAATAAATATAAAATAAAACATTCAAATAGATAATAAACTAAATAATTAAGATTAAATGAAAAATGAAATTAATGTTCCGTAATCTAACGGGGCGAAGTTCAGTTCTATGGTGAGACACCCTAGAACTGCTCTACCACTTAACCCCATCCTAAACTAAGAAAATAAAACAATTAGTGGAATGAACTTAAAAATATGTATGTTGAAAGGGAGAGAGAGATAAATAAATAAGTCGTGGTTCTAAATAAAGAAAAAGAAAAGGAAAAGGGGAAGAAAAATAATCAATTGTTTTGCTCACGTAGAAGTAAATGAAAATAATTTCGTTTAAATGCGCCTTTTTCTTTTCTTTTTATATACGCGGGAATATTGTTATAGACACTTGCTATGTTGTATGAAAAAGATCGCTTAAACATTTGCGTTTTATGTAGTGGAGGGGTAATTAATTTGTAATGTCGACTACTAGAACTGAATTTAATGTTTTCATACAGGTAGGTAGGCATCTTAGTAGAGATGATTTTATGAAATAAGGATGCAGAATGTAATAATCTCCTTTTCGACATATTGAGCCAATCAATTTCTTTCAACTTTCAACTATCCAATGTGATTATGGAACGAATGATAAATCTAATTATAAAACACGTTTATTAACATACAAGATCACCAAGAATTTAAAGTGTGCCAAGTGCGCTTTCGTCCCCAAACATAAATCCAGTCTTAAAGCACATCCTAACGTCTAACATTTGTCAAGACATGGACCTTGCCTACCAAGGATTTAAAATGTGACTTTCTCAACATCAGCCATCCTCCATCTTTTGGCTTTGTATACCATTTTATGTTTCCCGGCCACCAAACCTGAATACCCAGGGGTCGGTGAGTGTGAGGCCGGGTGCGGCGGGGTATACCTACTTTTTTTTTCACAATTCTATTAAGCCCGTTCAGCCAAATTTGGCTATTTCAAGGCTTGTAGCACAGGTATTAATCTTTCACTGTTTTAAGCACTATGTATACCTACTTCTTTTGGTTGACGGAGCCCCTTAATTTCCGATCTACTTACGAGCGAACGCATAAATGGCAGTACTCGGAGCCGATTGGCCGCGGCATCGCGAACTAGTATTAAGATCGAAATGTCCTGCGGGCTGTCAGCCGCAGTAAACATTCCAAAAACCAAACTAAGCCAGTAGCACTTTCTTTCAAACTCTTCGAAGCGCATTCATGAAATGACAAAAGTGTCAATTATAGGAGAGGCAATCAAAAGTATCATTTCAGTCAAGTTTAATATAATTTACTAGCAGCTGGCGTAATTGGTAAACTTAATTCCAATTACAAATAATTAACGGCCTCACGCATAGCTTCGCAAGGGCTAAATTTTAATTGATCATAATTAAGTCTGTCTTCGGACCAGACCCCAGCGGCGGCATTTGCGCCCCCATTTCGAGGAAATTAAACCACTAAGTTTTTTTTAGTTATAAACAAAAGCTAGATTAAATTACGTTATTCAATTCAATTATTCAATATAAGTTTAAAGTTATTACCTTTGCAGTGTTCCTATGATGGATCTGGAACTGAATATAATTAATCAAATCCTTACAGTTCAGATTTCATCGATTGCCTACGTTTTAGTAAAGCTCTACGCCTTGAACGACCAAATTAAGTTGCACACTTTCACATTTTTTCTCTGTCGACGTGTATCTTTGACTACCCACCCGAACGCTTTCTTTACAAGTTGCTTTAGGCATTGCTTAAGAACAACATAAAACAATTAGGCATGCTGGAAGCGTAAATTTTTCGCTTCTATTGTTTTAGTCTTATAACCGAATTTTGTATATGCCCCACGTGATAAATAATTATAGTTTATGCGTTTAATTAAAACCGTAAGCGCTAACTATGCTTTGTAAAAAAACTAGTTTATACGGAAAAGGATATGTAGTAATAACGAGGGGAACTTTCCCCTACGAAAGTCCATTTTAAAGTTAGTTAGAGTTAAATATTCTTACTGCTTAATTATTAATTTACAAGTATCAAGCCCCAATAAAACAAAGGTAAGGCAAATGGTAGGGTTAAGATCAAAGATTTAAGTAAATCTGGAAGAACGTATAAAGAAAACGCAATCTAGATTATCTCCTATGATGAAAAATGTGTCTAAGAGCAAGGTTTTAAATGTCTCTTAGTTTTTTAATCGCCTAAACATATTTTTCACTACCTACAAATCAGCTTCGCTATTTCCTTTTTATTTTCTTAGTTGAACTCTAGGTTGACTCATTTTCAGTAAGGTAAAAAAGTGGAACGTGTTGTAAATTTTGTGGGAAAAAGAGTTTGCAATGAACTGGAAAACAGAAATAGTTATTTACATAACAGTCAGGAAAATTATACATTACTGGCGAGGAAAGTTTGAAGTACGAGGCCCCTTTGGGCCCGAGTACTTTAATTTCCGAGTCAGGTAATGTCATTTTACTGATGAGTATTGTATTAAATTTTACCCGAAATTGCCTTTTAATATAAAATTTCAATTTTCATGTAGAACTTTTGATTCATTCCAATCACTCAATGATGACAAGAGTCATTATACACATTTAGTTTGTCACAAATGGGGCCGGTAAACTGACGGTGCGGCCGGTAAAGTGACAGGTGCAGCCAGTAAAGTGACAAGCGGCAAGAAACGTAGTCTGTTCTGCCTCTGTCATCGAAACTAAAATTTATATATTTATATTTTGACATACAAGTTAGATGGCGCTTCTTGTACCTAAGAGTTGCCAAGTATAGGGTAATCCAAAAATGGTGTGCCGACCGGGGGAACCCTAAGAAATTGAAGAAAAAATCGACACGTTACGGTTTAGTGCTCCATCTGTGCTGGTCCTTGGTCATGGGATCTTGGTGTTGGAATAGATCGATATACATGATCGAATCAAATAATTTACGTTCTCCAGGATCATTTCTATCATTTAATTAAGAAATAGTGGAGAAAGATATCTAAGTAACCGAAACGTGAAGTGTTAAACTCAGCAGACTGTAAACTTGTCACAATAGAAAGTATAATTTCATGAGCAAAAGTGTGCAGCGCATGTTTAAAATAAAATTTTTAAATATTACTGGAAAGTTGTCTTTTTTTATAGAACGTGATACATTGAATCCGTTGTACGATATAATCACTCGATTATAAATTTAAATGCTCGTGCAGTACGAGTTCTTCGCATAATTAAAATTGCTAATTATACTAATTGATTTCTTGTAGTGTTCAAGTGGTACAAGTTCTGTTACCGTAGGTGCGCAAATGAAATTGTTAACTGAAATAGGATCAAGGGTTCTGACACTAAAATTGTATGTTAATCAAAAATGTTAAGTAACATATCTGTAATTAGGAACATTTGATAGCGTAATAAAGTTAATTGAGGTCCACACGTATGAAAGTACCTATAAGTGCAAGTTGCAAAAGCCAATCAAAACATTCGTAAGTGATTGCTTTAATAATATGTAAAGTGCGCGATGGCACAATTTGGCTTTACAACTAACTAACGGCTGAGTTGTAATTAAATTCTTCAGTACGTACTGAAATGAATTGGTAATGGCCTAGTGATTTACTGAAGTACAGCAGTGCTAGGTAATTTTTGTAGAATGCAAGGTAAGAATATCAGTGGCCACCTTCATTGGATTTCATTAAAGAACCTCAGCACGAAATTTATGTAATTTATTGGTTGATATTGGCAACAGATTAATTAATTAACTTCCCTATTAGTGTCACGTTCCATTTGCATATGAGGCGTGAATTTCTTCTGATCGTAAGGAATCTCTTTTTACGTGTTCTCGTTGGTTTCGTCTGAAGAAAATCTTTTCCAAATTTGAAGAGATTTTTGCATCTGGTTCTCTATTTTGCTAACACTCTCAAATACCTTTCGGATCGCGGACTAAATGAAGGTTATAAAATCTATGGTTATACTGAAATGACCCACTGCACTATTTCATATCGAAAGTATACATCAATTTGTACCTTTGCCTTTTAAACACTAGAACCAAATTTAAATTGTGGCAACCCCAAGGACAGGTTCATCTCACCCAAAGCGTGCTAATTTCTATACCATTACAAACACACGACTTCCGTTAGGTGTTTTAACATGCCGCATTAATAATATGTAGTAATTTGTAGGTACCTGCGTCTGTAATATAAATTTATTTTAGACTAGTTTTTTCTTCCCATGTTCGTTCTTGATTACGAAACATTTCCGAATAGTTCGGTTCTTGTTTTTCTGAAATTTCTAATGCAAAAAAGCTATTAACTTTTTACGTTAGTGTTTGGAACTTTAGATTTAGTTATACGTAATCAAATATTATGGATTTGCATTCATTGATAATTCTCAAGTAACTCTAAATGTGGTTTAAGTGATTCCTACTAATCTAGTAATGCAAATTGTAATAATTATATAATTATAATATATGATAATATAATATAAAATATTTCTAAATATAAGAAAATTTTACACAAAGACAGCCCTGCAAATTTCATCAACTTAAACCATCTTATCAAATTACATGAAAGCAAAAATTTCGCATTTTTTTGCGTAGAGAGAGAATTATCCCTAATCCCTGTCCAATATTATTTAAAATTCCCGCAGATTGCAATGTCAATGTGGACGTTGATGTTTAGTCCAGACGGCTGAATTAATGACAGGTCATTTTTATTAGTCTAATTTTCTTCTCAAATTATTTAATTATTCTTGTGTGGTCTTTACGTTTAAACACAAAATTATTATTCCGTATCTAGTTGTATCCAAGTGGTTTGTTTTTTTTTTAATAAATTAATTCCTATAATCGTTAAATGTGGGGTAATTTATCCTTTATCAATTTTGCTTTGGTAAATCATTTAAGTGACAGTTCTGTTTAAATCCATGGGAATTTTTTTACTTTTGTTAAAAAGATGATTTGAGTTATTGACGATTATTCAACGTCAACTTGACTAACAGCCGAATTGACGGTGACTTGATAGTAATGATCCAATTTGTTACGTTATTAAATGGACAAAATTTTACATTACTAATTTGTACCAGTTCCAAACAATCAACCAAAAGTGTACATGCAAATTCTCCAAAAGCGTAATCTTAGGTACGAGATGATTTCGACTAGTTATTAACAACGGGGTTAAGGTCTCAATTCGAAATGAACTAGAATCCTCAAGGTCTCGAATCGTCACCGGCAAGTTATAGGAACAAACAGAAAAACTCAGCTACAAATAAACATCACATGTAACATCGAAACAACCAAACAACGGTTCGGAATAATCCTTACCTTCAGGAAGAAGCGGATGACTAAAATTAAACTAGCTAAGCACGACTTTGTTGAAATCTTCGTAAGTAATAAAAAAAAATAACTCGTGTTTCGAATTACACCCAATGAAAAACGGCATCAAGACAATCCCCAATCTGTTTTCTGCAAACCAGCCAAACAACTCTTAAAAGTACCAACCAAATTACAAAATCGCTATTTCCTTCTACAGACAGATCCCGAATCGTGCAAATTCCGAAAACTCGCGAAGACAAACAAACGAATAATCATACTACGGGCAAACATCATACGTGACCAAAATCCCTACTACACTATAAATCACAGCTAACCATTATGAATCCGTTTCAACGCGCAAAAAATTTAGTGTAAAATTTGGATACGTGAGGTTGAGGAGGGACAAGAAACGGGTGCGTGCTTGATTTCGAGATATTTAAAAACATTTGCAGGCGACCGACCGACCGAACAGCCAAAGTGAATATATAAGCGCTACTTTTTTTAAAAAAAAAACGCGCTAAAAAGAAAGTGTAGTGCGGCAAGGCTGTAATGCATTTGTTCTCTGTCGCAAATTGTTGTTTTTTCTTGCATGTTTAGACAGACAACTGTAAGATTTCATTAATTTATTGTGTTACAATGAACGTTGTGTTAATTCATGTAAGTCGTGTGTTTATTCGAACCCTTTAATGATCCAGATAGATGTCTCATGCTAAATTCCACGACTAATTTGTTTCAGGTGTTTTCAAAATTTGTTTAAGTAGGTAATTCTTTTTGGAATTCAAGGGATTTGATCGAGGCCGTTATTTACCATACAATTTGGAATTTGATGTCGGGATTGGAATTTTTCATTGTGCCGGGATTCAGGTGTGTCCTGGAAAATTTTTAATAGAAGAGCTATAGCTAGGTTTAAAGTGTTTTGTGTGAATAATTTAAAAGAAGAATCCTTTTAATGTTTTTTCGTAACAACAGCACCCGCCCGCAGTTACTTTCACTTATAATTGCACAAGAGGTTTGTATTTTACCGAGTAAATTTGGGTTGTTTAGGTAATGAAAATCTGTTGCCTAGCAATTCGACGAAAAGAACTGTCAACTAATAAAAATGCGACACCGTACCTATGCCTTTTTACCGAAAACGTGTTCCGCCCCACCAGTGTGGACGGCGCAACGAACTCCGTCGGTTTTTCGGCTATGCATCGAAGGGAAGATAACGGAGCTTGCATACGCGACGTTGTTCAGTTCGACAAAAAAAAAGTGTGGTACGGTTCGAAACGCTGGTTCACCACGGGATAATGTGGGCATGCCTTAGTAAGGTTACATTAATTTATTTAAATTAAATATTTATATGTACTATAATTAAAACATTAATGAATCAATTTTGTGCTTGAAATTAAACTGAAGATAATAATTTGAGGTTTAAGATTATGGTAAAAAAATAATTATGTATTTATGGATAATAATTAACATTAAAAAAAAATTGCATCAAAATAATTTTAATTCGGCACTTGGTGGTGATATTGAAACATTATATTGTCACGACATAATTGAAACACTTTATTATTATCTCTGCTTAATAAAAGGGAATTAAATTTATGTCTAGTCATAATTATAAATCATTTATTGACGTATTCTTTCACGTTAATTTACTATTAATTTAATGACTGGACATAATTTTCGTGGATTAATTTTATACGTTCCCACAGTTTAATAATGTGTAAAGTAATTGGTAACATTGTGTCTTTAAATTACTAAATGGTGCTTTACATGGTTGGAAAGTAGATTAAACTCAAATAATACCACATTACGCACACCTGGCGCCAGAAAAAAACCTTTGGGCAAAAAAAAACTGGCATAGACACACAAATACAAGTAAATCAAAACTACGACAACAAAATAAAAGAGAAATATACCTCAAATCGTACAAAAAATCAGATATCAATCACAGTAAAACAAATTAATAAAACGAGATGCAAGTCCCATCAAAAATGTAATGGAAAACAAGATAAATCAATTTGATACAAAAACACATCAAACATACGGATACATTTACACAAAAGAACTGGTAAAATAATAAATTGATTAAATGTAAATCTGGTTGATTATTTACGGAATCAAAGAGTTGGTTTATTATATCTGAATTTGTATCTCAGTGTCGGTTTTTCCTTTAAGCATTGTTTCTGATTGCGTAATTCTTGTTTAAATTTAATCTCTTTTGTAAATTGTTTATTTAGGTTCGTCTATTTAATTGTAAAACGTGAAATTGCATGTTAAAATGCAGGGACCAGCAGTCTTATCAAGCGAAAACTAATTAACGCACGTGTTCTTAACGCTGTTTTACGATGTGCGCGTTAGTTCGACAGAAGTGAGAACGCGTTCCTTCGAACCTGGCGTTATCAAGTCTAATTGTGATTGGCGGTGTTCATGAAAATCCCGAAGAAAGACAATATTTTATAGTGGAAATGGTGTTCTCTTAAATACTGGAATCAACGTAATAGTATTTTACATTATTAGGCAGGTAAGTGAGTTTTTACTGGCGATAGGAGAAGTTGACTGGCGAGCCGTTAGGCGAGCCTGTCATCTCCTAGAGCCAGTAAAAACTATTATCTGGCGTATAATGTACAATATTTTATTTGTTACTTATTTATAAACAATAGTAAACGTACATAATTAGTTCTTCAATTGATCTCCAAAAAATGTCTAAAATTGTGTTATCCATGTAACAGAGACTTATTATTAATTCTGGCCAATGAAATTACTAGATTACTAACTTGTAAAATTTTTACAGGTCAGCTGTCAGTTTTACAAGTCAGTAGCGTTTAAACATGACGTTTACCCGTTTGCGTTTTGTCTTGTTAATCAACGCTTACAACTGAGTAACAAATAAAAGTTTTTTCGCGACGATAAAAAGAGCGTGTAAATTTGTTTACTATAAATCTCGGGCAATGAGTCCTGTTCGTTTTGTTGAGGACGCAGTTCATCGGTTTGGAATAAAGTGTGTAGAAAAAGTTAAGTAATTTTAATAAGAGATTGAAGTTATCGTCAAGTGTAGTAGTAAAAGTTTGTCCATATTCAAAAAAAGTTAGTTCGGGAGTGAGTAGACAAAGCAGTGATGTTTCCTGAACCTCTTAGCGAGTGTTTTTGTGTTTTTAATAAGTGCATCTGAATATCGGAAACTTTTCACGGCCAGATGATTTAGATTTTTAAAAAAATCTGTAAGTAATAAGATATTCTTTCTTGCAAGGATTTTATTTTATTTTTGTTTCATGTGTATCGAAATAATGTTTTGTCATTGTCAATCAATTAATTGTGTGTTTATTCGAACCCTTTGTGCGATGCGGACAGAGATTTCATCTCAGATTTTTTTCTATGCGTATTCATAGTGGAGTGAAATCGGGCTAAAAATGTGATAACATTTTTTTTTCGAGGTATAACAAGATCAGACCTAGTAGAGTATGTAGATATTGTAATTCTCCATCCGAAATGGTGTTTGACGACATTTTCCGGTGGTCATGACATTTTTTATAGTAAAAAAACCACTCAAAAGTGTCTTCATAAAAATTTATCTTGTTAGAGATTTACCCCGGAATATCTCCGCTCCCGTACGAGATATTATTATAATTGTTTCAGTTCTATTATGCCAAATAGTAAGCGCTTCTAACTATGCCTATTATATCGCAAACATGATATAACTACATTACCATAATTGCCATCAAAGTCGATAAATCGATTATTGAGCAGCGTAAACTTCACTCTGCGAGAAACTTTTTTATTATTTGAGGAATCTCTACACATGTATCGTACGAATTGTAGCTGATAGTGACCAAAAGTTTTTGGTGAAAGAATTTTAGTGATAGGTCTTACCGTTTTCGCCAAAAACTATAATGCCAAATTGTTATATATTGAGCCACTTCCAAGATATGGTCGGTATAGGAACGTAATATATCGGCTCATCACTTATGCCTGCTCGACTTTACGATGTAAGTTTATAATGTTACCTACTGAAAATAAAGTAATAAGTTTTGAGTGATTTTATTATTTATTGATTAATACATAAGTGCTTCCGAGACGTACAAACACAACACAAATGGAAAGCGCATCTGTTCTGCATATTATATTGAAAACATAATGTAACTACATTATCAGAAAAAAATACGAAAGTCGATAAATCAATTTATGTTTCCATAACTTCACTTCTCTACTTTAATTGAACTTGTATCTCAATTTGGACGACACTGGGTTCGTTGTAATTACAGATGTAAAATTGGCTCTTTAATGGTGAAAAAACTCCCTTTAACGAGTACTGGGAAAACCTTAAAGAAAGTCTTCAGATAAGCGACGCCTGCTCGATAAACACAGCGCTTCCACTAACTTCTTTGTAAAACATGAAACACGTTTCCGCTTAACTTTAAACAGGGACTTTACAACTCACAAGACTGACTGTCTTGCAATAAATACGATCAAATACGACTTTTAGCCATAACGTCAGCAAAGAGTTTGTTAATATTAATGGAAAGATGTATATTGTACCAGATAATTTGAGATAGATTATGTGAAAACAAAAAATACATTGGAAAATTGTACGTCAAAATCAAAGAGATGCTATTCCGGAAGCAGCAAAAAAGATGAAAGATAACCCTAAATTTGGCTTCCATATCACCTCACGTAGAATTACCAAGCTGGCTCTTGACAACTACCCTTATGTAATGCTAATAACTTAAAGTGTATAAGCGCATGCAAACTGCCAACTTGTGGAAACGTTCCACTGGTTTACTTCATGCATTAGTTACTAATTGTTGATTTTATCGGAAATGTAGATATGACAATATTGTAGCACACACAAAAGTTGTCATTTAAGAAAATGATGAAGTCGGACCAATAGTTCTAAAGATAGGTATAGTTGATTTTATAAAACTCAACATCCGCTATCTTGGATTGGCCGCCATTTCTATTAGCCATCACTTTAAGATGGCAATTATGGTTTTTTTACATCCTAATATATGTGTCTAACCGTGGTAAAAAGGAAAATTGGTACCCCCAAATTATGCCATTTCCTTAAATTTAGCCAGTTGGCCCATAGACTATAGATCTTTATATTAAGAGCTATTATTCTAGTTTTTTGTATGGAAACGAAAGTATCTCCCAAGTGTAAAATTTCCAGCTTAAAAGCATCTTTCCAGGAACTGATGGAGAACACGTTTTTTTTCTTTTTAAATTGGAAGCCATAGCCATCATTCCGTGTTAAGTATTAAGTACAACATTCGGTGGGTGTAACATCCTTACCGTGATGTAGTCTATGACCGTGAAGGTAAATTGCGATACACATTCATACATACAAAACCATGAAACTATTCAAGGTAAGACCCAAATTCATCGGTTCTATAACAATCGGGCTCTTTAATATGCAAAAGCATTTAATTTCCCACGTTGTTCATTTTACTAATTCGTTTCTGAGTCAATCAGTGGCTGTATTTACTCCAATAAAGGTCACCCATATGGATTTCGTAACAATACTTACTTCCTCTTACCTTTCATATTACTTATATTAACGGTACAAAAATCAAGACGCTTCCGACAGTTCGAATATTACAAAATCACATACCTAATCGCTAATTACGTGCGATTACGTTTAATGAAATTAATGGCCCTCTAAAACGGATGTGGGTAATCTTACCACTGGTTTAATGGTCCCAAGAATGTTTAATAGTAATAGAACAAGACATTTTGCGTTGAAGAGGAGAATTAGACAGATTTGTAAATAAATCTTGTGGTTAATTGTAAGGACGATAAAAGTTCACATTAGAAATAAATAAAGGCAGGTCTCTACCGCAATTAGAAGATAATCAAAAACAAGTACCGCATTTAAACGGACGTAACATTCCTGTACGACACTTTATGTTGTTTGACACTTGGTCTAATTACGATTTATCTCATTTTATATAAATTAGCTTTTTTTTACTGAACTTTCTCTATATAGGTAATTACGCGCTTATTTCAAGTACTGAACATGAGAAAACGTAGAGATTAATCAAATCTCCGTAGATTTTTTGTTAGAGCTTACAAAAGTAGTTTAGTCAAATTGAAAATAATAAGATGAAAGAAAGAAGTCTTCTCAGAACGCAAGTTCTTTGTAGCAAGTTATTTCTATTTTCCTTTTGTAGGTACTTTGTCGTACTGACGAAATCACTATTTCGGAAATAATTGCTATTCGCTTTCGTGTATTACACACATCCACATAGAGATGGACTGCGCGTGCCAATGCTAAGCGCGGATACTGCAGGTGAGAGAGAAGGGAAAACTAAGAGGCAAAGGCAAGCTATCTCTATCATACCAACACTGCAATAAACAGAAATGCGATAGAGAGAGCTAGCTTGCCTCTTAATTTTCCGTTCTCTCTCACCTGCCGTAGTGTTGTTCCAATAGAGTATACTCCATATACGCCGTATACTCTCAAACAGATTTTATACATACAGTGTGGTCCAGGTAAAACGCATCATAGGGTAATGGCTATGCATGAAATTAGCGTTCAACGTACTACTCCAATCTCTTCTAAGCACCAGGCAAGGACAGTGACGTATGTTGACCGCTAACTTCAAATACATATCGAAGGCCTCGTGGATCCTTCGCGAAAAAATACATTACACACACACAATATAGCATATACTCTCAATCAAAGCGTCACTGGATATGACAATTATACATCCAGAGAACGAAGGTCGTATTTTATCCGCAAACACGTTTTCAATATCAAATTTTTAAAAATTTGTCAGGGGATGATCCGAGAACTCCCCACCACCGTGTTACTGGAAACGCCACAACCATCCGCTCAACAGAGTAGACTCTCAAATAAATTGTTGGTGACGTCACTGATTGGCACGCGCAGCCCATCTCTAAATGTCGATGATTAGTTGATTACTATTGAAATAAAAGACTAACGAAGAAGGGTTGCATACATACAGGATCGCTGATAAGTCTGGAAACTGTCGACTATCGGGGAAAATATATTTTTTAAATGTAACACCCTGTATATTATTCGATATTTCAATTCTTCTCTCAGTTTTAATTGTAAGAAGCATAATGTACCCAAATCCAATCGTTTCCGAGTTATCGAGTTTTGAAAATAAAAGGTATTGCTTTAAAATGTATTGAATAAAGAACAATAATTAATGACATTGCGAATTTCTTTTGTAAATATAATGTGGTTCTGAAAAGAATCGTTTGTGAAGTTTGTCATCATTGTTCGCAATCATTAATTATCGTTTTTTTGATCAATTATTAATGCATTTTAAAATAATAGCGTTTATTTTCAAAGCTCTATAACCCGGAAACGATTTAATTTAGGTACATTATGTTTATTACAAATTTTGCTTAAAATGGAGAGGAGAATTGAAATATTGAAATATATACAGAGTATTCCATTAAAAAATGCAATTTTGGTGTGCCTCGCCTTTCTGAGCAGCCCTGGATAATTAGTAGACATTGAAAAACGCAGAAACGTTGGTATAAAACGTAAATACGAGTACTTGTACATTTTCTACCATTTCTAGACTTATCAGAGACCCTGTATAACGTACGCTTGTTGTGATCTAATTAGGCATTACAATATGGCCAACTTTGACAAACGGTTAAGTAAAACAAAATGACCAGCTGTAAATCGTGTAACGTATCGAAATAAAAATCTACAGAAGAAACGAAAATTACATTTCATAGGTGGTAACCATCTTATATTTCCTAAAATGGTTTTCTATTATGATACTTAATTTCATTCATTTTATAGGTTGTTGTATAGATCCATTGCCATAGCGACAGTATATAACACAACATTTTGAGATACATCTATTTCTCAGATTTCCTATAGAAATTTAGACAGTGAATGGCGAAATAAATGGATTTCGTTTATAAGAAGTGATGAATCTGTCGATAGTAAAATATATGTAATTTCAGTATTACACACAAAAAAATCAATATGTTAAATGTACCTATGTACGCCACTGCGCGTGTATAAACCAGGGACCCGGACCGGACCGACAAAGAACCGAAAATCGGACCGTAACCGGGATTTTTTTCAGGATCGAAAACCGAACCGAAATCGTTATTCCTTCATAAATTGAAACTTATTGAAAACCGGAACCCATATGATTTTTTTCGGTTTTTTACGGTTCTTAACAGGTTATTGGAAGTTGAAGGAAGGGAGTAAGGGTGGCGGTAATTTAGCCACCACTGTAAATGTAAATAATCAAAGTAGAAGACAATTTTTTGAAAAATAAAAATAAAAAATTATATTCCATACATAATTTTTTAGATAAGTTTTTGTGTACTTTTTCTGTTTTTTTATTAATAAATTAAGGTTAAATACATATTTCCCTCTTCCTCCTTTATTCCCCTTGTCGTAAATTAGCTACACTGACGATACGTCTCGTTTTTATTTCTGTTTCACACCTATTCATTAACAAATCACGTTGTTGTAATGCATTTTTTGAATGCCATACTTTCTAAAAGACTAGAACCAAGAAGAACCGTTATGAACCGAAAAAAAATAGCAGAACCGAACCGTTATTTTTTTAGAACCGAAACCGAACCGGAACCGTTAGAAATATTTTCGCTTAAATATAAACTGACCCGAAACCGATATTTAATTTGGGTCCGGGTCTCTGGTATGAACGTCCGCCATATTGAGAAGCCTAATATGATCCTAGCCTAGCTAATAATATGTACATAAGCTCATTCCTTAGTCTTTTAGTTTAATTATGATTACATACCACACACTTCATTTTTCAATCAAATCCCGATTGCGCCAGCCACCGCACGCAGGCTGTCGAAGACAGTGGCGTAACACGCGCGCTTGTTTATGTCGTATAATTTGCGGGACCGCGATTCAAAGCGTCAGCCAAGAAAGTACACTGATAGCGACGTCGATCTAAAGTCAAAACCTACGTCGCAAACGATGGAGCCAACCGCCATCGCAATTAGGAATGAGCAACTGATTTTCGTGGAAAAAATGAACTCTTAAAGGTCTATCGATGCTACTTGACGGTGATTATTAGTAAGCCTTGTTCCATCGAAGATGTTCTCTTGAAACCTGAATCTTCCGCCACCCCCACTCGGAAAGCGATGCCCACTAATAAACCAGCCAAGATTCGACCAAAATGCGAATGTTACCATTATTTTGGCCATACAAAACTCGGCTGGCGAAAGCTCAACGAATACTCACAAACTGAACTGCTTTGGATGTGGTAATCCCGGCTGTGTTCGGAGCAACTGCCCCACATGCAGTACTAGCGGCCAAGCGTCATCTTCATCGTCTATAATGACTTTTCATATGGTGAAGGTTTCTTCCTTGTTTCTACCGAGGCATTCGGCGACCAGCTGTACAAACTTTTACGTCCCTTGTAAAACATTTTTCGGAACGATTCGAGGCCACCCTATATGCTTAGCATGCTATTAAACTAACGGATGAGGCGCCGATTGCTGTACCACCTTACTGATTGTCACCTGGAAAATTGGAAAAAGAGCTTGAACGCATGCTAGTAGCGGACATCATCAAACCATGCGAATCTCCTTTCGCTGCGCCCGTAGTTTTGGTTCCTTGAAAAACGGTTCTTATAGAGTGTGCGTTTGTTACCGGAAAATTAACGCAGTTACAATCCCGGATCGCTATCCGTTACCGCGCATCAAAGAATACCGTGATAAGACGGCTATCACGTCACCTTTCGGAAATGCCAAAAGCGAATGCCGTTTGGGTTGAGAAACTCGCCTTCAAACATTAAAAAATATTCTCGTCATACCTGGCGAAGGACTATATTATTGTTTTATCGTGGACAATTAAGGAACGACTAGAGAACCTCCGTGTTGTCTTCGTGCCTCTACGCTTCTTCAAACTTAAGGCAAATCGTGCAAACTACATATTCGTACGTTCTACGATTACGTAACTATTTAGGCCACATACTTATACGACTCAGGGAATACAAATTATTTGATTATTTCGCGTTTGCCCCGCGAGCGATCGCTAGAATCGCGTATCAGAATTCGCAAACGATTAATATAATATGCCACTTGAAAATAATCTTGTCTTGTATATAAATATGAAACCTAATCTGCAAGTTGGTCGAATTTTATGTTGGGGTAGAACAAACTTTGCTTCTTCAATGTAATCAAAAGTATTACTTACTTTCTTGCATCCGTGGAATAATGTACCTGCATTCCCTGGTTTCCGCAGCTGTCCATATATGATGAAATTCGCCTATTCTTTCTCTTTCTAAGTAGATAAATACGCTAAGAATGATAAATAAATAAACACATTCTTCTCCAGCATCTCCATCCAGAAGAAGATCGTTCTAAACTCGCCGCGTGCGTGCAAGAGACATACCCCTGGTCCAATTTACCCGATCGGAGACAAAGTGCTTGTAAAAACGCATACACTCAGTAACGCGTACACCACAAAGTTGCTCCCAGAACGAGTATCCACTTCCACGTTCCCAATAGCATCAATCAAGACACCCTGTATACCATTGGGCACGTATCACACCTCAGCAATAACTCCTTTCGTCGAGGACACCAACCACTCCGCTACGATACCGATTCAATCCCTTGGCAAGCGCGGTCGCTCAAAGAAACTACAAGGATGTCGCCTAGGACTAGGACGGTTGGTCCATCTTAGGGAGAAGGGGGGGCCAAGGTGTTAGAAAATAAATATTATTAAAAACGCATTGGTTATAAAAGGCATTATAAACGCGATCACCTATATAATAGCGCCAAGTTCGCTACATCGAGGGATCAAGACATCCTCTGTTCCGAGGTTATTTTTTGGCAGAATAACAGCGGGAAGGATGGAGTCACCTTTTTGATAATGGTAGTTGCGTAACGCAACGCTTATCTTAATGTAACTTAGATGTCATCCACAGAAGTGAGTTCAGTTCCCGGATCTATCAACCTGCAAACAAAAGAAAACTTGCAAGTAGCAGAGCTCGGAATGCAACGAACTTAACAACGCCTGAAAGGCCTCGCCTTACTCGTTGGCCAAGATAATAAATAGGAAATGAAGGTAACAAATTAATGGAATGCGATAGTTTATAACCCTTTATTATTATTATTATTATTACTCTTAAAAGTTACAGAAGTTGTTTCATGGTTAACAATCGACTCCGTGGTGTCAGATGACCGGACGGCTTCTTTACAGCAGATGTGTCAGAAGATGTAGACAGCCGACAGATTGGTAGGTAAAAGTGTCTTCCAACTGAAGCTGGTCCGTCCAACTGGTAACAATTAAAACTAGATTTAAACTGGAACTTTGAACTTGAATCCAAAATTAGAACTAGACTTGAAATGAAAACTAGAAATTAAAACCCTTTAAGAAAATCAAAGGTAACCCTCTTCGTTGAGAACCTTAAAATGTACATACCTCTTCAAATAAGAGGGCTAATTGATGAGAATTGTATAGCAAATATCAGCCAACATAAAGGAAGATACACGTCAAGTAGATTAATGCAAATGGAGAGCACTTACGATAAGCCAGAAAAAAACGCAAGAATCCTCACTATATCGGAATTAATCGGAAAAATCCTTCCAGCATAATTTTGAAGATTCCCCAAATTAAATTAATTTAATCGCCAAAAATTAATAACATAAGGATGGCGGCAATTAAAATCCCACGCGTGCAATCTTGCAATCGAAAGAGGAAAATGAATGTTAACCATCGATAACGACTAATTGCAGCGCAGCTAAAATTGCGCGTTTAAAATTCCAAGGATACAACTGTTACTGGGATCATTCAACAGGCTACTTTGTACTGAAGAAAATAAACCGTTACAAGTCTACGCACGACCGCTACGTGAACATCTCCAAATAGTGTGTGTGGAGGCTGAACGGTATGGTGTATTGTGAAAAGTAGTTTGCACCACTTCGTAGCAAGCCGATACGCCGTTGAATAATTGGCTATAGTGAGCCAATAAAATGCTTCCAATGGTCACCAAACTCCTCCTCAGCTTACTATAGGGGTACGTGAAATTTCATATGGGGCTGATATCCCCTTAATGCCCTAAATTACACATCTTCTAGTCAGAAATGTGATCTAGCACCATGCTGTCCTGAACCGATAAGGTTATTTCTTTTTGATCTCAGAATGGTGCTTTAATTGTTGAGCTTTGTTCCAGTTGTTGCAAGAGTGTATAACGAAATCAAGAAATCGAGTGAATGTGTGAGCTACAACTCGTTCTTGCATCCAATATAAAAAGCGGGCAGCTACCAATTTCTTGCGTCCTTGTCGATTATTCATGGTAGGCAATAACTTCGTCGATTCATGAAACGAACACAGTTTGTAGCCTCCCCACATTGATTCGTTACCTCTCACATATCCTTTGTAGGCAACGTGAGCATAAAAATGTACCAGATTTATTGCGACTTGTCCGATTTAGTCTAAAAAATTCGAGTAAGCAAGTAGAACGAGATTGATAATTATGTGTACAAACGTACAAATAAATCACGGTACATTATCTCATTTCGTGACTAAAGTGAAATTAATCACTCACGAAGGAAATGCCACTTGGCCAGGATATAAATCATTATTGTTATGGGCATTAGCTATGCAAATAATTTAAATCTCATATAACGCGAACAGGATTTTATAAGACATTTCCACCCAGTTTCCTTTTAGCAGCCCTTATTTATTTATTTATTTATTTATTGTCCCTCTTGTTCTAGGCCCTTCTTATGACCAAACAAAGATTTCAATTGTTTTCGCCACACTTGTACTGAAAATATTTGGTGGTTACTAAACAATTATAGCGTGAGTAACTTAGCCTCGAGTGTTAAATTATACTTTTTGCCGATTGTTTTTTTTTGCTATTTATTGTTCGTACTTACAACGTGCCAGCGTGTAAACTAATTATGTAAATATAGAGCACTTGCCATACGCAACCTTGTCAAGGTCCTTACAATTTGTAGTGTGTACCTTTCAATTTCGAAATTCATTTGTCCCTGAAAGAAAATGGGAATACGGAGTGATTGGACTTAAGTAAGTATACTTTTATGCGCTGTGAAATTTAAATAATTTAAAATCCTGTTTATGTAATAATTATTCTTTACTCATTCATTTATGCAGTAAGGGGAAACTGATTTTAATAATCATATTCGCGTATTGTATAATCAGACCAGTTTTCGCACTTGACTTTTATTCCGAAATTCTTTCTATTTTCATGGCTAGTTAGCATAATGTTCTCGCGGGCAAATCCGAAATGATGGACCGATTCAAAACGGGCCTTGATATTTACTCCGAAAAAAACTAACTAACTAAAATAAGCATCCATTCACTGTTAGTGCCAATCCAATTTCCTTTAATTGGGGTTAATTGAGACCCGAGCCAGGAAGCGTCGTGGAATATTGCGGTTTTTGTCATTTCACTTCACAATCTCGCCCAAAGAAAGTTAATAGATTTTACGGATCATTAGTGGAATTTAATTTGCAAATAATACGCGAAATAATTATCGAAAATTAGGCCGACGCGGACCAAGGTTTTTGACTCGCCCATTTGAATTTTGAGGAATTCTATTCGATTGTAAATCAATAAATAATAAGTTTTAATTGGCAGTGGAGTAGTAATTTATTACGTTCATTAAACTAATAGAAACAAAAAAATTTCCGGTAACCTTGCCCGGTTTGGTCATAACCTAAATGCCAGTATTATTATAATTTGAAAAAAGTAAATAAATAAGTTTATTACTTAATTAATTTCAAAATTCTTCTTTTTCTGTTTTGGAAAAGACTGTTCTTGCTGCTGTTACTGGAGTATTCATTTCGACCAACTTGGATTAGAAGAACTCAGTACCTTTAAATTACTTAATTTATGAATTAGCACTGAAGTGCATTCATTTTAAATGCCTCAAACGTATCACTATATCAGTTTGAAAGGTATAGGTAAATGTTATACAAAACTCTGTCACTGTATTGAAATTAAAGTAACTTTAAATGAAAAGTAGTTATAACAATTCCAATGTCAACAAGTAAAATACATGCAATACCAACGGCTTAAAATTGTCCAGAGATGATATCTTTAAGAACATTCAATTTGAAATTTTATTTGAGACTTTATTCACTTCACTCAACCCTTAATTTTTCCTAAATAAAATAACGGTACCTCATATAAAGAAATGTCCTGGTTGATACAATGATTCGTGAAATGATCCGGATTGGAAAGTGGATCTTCCCGTCGGATACCTTTTCTTCTACGAAATGGTCGTCCTTTGAATGAAGTTTTTTCGGACGTTAACTTCCAATATTTATCGATTGGATGCAAGTAAAATTCTCAACTACCACAAGAGTGTAATGTTGTTCTGGACCGATAGCACTTGTCCTTATATACAGAGTAGCCCAAAGAGAAGTATACAGAGGGCTTTTAGGGTATTAAATTTAGAAATTTCGAAAAATCCTCGAACACGTCAATTTTGTATTCGAGGGGGACAACTTTTGGAATACAAATCACGAACCCAAGTCTTCGCCCCTCTACGTAGTGAGCTTTACCCCTAAAATTTTAAATGGAATCCTATGGCAAATGGCACATTATTTGAAAGCCAATTTAATCGTGATTACTAATCTCCTTTGTTTTTTAAATTCTATTGATTCGTTTCGGAGATATTCGCATTTGAAATGGTTTTTTCCCCTGATTTAAGTCCTTTAAATTACTTCTTGTGGGGATATTTAAAGAATAAAGTTTATGCTACTCCGCCCGGAACATTACAAGGGTTGCGAGCACGTGTAACCATAGTGTAAGAATAGAATACACTATGGTATAACTCAACAATTTCGAGCGATTACGCCTGAAATCTTGCAACATGTACGGCAGCGTTTTGCAAATCTTTATTATTGCATGGAATCAGGCGGAAGGCAATTCGAGCATTTATTGAAATAAATGTTGTGTGTTTAAAGTTATTTGTTATTTTTTGCACAATTTAAACCTTGTATTAAAAATGTTAATACAAGGTGACTTAGATCGCATTAGTTTTGGTTTTTTTAGAAACCATTTCAAATGCGAATATCTCCGAAACGAATCATTAGAATTTAAAAAGCAAAGGAGATTAGTAATCACGATTAAATTGGCTTTCAAATAATGTGCCATTTGCCATAGGATTCCATTTAAAATTTTAGGGGTAAAGCTCCCTACGTAGAGAGGTGAAGACTTGGGTTCGTGATTTGTATTCCAAAAGTTGTCCCCCTCGAATACAAAATTGACGTGTTCGAGGATTTTTCGAAATTTCTAAATTAAATACCCCAAAAGCCCTCTGTATACTTCTCGTTGGGTCACTCTGTATTTTCACAACTAAGCACGGAAATTCAATTCAAAATTCTCTCTTTTTTTATTTAGCACAAATAATTTCTAGATAACGCTTTTAATGTCTTGCCGACGGAAAATATTCGTTGGGCTAAATTTGGACTTTTGCGTCGTAATGTTTTCACTTTTTTTTAATTGTAAAATTTTCGGAAAACTCGCGAGAAATTAACGTTCTAAATCATTGCCCGAAAAATTAGGAACCGTCGCTCTGGTAGAATTTTTTGCGGCAACGGAACGTAGTTCCCTTTTGATAGTCTTAGACCGAATACCTTCAAAAACTTCTCCGACTAATCCCTCCCTATTTTTTAATTAAATATTTGACGCCTTTTTTCATAGTTTCTAGTAATTAAATCAATCATTTTCTTAAAAAACCCAGACTTCAAGCAAAATTAGCCTGTGTCCTTAACAAAACCCACACACGGGAATTGTGCTGAATTGTATTTCTATAATGCGTACTGGTAATCCCCGAGCTGCTATTTTTTGAAACAAAAACCCTACTGAGATAAGATTACCTCCTAAATCTCCGACTCGCTGTAGCTTAAGGACTGCTACAGACAGACGTTTTTGTACGCGCTCATGTACATGCATTCAAAAACGCACATACAAAAAGTGTACTATCACTGCCTCCAGACCCACCTACAATTTGGCAGTATTTTGAGCGATGTCTAATGAATTGGTTGATTTGCCATTGGCAACAGTGGCGTGCACAAAAAAGAAATAAGCAACTTCAAATTAATATAACAAAAGAACACTGCAGCTTACCTGATCATATGCGACGCTGCTGATGTGCGACGCACAATTTGCATCAACACGTTGAAAACTATTTGTACGCACGCACAAAACTTCTGTCGTCATTCTTGCGCATTCAAAAAAGTGACGTTTTTTGCATACACATTCACGTTTTTGGATGCGCGTCCGTCTGTAGGGCCCTTTAGACTTTCTAAATATGAGAACAATTATAGAATTTAAATAAGCAGAACAAAAGATCGCCAATTCCATCAGTTCCTTTCGGACTTTTACAATTCCACCAGTCTAATTTTAACACCTTGTAGACTTTCTATGATATGTAATGCCTAAACCCTCTAACCTTCAAATTTACTATAAGAAATTCGAAAATTCCATATTGAAAGCTACCTGTGTTCAGATCTAGAAAGCACAAGACAAGAACGAGTGAAAAAATTTAAGGTAAGACATAAATACTGGTTCTGAGACAACCAGAGAGTACAAGATTAAATTGGAGGACTATTTTTGATAAGCATACGATCAATTTTTCGAAAATTGTAGGTTGGATAATTATGTTTCCACCTAAGACGATCTGAGAATGGTCTCGACGTAACTGCAATAACAACGGTAAGTCAGGTAAGAAAAATTACACCAACGTAGGGCAAAAGATAAGTTGAGCAAGCTACCGCTGCCCTGCGAAAAGAGGAGATTGGTTACACTATTTGCTTTTATTGTTAATGGACCCAAATATTGAGGAGTTTATGTTTGCTTTAAGAAATTGGGTTATTGGTCGATATTCATGAATCATGTGTCAAACATTGCAAATGGAAGTGATGCTCGGGTTTGCCCCTAAAACAATCCAACCCAAATATTTACTCAAAAGCATTTGCCGTCAGCCATTTCCTGTCTTCAAAAATCAGGAATTTATTCTTTTAACGGACTGGCGGTTACTGATAAAGACTTTACTATCGGATCAACCTTGGATAACGAAAATGTTTGGACAACAGAGATAAATAGCCAGAAAAAAAACAATTCCAATATCAATAAGTTCTCCAATAATAAAATACATGCAATACAAACGACTTTAATTTGCCCAGAGATGGTTGTCTTTAAGAACATACGGGGTCTGATAAAAGTATCGGGAGCGATTTTTTTCCTGACGTGATTCGTCGCATCACGCTAGAAGCGCTCTTAATTGGTTTGAATTTTATGATCAATTACAGATTTGTAGGATGTCATCAGGCCGCACAATTAATTAAAAAAGTTTTAATTTGTAGTACCGAATTAATTTTTGATACTTTCCGTAAAGTTATTTTGCAGTCATGCAAATTCTACCGCTCCGTTTAATTGCAAGGTAAGCTTTTTACTACTTTCTGTGTCATTAATAATTAGAAAGGTTTCCTGCATTTGCTTTCCCGTAGACATCGCTAATTAATTTGTGTTTTGTTGCTTTCATTCCCGCTAGTAACCCGTACAGTAAAAGTCAGATATCGAGTCAAATGCGGTTAAACAAACTAATAAAAACAAGATACAAGTGACACAATGAGTAGAAAAACACATTAAACCCATCTACGGTTTAATTTAGACAAAACAACAAATTCCTTGTATCTAAAAAACATCAAAATGGCATGGCTCTGCTCAGGCATTGGCTACCATGAATTAAACAGGTGAAAATGCAAGCAGTATTCCAGGTAAAGTCAGAACAAAATTTAATTGAAGGTCCCTCCTCGTAATGCTTACACATCTGCTAGCACAAATCAAATTAAAATTGAAGCTTAGAATTCTATAATCTCTCCTGGTACCCATCCGGCATCTGCTATAATAAAAAATCCTGATACTGACCTAAAACTTCTCACTTGGAGAGACTCAGCGGCCTCGATCAACTTCAGATAATTCCAAAGAATTTATTACACAAATTTTGACTCACACCTGAAATAATTCCTGGGCATGGATAGAAAAATCTGATATGAAAACTCTATTTGGGTCGCACAAATGATTCGAATAAACACCCGATTAACGGATTGACTATTTATTCGGATACGTTCGCGATATTCAGGCGTCAAAGACACAAATGACCGCCTCAAAAAACGTGACTTATTCTTCAATAAATTGAACTTAATGATTCGAATTGCCTTGATAAACAAGATGAAAAGAATTTCGGTGACTGCTCGGACAACGCAGAACCCACGCACAATTGTTCCATCTCTTCTAACAGCGATAGAAACACACGCGTTGATTAAATCTCTTCCGATAACAAAACCTCTTATCGTAAACGACCAGATGTGCCTAGATTTTAATATGCAATTTCACGTTCTAGAATTAAACAAACAAATCTAAATAAACAATCTACGAAACGATAAAATTTAAACAAAAAAATAATACGCAATTATGAACAATTCTAAAAGGAAAAATAGACACTAAAATAACAAATTCAAGCACAATAAACCAGATTTATTCTTATTCATAAATAATCCACAAGATGTACACTTAATAAATTGAAATATTTTCATATACAGGGTGTCTCATGATTACTTTTGGTGTTGAGACAGAAATATCGTCTACATGACGTTGTTTACACAACAATGCATATGACGTATTTTAAAATAAAACAAAATCAAAGAAACGTCGTCCTCGACACGTAGCTGTTAAGACACCAGTTACAGTAACTGAGTAACTTGTTCTGAATGTGTCATTTAATACCTATTACGTAATAATAGGTAATGAATTTATGTTCAGATCATCTTTTGGTTCGACAGTAATTATGCCCCTCACCAATAATGATCAATCGCAAGAACGGAAGTGTACATGCTCGAATAAATTTACTAACATCGTCTCGTATTTCACAATTACAACATCTACACGTAACTGACCATGAATTATTTCATGTTTAAATAGACGTATTTGAAGCAATGAAGCAGTTTCCTTTTCGGAGTCGAGATTTCTCATGCCCATTAAAAACTTTATGGGGATTTTGCCGAGGCATCTTCTCTAATTTATTGCCGTATAATATTGCTTATGTTCCATCACTAATTGCGGTACTCGCTCGTAACAAAAATGTTTTAATTATGGTTTTAATCATCGCTATTTACTCTTCAGTTTTACGATATAGGCACAGGTGGTCTTTATACATCACTACTCTCACTTCGGTTTTTTTCCTCTTTATATTTACGAGCGTAGATTGTATATTACAAACCTCGAGAGGCAGTGAACGCTAATTGAAAGGCGTTCCATCCACTTTTTGTTATGGTTACAAGGTAATTTGCACTTGAAGTGCAAAACGGGCGCAAGCTTTAATCCCTTCATTTATTTCTATCGTGGTGCGGCGTTCGAGAAACAAAATGTGCCTAACGAAGAAATGCAAGATTGAGTGAGTGTACCTAATGTAATGATATAAAGAGCATAAGATTACACAACGTTACTTTCCTGTCCATGATATAATATTTCTGGTGTTCATAAGATTTTTCCGCTTTAATCTTTAATGTATCTATCATCTTTTCTATATTATATCACGCTTATGGCTCTTCATGATGTCGCGTGGCGTCTTTGCTTCAGTGTAAAGACGCCTTTAATCTTTCGCAATTCAAATTAACACTAGAACCACTAATCTCCCTTCTCCCTAATCCTATCCTATCTGAAACGTATTTGATGCTGTCTTGAATTAGCTTGAACATGCAATTAACTTAATTTCCTAATTACAAATAAAGATCACAATTTCTCATTCAATTTCTAGCGTTCTCAATTGTACAACTCGCTGACATTCCCTTATGTCGATTATGCTTTACAACAGCCTCACTATTCGTGGGATAACTACAATGACCACAAAATTGTTCTTTTCACTCACGACTTAATCGGACGTTGTTTTTTGCAACTCATTAAATTAGCTACTGCTACTACTCACTTGAATGTGCGAAATTTATAAATTCATACTTCAAACTATAACTCCCATTGTCCCTTGGAATTTCTCGCAGATCTGCAAAAGGTCTCTTTATCAAACTGATACCGGCGTAAGCCTGCATGGCCTTGCAGTTTAAATGCTCGTTTTAAATTAACAAAGCAAACCAAAATCGTCTAATAATTACGTAACCGGACTGAAATTCTAAACTATTGATTTGCTTTCGTTGTCTTCTAAATGACAAAAGCTTTCGGACGCAACAAACCTAATTAAAATATTTTGACGGGAACGGTTGCAAACGGTGAATTAATTACGGCTTTTGTTTACGGTAACGGCGGCTGAAACAAAACTTTAGGAAAATCTTTAACTTCTTTCTTCAACTCCTAGAACCAACAAAAATCACTGTCCTCAAAACTTTACGCCTCCAGCTACCGGGTGTTCACGTACCGGGTGCTCATGAAAGTATGTAATCTTTAAGGTGGAAAATAGGTGCTTCGTTACAAAGTATGCTACTGTTTGCAGTTTGCCCACCAGTACCATTTTTGCGACTTTGTGCTACTTTTAGGGTAATTCGCATGGAATCCGGAATTATACCTACGAATATTCTCCTTTTAACTGGCAATACAATTTCAAAAAAAAAAAAAAAATTTCTTCTAAATATGTTCAAACATAATTATTTAATACTGTAACGGAAACGCTCCAGACATGACGTCGCCTTTGGCGCTCTGGAATTTTCTACGCGCGCGATAGTGGGATTTGTATAGAAATATTCCAGACTTATCCGGAAAATTACGCGAGTGTCTTGACTTACATTGCTTGCGTGTATAAATGGTTGCGGACCGAACATCGCGGCAGTCTACTACCGAACGAGTACGGACGAAACATCGAGCGCGGAAATATAAATTGCGAAGTGTGTGTGATATAAATAATCGATATAAATTGTACGGTTTTTATAGTGTTTTAGTTTTGTTTAATAAATATTGATATAAATCGAACCCGAATTTATAAATCACGTTACAATACGATACGATTTTTCTCCATTCAACCAATTTATAAAAATCGAATCCTTCTGATTCTTAAAGAGAGTCGATCGTTATTTGAACACAAATCAAAATGATTACGTTACCTTAATTAGAGCGTTTTGTAGAATCGATGGTTTCCTTATGGTACTCTCTGAAAAGATGGTTCTTTAGAACGGAAATTGGACTTCTGGAAGGAATACTGCCGAGGTTTTTTGACTACCTCTTTGTATGCAAACGAGCATGCAATTAACTTTCTATTTATGTGGTCTGCTATCAAACATCTTTCCGCTTTCTGAATTATTATCAGCGCACTAAAAAGGTCAAATAAGTTCAATGTTATACGGCGAAACCGATCTAATTTGTCTTGTAAAACTTTCGCTTCTAAATTGAAATTTTTAATTGACTAAAGCGTCACTCTAAACTCTAATTTTATGCACCGGTTAAGTGCGCTCGTACCTTTATAATTTTTTTGATAGTTCTGAATACAAATTGGCAAGTACACTTATTTTACGAAGCAAGTTTGTGATATTGAATTTTTTACGATAATCTCTTCTGTACTAGGTCGCAGAAGAACCCAATAATTTACCTGCACACAAAACTGTGTTCGGTATCGAAATTCAGTAAACGCACCAAATTGTACGTTTTTACGTTTGAAGTTAAGCTACGAAACCTTACGGGTACGCGATCAAAATTTTCACGAACGAACTAGCACATCATTGCTATCGAAGTCAAACTGTGAATGCTGGCTTTTTGTTGCGTTGACTATTTCTGTTTTGCCGGCTGGAAAATCTGAAACGACACGCTCGTGAAGTCGTCGAGTTCTCTTGTTTTCCTACATAAACCTCTATACATTCTCAAGACCCTTTACCTCTCCGTCGCAACACTGTCGCTCTTATCTCCAGACATACTTTCGTTCACTTGCACTATAAAGCGGTATAAGTATGTGTAAATTTTCCTATGTTAAACAAAATTGAATAAAATAATTTTTAAAACTGCAAAGCAAGCGCAAAGTTGGCAGTTTTTTTCACAAGCTGTGTAGCTTCTTTATCAACGACCGGATATAATTCAGCGGTACCATACACTAACAAAAGAAATGAAGTACTTATCTTGAGTTGTAACAAGCTGTAAATTATCCTAGGCGCGTCTTTTTTTCACACACAATAAGAAAGAACCAACCACATCCCTCTATATCTCGGTCGGGGAGTTCTTAATATAGTACAGTTTAAGGTAATATTGAAGTATCACGATATAAATCTTAAATGAAGTTTGCGGAGCTGAGATGAAATTCCCTTGAAACTGTAATAATCATAGCCGGCACTGAAAACGTTGACTTACCCTAGACTTACCGTTGGCAACTCTGGGAAAAAACTACGAGCAGAGCCATCTACCTTTCAAGTCGAAACGATGGAATTTGGATGGCAGTCGGCTCCATACGGGTGGCACGACTGATTTCCTACGTTGTGTAATCGGTTCTTGTAAGTGTTGGGACGTGAGACATAATCGGGAAGGGAATTAAATAAAAGACAGAACTTTTGTGCGTAAGAAATGACAAGAACAAATAAATATATTACGCACATAAGAAGACCATACCAGGGAAACCTGCTATGGGACAAAAACCCCACCATATGTTTTATTATTTCGATCGAACAGCCGGACCTGAAGAGTCTTAGCAAAGAGTAAACGTAGTTTTATTTATTTAAATCGCTCCGGAGTAATACAGTCGATAGATCGGATCGGGTCGACTAGTCTAACATAACACCGTATGTGTTTTGAAAAAATGCCATTTGTAAACATATGAAAGAAACAGTCGAAAGTCATTTGTTCCGCGTGATAACTTTAGTACTGTAAATTTTCTGTTCATTCTGGTCATGTATTAATTTTGTAATCTTGTTTCAGAGAGCAATACCTCTTCACCATCTTTGAGGCGATCATTTCGACGCTGGAATCCAAACTGCAAAGGATCGAAAACTTAGATAAGGCCGTTGAGCACCTGATGCGAAGGGTTGAAGGCTTGGATTCGCGCGTGACGGATAACATTGACAAAACCGAATCTGTTATATCCAAGTTGAGGTATTTAGACTCGAAATTATTTAACAGCGCACACCCGAGATCCTTCGATGGGCAAATGCTCATTCGAGAAGCCGAGACGAACGACGTGAGTAAGCGGCTCTCGTCCCTGGATGATAAAGTAAGTGATATCGATAGTAAGTTGAGCACGTTAAAGAATCAGTTGGATAACAATGTGCCGCTTGAAGACATCAATGCGGAGGCGAGCGAGAAAAGGACGGTCAGTATGAACGTTGTGGAGATGACGAAGGCTTTAAATAGCGAGGTTATGGGCCACGTTAGCAAAGAACTGGATCAGCTTAGGTCAGCAACTACTACTGTGGATCGAAAACTTCAGTACCACTTTAACTCAGTCACAGATAACCTAAGCAAACTATTGCGGATGATATCGGAAGTACACGAAGCGATCGTAGAGCCTGAAGATCTTCCGATCAGGTCACGCAATCGCACGACAACAACCCCCAGTCCGCCTATTGCAAGAAGTAGCAAGCTCGACTCGCTCGTCAAGCAAATGAAGCCTATCATTAACGTATCCGAAAAGATGGACGAAGTTTGGGACGTCGTTGTTGGTACGAAAAGCTCAGTGGATGACCTGGTTCCCAAATCCGACGAGCTTCTGACGCACACCCAACGACAAGAGAGGGCAATCGGCGAAATCCATAACGATTTGAGGACGAAAGCGAATAAAATCATCGAAAACCTGGATATGGTCGAAAGGAGGCTGAAAAAGCAGGAAGATGACGTGGCCACCCTCGCACAACGACCAGTTCCGGCGGAGCTCCTACTTGATCCGACAATCGACCGGCTAGTGGAATACAATCAAAACCGATACAGCGTCGAAGACTATCCAGCGCAGACGGACACGACGCTTCCACTGACCTACACCACCTTTCAGCCAATCACGATCACGCAATCCTCCACCATTACTCAGAGCATGCCACCGCAGACGTCCACGCTCGCGTCTGGCTCCGGCATGGAAAAGCGTGGCGACAAACGAAAGGGCGGCATCATCTTCCCCAGTGTAAAAAATAAGCCGGCTCCGGGAAATACGACGTTCGCGACCGATTCCGTCGTGAATTTTAAGGACGTCAAGGTAAGTCAAAAGTATAATTTTGGGGAAAGTTGTAAGGATGTAAATGGTTACGTGTTACACGTGTAATTCAGATAACAATCGCATCGGCTTTATTTATTCGCATGGTAAACCTGCTACCTCGAATGTGTCACAAATTATAAACTTGTTAATTGATTGAATATTTCAAGGAAATATTGCACTAATGCTAGTGATAGGAGATATAGTTATTGAGTAACTTAAACTGTGCTTTATGAATATTTATTTGCTGTCGGTTTAGTTGCATTCAATTTAAATAATTTATACGGTGCATATTAAAGGAATCATGAATGAACTCTTGTAAATGACGCCTACTTCGCTGCGATACCTTACGGGCGTGTTTAAATTTGAACCTGTTGTCCCATTTTTGTCAACCGGATAAAATTTATGCAATCACAGTTTTTAGGACAAAATTAGTAGGTAGTGTGAAGTTATTCGTCGCCTTAATCAACACTTCGCAATCAGTATTTAGAAAAATGCTAACTTAAATTAACTGGCAGAAACATTTCGAAATGCTCTTGCATATTTGGAGAGTTTATGAAACTTGCATAGTGGCGTAGTAATAACTGTTATTAAAATCGCAAAAGATTATCTCAAACAGAATACATTTATTATGAGTAAAAACGAAAATCAAACAAATTCCAACAGACACTCAAAAAATACAACTCCCTAATTTCTAAACTGAACTAAAAATATTCCTGCTGACCAGATAATTTGACCTATCCTAGTAAACAATGTAACCATTAATTCAATATAAACAAACTCAAATCATTGATTGAAAAAATTCCGTAATATGCACGAAACTTTAATCGATTCGGTTTATTCCCTCGAATTTGCAAAAGTCCATACCTACCTCGTTGCGAATTGCGATGAAACCAACGACTGCAGATATGGATTCGATGTACTTCTTTAAATAGAATTTCTCACGTAAGTTTGATGACCCACCAAATGCTTAGATTCTCGTAGCGATTATCCTCAATCACAAACAAGACGCTAGTTTTCCAAATAAACAAACCGCAAACAAATACAGTGAACAATGCGCTGCTTTTTGTTGGCCACATTTAATAAATAGAAGGTGTTTGATTTATCGTGCAATTAATTTAGTAATTCACGTAAATAGTTGAACTGCTATGCGCGCGATTTGCCTTTTCTCCGTATTTCTTTACAATTTTTCACTCGTATTGAGAACGCGTAGGATAACTTATTCGCGCACTGCCCTTGTAACTTTAATTAACATTTATTATATAAGAGCAACTCGCCTTATCTACGAATTTGACTTAATTTTGCCCTTAAACAAAATTGATCAGCATAGATTTTCTTTGACCAAATCCAAAACGTAACGTTAAACCCCGCCAGCCATAACACCTCTTTCGAGCGAAAACCCGTATTTCCTCGCGCACCGCTGTTAAGTTACATTTTTCACTTCCCCACCGCCTTTCTTCTACATATTCGCGCACACACACGCCTTATCTCTACAGTCCATGTTAAAGATAAATTTGCTAACGATACAACAGGAATTTTTATAATTTACAAAAAAATCGTCAACATTCGGAAATCACTTAAAATTGACAAAACGTAGCATGTTACAGGGAGGTTGATAGGATCACCTTCTCAGGGGTTAAAGAGCATTTAAGATCAACTTTTTCCTTCAATAAATATTTGGCTAGTCTGTGCAGCCCTTCGATTAATGTAAGCAATGCTTTAGAGTCTTTCAATGTATAAGATCCTTGACAATATGTAAGAGCTGAACCTTTTTAAGAGTCTTTAAAAGTTGCCAATAAATAATAATTTTAAAATCAAAAAATGGAAACTGACATTTTCTAATTTTCCCATCTGCGTTATTTGTGACTTGGAAGTATATTGCAACGGGTGCTGCAAATTAAGGGGTTGGATATCTCTCACTTGTCTTAAATTGACATCATTTTCCTGATACTAAAGTAATTTTTTTCTTTTTGCAAAGAAATTAGTTATCCACGACTAGCTCTAGCATAAAGTTTTTCCTTTTCCCTTTTTACCTGAAGCTAAAAGCTTGCTTGCTTTTCTGAATGGTTAGCTTGCAGATAATAAATACGGAATTATCATAAAATTTAAATATATTGGCAAGATAAAAATAGGTCCAATCTAAATTTTTCGCATTTTTTATTGAACAAAGTCAACTTTGAATGAAAAAGGTAATCTAATCCTATTTAAATGAGTTCAAACCTTCACTTTGGACGACGCACTTGACGCAATGATGGCCTCAGACTAATGCTCTCAAAACTATCCTCTGGATTAATCTCTACCTACATTTTTGACTTACACAACACCACAAAATGGCACAAAGCGATTATATTAGCCATCGCCTGGTTGCAGATAAATACGAATATCTCGTATATTAAGTGAAATTGCTTAATCAAAAAATCTGCTCCTTTTACAACCTTCTACATTCAAAATGAAATGATAAATTTAAAGAGACAAATATCGGAACTAAAGCTGCTTTTTTTTCGTGGCCACTAATCTTCTTTGAACCTAATTTACTATCCCACAGATTAAGAAAAAAATAAGGGTGATTATGACCCTTACAAAAATTCACTTGAACCTTAAAATCTATATTTTCAACTCAGTTAGAAATAATAATTCCAAACATTTATCTTATATGTAGCTTAGTAGACGAAAGGACTTTTTGTTTTTCGGCGCGCAGCTGAAGTAACAACTTTTCTCTTATTTTGGGGGTCTCGTAACGAGGTATATGAGTTTTTTATGAAAAATGTGCCCTCTCCACAGGTGTAGTAGTCGACGCCTTTGTTGTAAGTTTTTCGTCCCCGGAATGCGTTCGAAAATGAAGGAGTAATGATTTATGAATTGCGACGGAAAAAATCATTTAAATCGCCACGTTTTTTATCCTTTGGTTCTTCCTGTGTCCGCGAAACTTTCTCACGTCTGGATACAGGGATTGTTTTCCGCGCGATTGATCGCGGTTTGCGTCTAATTGTTTTAAGGCTCCACACGCGACTTTCTTTCGAGTTGCAGTTGACCCTCTGGTGGTCCCAAACTGAAGTCTCTTCCGCTATCTGTCTAAGACGCGTTCCTACTCCTCTTTTATTTTTTCAGTACGCCCCAAAATGGCGCTAATTAGTTAAATCGACCATTAGCCCAACGATTTATGTTCGCGTTAAGGCTATTAATCAAAACCCATGACCGCTTTAAAACTATAACCTAGTTCCTAGTCCTGATTTAGTTGTGTTGGCTTTAAACATATTATGATCACGTTAAAGGATTATCGGCTGCAAATTCTTAAAGATAGCCGACCAATACTTTATACAATTCAAACAAAATTAAAGTAACTTGCAGATATTCTGCAGGTTACAAATGGTACGGTTCTCCCTTGAAGAAAAGGTTCCCTCCAAGGAAAAATGAGAATGAGTCGCTTTAAGACGATACGATAGAGCCCCTGAGACCCACTGACTCTGGTACAAAATTGCTAAAATAATGAAACTTGTATGTATCTCGACCGCATTCAGAACTTGCGCACCTTAAATTTTTCGCTTATTATTTGAGTGCCACTTTAAATGCGATTTGAACGTCTCCAATTTTCAACGAGTTTGTTAATGCCACCATTGGGAATGAGGTCACTAAATGTTCGTTTAATTTGCCTTTTTGTTTATTTACTTTATCCGTTAGTTTAAAAATTAGCTTTCCCCGTGTAGTGAATTAATATCACTTGCAATGGAACAGTTGAATATGTTTACGAGCTGCACTAAAGCGAATGATCTCTATCGGAATTTCGATACATTACGTATTTTATCTCCGACGAATTATACTAGGCCCTACTCCAATTCAGACCCACAGACGCCTTATATTTGCTTCGTGATGCACTAAAATTTACACTGCCGATTTTATATTCTCCAGTTCTCTTCATTGCAGCTATCTCCTCTAAAGACGTGCGATTAAACTTATGCGATCGTAAAATTGAACGGAGAACTCCCACGCTATTGCGATTGAAGTTAAGCTGGAACTCTCTCCTTCTGTATATCATTTTCTATATTATTCTAAGATCCAACTCAACTCATCTGTTTACGAAGTGAAATACATTTTTTAACAATCTTAATATGCTACCAGACACATTGCAAATGGGTTGCCTAAAAAAATCAAGTCAAGACTACCCTTAATTAAAATTGATGTATGCGCACTCTCTCTGACATCGATCCGTACACCACAAGCAGCTGTTAAGCTGTGCCCTTCTCTTTCATGCGGAACAGTACGGTTCTCGCATTTTTAACTCCCGAGAGTACGTCCCCCCTTGTTGATTCTTTATCTCGATTTATAATCCGAAACTCAAAAACCTGAATCTTTGGTTTCCGACTTCCGAAAATTCCTTTCAAAAACAAATTTACACTGGATGCTAAACAACATTTAACCCACACAAAAGAATGGTATTCATGAACAATTAATGAGAAAAACTGTACCTATATCTTTGTTTTGAGTACTAACATTGGTTTACGGAATAAATTCCCGTAAATCGACCTCTTCAGGAACGTTAGAATGACTTTAAGTGGACATTTTTTATACAAATTCCCCAAAAACGGTGGATCCTGTTTTTACACAAAGCAAAAAGTTCAAATCACTTTCATTTATCGATACGTAGAAAGATTCTCCCATGGAAAGCTGATTTTCTCCTTTGGAAGGTTAGCAGCAATTTGGAAAATAGGATGGCTTTTATTTAGTTACTCGTTGAAAGTGAATTTCGAAAGATGGTTGACGAATTTGAAATTGGCACAACCCCGTGCTTCAGGTTCTTCATCAAAGTATTAATGTCCACAGTATGGATATGTCCAAAATTACCCTTATTACTTAGGGCTACAGCAAAAGAGAACACAAATTAACTGTCTTCGACCTTTTTACCGGTTACTGTTTTATTTATAATTTTATTAGCATCTCGTATAAACAAATGAGGTGTTCATCTTTGATTAATAAACTGATTTTTAAACGTTACTTGGCAATGGCGCAAGGAAATGTTTGCACCTTGGACCCTACGCTTTCGTGGTTACAATTTTAAACACACTTTTTCCATGACATCTACAATACACAAAAATTAACAATCCTACGAAGTAACTCCACTCCTTTCCCATTTGTAAAAAATACCATTCCAAGGTCTCCTGTATCAAGTACATGAAATACATTGGTAATTGCTTGGATCTTCTCCAGTCCAGAAGGTGTCTAAGGTCCTGGATACAATAACCTTAGACTAAAGTTGTATTTTCATATGAATGCCGCTACGTATTTTATCATTCCGGAATTTACCTCTGCACAGACGAAACAGTTAAAGACATTCCAAAAAGGCAGATTCGTACACAAAGAATTGAAGTCCCTAATCAATCTCAATGAGTTTAAACATCGAAGGAACACTAACCACTGGCCAATTTTAAACAAATCAAAATTTAAAGTGAAACAAGCAAATATCGAAAAAATTCAAAGCCACAAATAACTAAACCCTAACTGAACGCAGAAAGCAGAAATAACGCTACCTGCATGAACTGAACAAAATGCAAAATCAGTAAAGCTAAATCAAGACGTTGTTTCAAAATTGATGATATGAACATTGTGACACTGTTGTAAAATCACAGCCATTGTATTTTAAAGGTTAATGTATCTCAATCGGTGTCTCTTCATACGCCAACAGTATTTTATAAGCAGAGATCTCAAGTTCCTAAAAGATAAATTACCGGCACAAATTCGAACTCATAGAGCACTGAAATGTGGCACACGATTTCAGATTTGTAATCCCAAATGAAGTTGGCTCGCCATCTAACATTTTGAGTATTTCGGTTATTTTAATGGTCGTTGAAAAATGATTTATGGCACATCGTTGCACAAAAAAGGTGCAAAACTTGTGTGACCAGAACCTCACTTGTTGCTAACTAACTGCGCAGACCTAAATGCGGTTTCCTGGACCATACTGTGGCAAGAAGTTAGTCAGTCTACATTTAAATAAAGCACAAATTGTATAACGCCCCTCTTTCTGGGTATAAACATCCAGTTGTTCCAACAAAGGTTCTGCTTTCACTGTTAGGTGCATATTTTTAGACAGAAACGAAAGAAATTCTGATACTTCCTGAATTCTTGCACAACTCATACTAAATATGTTCTTGTGGAACTAAAGACATAACAGTATTAGTTAAACATTTTTCTTAGTTGTAGAACAGCAATTAAAAATGTACCTACCCACCTAGGTATATTATTAATTGTTACAAACTTTTAATTTCGTATTGATTTATTTATTATTAAATATACAAAGGTGGGTAGCTAATAGAACCTGTCGTAATTCTACGCCAAAATTTTTATGTTGTACTCATACGATCGGTCGCGTTGCATAATAAAACAAGTTCCAATGTAGTTTAAGAGAATAAATCGAACTTAATTAGAACATACTATATACGCGTTTGTTGTATACATTTATTAGCTTTACGTAACGCTAAAAATAAATTGAAAAGCGAGTAAAAAGAAATAGAGGACGCAATGGGTGGTCAACTGCGTTCGTTCCAGATATGTAATAATTTAGGTAATTCTTTTATTAACTGAAGGCACACTATTCATAAAATTGGAGTGAAAGTGTTTAAAATGATCGTAGCCATCTTGTGGTAACCGTTAAAAGGGCAAGGATATTTATTGTTGTGCACTTGTAGTTTATTAAAGCGTGGCTGCAACGTTACACTTAACAATACAAATGGTAGGAAATAATGTGCGATTAGTTTATGGTACCCACTTGCTGATATATGGGCCAAGTCGCCCGAAATTTTTTAAACGCAATTCTTCAATCTTCTCCGTAAAAGTCAACAATTATTTATTGATGACACCAGTTTACCTTTTCGCTGGCAGAGACAGACCTACAGAAAGGTGACATTTTTATACGAATTTACTAGCATCTTTATATACAGAGTATTACATATGACTATGTAAAAACATGTGCCGATAGAAGGGATCAAAATAAGCACTTTTTCTAAATCAACTGAGGGTCCAATGCGTTTCGTTTGAAAACCATAGAAGTGGTGAATTTCTTCTTTAATGAGAGAGAGAGAGAAGAGTTACAAATACTGGTGGCACGTCTTTGAATATTACTCAGCAACACTCGAACATGCTACTCTTAGCAGTTGGTTTAACGAGACCAGGGGATCTTGTCTCGTGCAGATCTCCATATGCGACCCCCATGAAGGGGGACTTATGACGAAAACGCCCGTTATTTTCAACATTGGCTTAGGTAAATACCTATAGCATAGACCTTATCTAATATGTAAAAAGTTTAAAAAAGTTACACAATACTCAAAAATTCTAAACAAGGTTTGAAACAGGGGCGGTTTTGGGGGGGGGGGGCGATCGCCCCCCCCTAAACATACTGCTCAATTGTTTTTTTAGTACATTAGGTTTACATAATAATCGAATTACATAGACCTAACCACAAACCACCTGACGGAAGAGTAAAATTGAATAAAATAGGTACACAAAATAATGCCGGCGGGGGCGGAATCGTGTAGGTATTGTCCAGACTGCGACTCACGACTGTACTTTAGCACTATCATTATCGTCTCTCGTATTTTGTCTGTCTTTGTCAGTATTCGGAAATTAATGCGGCAATAGATAGTTTAACAAAAAAAACAGCTGAAATTGGGTCAAAGCTACTCAAAAAAAAATCCCGCGCACATCTGCATCTGCAATTCTGTAGCTTTTTTATTTCCGCCCCCCCCCCCTGAGAGGATGTATAAAACCGCCCCTGTGTTGAAAATGGAAACCTCCCTTTGTGTGCGCCAATTCTACACTGAAAAATAAAAATAGTTTGCGTAAATTAAATAAAATGCAGAGTTTTGTGCGTAAGAAAAGACAAGAACAAATAAATATATTACACACACAACAATCGAATACCAAGGAAACCTACTACGGGACAAAAACCCCGGCATAGCCCACATGAAATAAATCAGCGGCAACAAAATGCAAATGAGAACATGGAGCATGAAAACAATTCATAAAAACACAAAAAATGAGACATCATAAATGCAAGTGGAAAACGTGATCAATCAATTTATTACAAAAGCACATTACAACGCATATACGATCAAGTGAGATAAAACTCGTAAAGCGATCAATTGCATGCACATAGGAAAACATCAAAATAGCGTGGCTCTACTTCAGTCTCAGGTAACATAAATTAATTTAACACGAAAAGTATATGTGAGAATGCCAATAGCAAGTATTCATATTAAATTATATTATCGCCCAAGCAAAATATATTTTAATTAGAGAAAATGTTAATTAGAGGGCCCTTTAATTCTCGTATTGCTAAGATGCTGAGAGCTGCAATCCGCATGACACGAGCAGTCAACAGATACGACGAAGAATCGGACTGCATTAGCTACCTACTCCACGGAGACAGTTGAAGCACTCACACAGAAAAACATGACATTAGATGGATCCCCCCTTTCTCGCATTGCTAGACGCCAGTTCTGCAGCCGACACGAGATGAAAAAAGAAACATATACGACGACAAACCGGACTGCATGCTGTTACTTTTCCCACGGAGATAAATTGTTTGATCAAGCATCCCGGGCAATATCATACTGATAATCCACTTATACGCTATTCATTTTAAGGAAGCATAGGGACAGTTTGACCTTCACTGTGATTAGTTAAAACAAGTCAGTATTACCCTGAAAAATAAAACGAGTGACGAATTCTGTCTGTTAAAAGCTTCAATTACGAACTAATCTGTCGAACTGTCATTAGCTGTCAATTTCAAAGATCCAAGCGTGATATCGTTTGATTTATATTTATATTTTTCAAATCTTGTGCCGTTTTATATTTTTCCTGTGTGTATCGATCTTCAAATACAGCGCCATCTACTACCTTATTATAATGAATGCAGTATAGATGTGAATACATCAAAAATACCTAATAAAACAAAGTAATGGCATAGTCACCTGTACAGGATGTCCCATTAATAAAAGGTCACAAGCCATATATATGGAACCCTTAATTGCACAGCTTCGGGAATAGTATATTGAAAGACAAGTGTTACAATGCGACCTATTGTAATACGACTATCTTGTGGCACGAGTGGCGTAGCGAAGCGGAGCCACGAGTGTCCACAAGATAGGAGTATTACAATAAAGCATTGTAACACGTGTTTTTCATACTATTTTTTTCTATTTCGGGGCTTTAATTTAATTAAAAAGTAATTATGAAAAACTACAGGAAAGTTTAGAAGTAATATGTCTTAAGTTGGCAACACCATTTACGTTGACAAATTTTAAGTTGGCAGCGTAGATAAACACAACACTGACATTTGGAAACTTTAAATTCCATGAATGTGTAATTTTTTATTCGTAGATAAATTTATTTATGGTGGATGTCAGGATGTGTAAACTGCTGATTTGGAATGTATTAAGTTCTTCGTGTACCAAAAATCAAGGAAAACACATAAATTTTACATAATTTGATTTCACATCTGATGGTTTGACGTTGACATCTTGGCGAACTGCCAACTTAGGGATGAAAAGTTACCAAAAACAATGTTACAATGGAACTCATTGAAACACTGTTTTTGCCGAAAACAGTTGCACAAAATTCTCATTGTAACACCGAAATAGAAAAAAAGATTTTGTTAAGAAAAGAGGTCGAAAGAAATCGCTGGAAATTATTTTCAAGTTTCTATGTTTGATTCTAGAGAGCGTACGCTTCATGGACAAGTAGAAAAATGACTTTTTTCCTAAAATATACCCAACGAACATGTGTCAAAAATATACGCATCGCAATTGTGTATGAATTTTGCATCATTTTGACGCAGCATATATTGTTGTAGCTCATAAAATATTAGGAGTGGGGGAAGGGGAACATCTCTTTGAGGGATTGAATGTAACTTCGGTTTACATTAACCGATTTTCACATAACAAATGATTGTTAGAAATAGAAGGAGCTCTCTTCATGATATCATATTTTATAGGAATATTTTATAGTCCTTTTAGTAAAAGTGATGAGTGGTAGATGGCGCGATGTGACATTAACATAGACTTTACAGGTTTTTTTGAAAATTTTAAATATAACGATATAATTATTATATAATATTATCAAATAAGATGAAAAATTGGAAATATCAGTGACAACCACATGTCTATTTCCTAGGCAGAGAATAGAGACATGGCGAAGATACGCACATTCACAAATTCCAATCTTGATCTTGATCCAAGATGGATGTGAAACAAATCAACACATAGCAAGCGATAATTATGTCAAAGTGAATGATGGCAAAATTAACACAAGAAACAATAATTACAATTTTACAGTTTTTTACGTGGTGCTGTATTTTTTCTGCTCTTCGCAGAGTTCAAATCAACATCTTTTTCTCTTTTACTAGTCATCTCTCAGAATCTTTCTTTCTTGTTTCAATTTTTCCCATACTTCCCCAACATTTTTCTGTACTCTCTACTGATGTTGGGCTCTCCTTCTCGTCCATGCAAATTTTCTTCTCGCAACACCATTCCATAAACCTCCTAAAAGTAGCTTCGTCTGTTATTTCCTCTATCGGAACGCTTGGGATTGAGAAATTATCACTTTTGCTTTTGTCGTTGAAATGGCAGGAGCTGATTTTTGCGGAAAATGTTAATATCTGAATTGGAAAATTCCATATTCATCACGATAAAATTGCTTAAATTAATAAAATTGTCTAAGCGTCTTTACCTGAATAGGGAAGGGCTGTATCCTCTTCAGGTAAATTTATGTTCGTAGGATTCCTTCCTTCTTTGTTAACACGTTTTTTTAGGTTATACCACATGTTTTAATTTAATTACCTATCCTTGTTTTACCTATATAGGAATCCGAAACCCATTTATTAATGGGGACGTAAGTTTTTGGATGTACCTTTCGTGTAACGAGCGTTAACCACTCCTGTGGTGACGAATTGCATCACACTTGATTACATGCAATATAGAAGTTGCTAATATCCCATCACTGTACATTGCCTTTTAATTTATCTTTTGTCTTTGTCTTTAGTGTTAACGCGAGGTAATTCAGTTAGTTAAATTATTTATCTTCCTGTCTGTAAATGACATTAAATTAAGTTATCTATAGCAAACTGCAGCTGTGCTGAAATTTTGCATTTAGTTAAGTGTTGTAACCTTGCACAGAACTGCTATTTATTTACTGTTTTATGTCATTAAAGATCTTTTGTTTATACCCACTAGTGCCCGAGGATTCACAAAGCTTGTATTCTTATTTTATTTTTACCATCCGCGCGTTAGTAAGGGAGGTATTCCATTGGGTTAATAAATGACCCACTTTTTTTTTACGGAAATACATGTTTCGCATCGGGCATGCACAAGTGTGTCAAATTCTCATTTCCGGCAAAAGGGCTGAACCGATTGGAACAAAATTTGGTACCTACACATATTTTTAGACATAAAAGAGAGGACAAAAAAGTTTTTGGGCTGATCGCGCATACGCAGGTGTGCGGGTGGTATCTGTGCTAGCCAAAGCAAACTTTTAGTTTATATTTTGGTTTACTTTTTGGCGTGACTTGCGCACACCTGGCGCCCAAAAATTATATGAGATTTGTCAAACTTTCCCCTCAACGTTTTCCCTGGCTAGTCGTGGCCAATTCCCTTTTCCTTTTCGAGGTTTACGCAATGGCTATTGTTGATGTCCTTACACCCCTTTTCAAACGTCACCTGCGTACCTTTGTTCGCAACCACACAACCACATTATCCCTGTTTGGTGGCTTTTTCCCGCCCCAATCTGAAATCTCGACATATAGCACACTTCTGCATATTATTACCTATATGTTAAGTGAGATATAGTGTACACACTATAAAGGAAGTGACAACAATTTCCTCAAAACCATTCCCCGCGTATCTAAAAAATTGTACTTAGTTTCGACGTAAAAATCATCATCTGGTGCTACAAAATTGTTATGAGTAACAGTAAGATAAAATTTATAGTCTAACGTAAGTAATAATACTCGTATATTTATAGTATGAATATATACCTTATTTATGGGATATATTTATTTATTTATGTATTTATTTATTTATTTTGCTTTTATTTGTGAGTGGGCGGGGTTTCAGCCAAGGTTACAATAATATTGTCGCAATCGTTTCCCGCAAAGCGCCTTCCTCCCCTTGGGTTCGAGATTAATTTCTACCAATCTGGTGTATCTGGAGAAAACATCCCAACTTCCAATACTACACAAACGCGATTTCTTTTTTCGCACAAATTTTGCACTCGTAGCATCTGACACCATCTAAAACCCTCAGTCCAATACCTTTCCTTGCGAACGCAGGTTCATTTTCAAACTCGGGACATGCAACACATTATGTATTTCCATCTGGATAAATATCCTCGATATTATATGATTAAATTACGACTTTACCAATCCCAGCTGCCATAATTGTTGATCCGTCGGTAATTTTTACTGCTCTCGATTCACCTAGGTTGTCGTACATGTTTTACATCTTTCGATCATTACACATAAGCTCATATGCCCCACTGTCCAGATACCATTCAGTATCTAACTCCGACGAACGTCACACCTCCCTCACCACTACCACTGCCCTCCTCCTTTGTTTTCTGTTACAGAAGATACAATCCATATTTTTAAACCGTCTACCACTTCTGCATTCGTCCTTTTTATGCCCGGATTTACCACACGAGAAACACTTGAATGAATGTGATCTGCGATTTTTGTCTTGCGGTTACTGCAACTGTCTCCTCGCCCGAACCCAAACGTTTTGCTTCTATCAGTAACCTTGCACTTAAATTTATTAGATTTCGTTTGTCTTCACTTCCACATCCTCCAGTTATTTTCGTTTAGTTTTATAAACTTGGTCATTACCTATTGCTCCATTGAGTGTAATTTATTAAAGCAAACGAAAAAATTGTTCTCAACAGTATTTTTCTTCTCACTTCTCATTCCAGCAGATCCTCGCACAAGCACACGCCCTTACGAGTAATCTGCTGTTACTAACGAAAACATTTTAATGACCCCATTTCGAATACCATCGCATACCATGTTGTATAACATCCATTAGATTAAAAAACAATAGATTGTACGTAGGTACCCCAAGGCTCATGATCCAGTTGGCTAAGAACATTGATGGTACTTGTACGATGTCCATGGATTTGATCTTCGGTAACAAAAAGGTGTATGATGGTGCGCCCAGTAGCAATGAACTTCAATGTCGAAATGAAGGTGAAAGTTAAGTGCGACAACTTCTTCATTTCGGCTTGATTAATTCGTGCAGAAAGATCATTTCGTCAACTAAACAAATATCTTGTATCGCACTGACCTACAATTATGCAATCGATACTAGAAATGAGAATAGGCGTTACTATTACCATACTTTCAACTTAGCTACACCCTATATTGTTGAAGCATATACAAAGTAATCGCGATCAAAAAATCTAATCAAGTTCCTTTAATGAAATTGTGAGATTAGATAATACCAAAAGTGGCGTGCCTCGCTGAACTTGTTCACGTTACCCAATTTCCAGATTATGCTAATACCAAATAAGGACTTTTATAGTCTTATTGGACGGAAAAAAGGACGAATGCAACCGGTCCTTGCTCAGGAAGTGAAAATAATGGATTTATAAATAGGGGCAACCGCATAACGGCGTTTGTTGATAGAAAGATAGCGTTTTGAGTGCACGCGGTAGGGATTTACATTTATCTGTTAAACACTTTTACCACTATCGCGTAATTATTATTCTTTGGAGCTTTCACTTTATTGTTGACAGACGATTATGCCGGTGCAGAGGTAATATATCAAGAAGCGGCATGCTTTGTACATTTATCTTGTGTGGGTAAGTCTCTCACTTGATCATCAAAAATCATTTTTAACGCTTTGTGAATCGTAAGTAGTTGTACTTATGCATCAATTTAGTGCTTCTTGTTGAGTTAACATTCAAATAAGAGGTATGTTGACGTAATAACAGGCTAAAAGGAAAAACAAAAGATCTACATTCCTTATTTACGTTTTTGGAATCTCAATTATCTGCTTGAAATTGTTATAATAACCATTTAGTAAGGCAGTAGGGCGAGTTCCCTCAAGCTCAAACCCATTTGTTAACAAGAAGAATAATTGTTCGCAAGAACAATGTGTATGTATACGCAAATTTGCCATGTGAGTAGGTTTATATGTTCGCATTGTTTTGGGGAAGATTTTATTTGGCAAATGTTTATTTAAACACCTAGCATAACCCCGGGTCTGGATTCTGGATTACGAGAGGAGGGTGTGGACAGGGTCCGCGCGTACCTAGGCCTCAAATTTGGGCCTTTTGTACTACCTCCCTGACTAGAGTCGTTCGACTTCTCAACGTCACTGAAGCCATCCTACACTACACCTGATATAAACCTACCCAATAATCACAAGGACGTTTATTAAACGTTATAGTTTTACACGTTAAAAATGTATAATTTGTGCTAGTATAACATACCAAGCCCATGTCGCGCTATTAAACATATATTTAAACGTATATTATACGTTAAAAGTATATTATTTTTTTATGTAATTGGCACCGAATTCGCTACGTACATTTTAAGTTTAATGTGTAGTATTTGAAATTTATTATAAACGCGTAAAATTGGAATGCAATATAGTTATATTATACTAGTATATTTAAATCTGTGATTATACGTATAAAATTTTTAAAAATATACATATTCTGTTATGAGCCCGTATATAGGTACAAGGTTTCAATACATGTTTTTTGAAATGCAAAATCAATACTATACCATACGTTTAAAATCGCCGTATTAAACATATTTTTATATACAGGGTGTTACACGACCGTTCGAAAAAAAAATCGGGTTGTAGAGGGCATCAAAACAAGCACTTTTTCCAAATAAACCGAGGGTCCAACGTGTTTCGTTTGGGAGCCACCCCCCAAAGAGTGTTGAAATCTGCATTTCTTCTTTAATTTTTTTCTCAGCAACCATAAGAGTTACAAAGTCGGGTGGCATGTCTTTGAATAGGTTTTTGGGTATGCTCTTTCCGATTTTGCAATTTTTTTTTCAAAATTCCTACCCCTAAAGGGCGCACCCCTAAACTAGGGTGCAAAAAAAAATTCTGATTTCGACGAAATTTGGTATCTGGGGTTTTTTTAACATGAAAATCATGAATCTGAAATTAGTTTTTGAAAATTCGAAAAAAGAAGTTCCACTGCAATTCTTGGCGGGACAACGAAAATAGAGATAATTCCACGAAATTTGTTGTGTACATACTAAACGAGTTAAGGAACAAAACTGTCGAACAGTTTTTTAAAATAACTTTTCAAACAAAAGTTATACTCATTTGAATGTTGGTCCTTCGGGTCGCGAAGTGTCCCAAGCCTACTAGTAAGCCATAATTTCGCATGTGTTGGTTGACAATGTCGCAAAAACAAAAGATTAACGGTTTGAGTCGATATTTTGTTATTTGGAATTAATTCGGTCATTAAATGATTAAAAAATTCGATGTATCGATTAAAACACATACCAAGGTATCTTAAAGCGCTGATCGATTATTTATTATCTAAATAAGGTAGGGGAAAAAGTCAAATCACTTTCCGTATGATACTTTTTCACTATGATCGAAAATTTTTGATCATAGTGAAAAAGTTAATCTTTTGTTTTTGCGACATTGTCAACCAACACATGCGAAATTATGGCTTACTAGTAGGCTTGGGACACTTCGCGACCCGAAGGACCAACATTCAAATGAGTATAACTTTTCTTTGAAAAGTTATTTTAAAAAACTGTTCGACAGTTTTGTTCCTTAACTCGTTTAGTATGTACACAACAAATTTCGTGGAATTATCTCTATTTTCGTTTTCCCGCCAAGAATTGCAGTGGAACTTTTTTTTTCGAATTTTCAAAAACTAATTTCAGATTCGTGATTTTCATGTTAAAAAACCCCCAGATACCAAATTTCGTCGAAATCAGAAATTTTTTTTGCACCCTAGTTTAGGGGTGCGCCCTTTAGGGGTAGGAATTTTGAAAAAAAAATTGCAAAATCGGAAAGAGCATACCCAAAACCCTATTCAAAGACATGCCACCCGACTTTGTAACTCTTATGGTTGCTGAGAAAAAAATTAAAGAAGAAATGCAGATTTCAACACTCTTTGGGGGGTGGCTCCCAAATGAAACACGTTGGACCCTCGGTTTATTTGGAAAAAGTGCTTGTTTTGATGCCCTCTACAACCCGATTTTTTTTTCGAACGGTCGTGTAACACCCTGTATAAATCGATTGTACTTATGGAACAAATTTATTGACGCACGATTACTTCGGGACAAGAATAAATATTTTAAGTATCTACTTCTAAAATTTAAATCAAAGTATGCTTTCTAAATCGACCAATCGCTAGAGTAAGGTTAGCGATTATTTAGTAGGTATATTATAAAGTAAACGAAAAGATTAATGATGTTCTTCCAAAAGGCCGTCTTTTTAGCTCACCAAAAGGTTTCCACGTTCCGTTAGATTAAATACTGTGATAAACGTCTTTTAAGCTTATAATAAACTAAAATGCGTGAATTAGTTTATTCAAGCAAAATCTATTCAATTTGCATCCCCTAATTGCTCGAAATACTCGCACTACCTACGCATAAAAACACTAAATATGTTGTTACCGTAGGTGGTAAAAAGAAAGTGTATTTTTTTTATATAGGTAGGTACGTAACTTAATAGTGATCTCCTTAGCGAGGCATTTCCGTTTGATTAGTTTTGAAAAGGTACATCAACCTCCTATCTTAGAATATACACATCACTACTTGGATTTTTATAGATTTGAACCTCCTTTATACATATGAGCAGAATTTATCTAATTTTTTTGCAGATTTCGTGATCAAACTAATAACCACATGAAACAATTAGACGATATTACATTTAATACAGAAAATGAATCTCTCTAAACGGATTTGTAGCATTTTGCGGTGGTCGTTCTGAAAATGATAATTTTATTACTTTACATATTTGTACTACGTAATGCTTATGAAGTACAAAAAAATGCCCGTTTCCGAAGAGCAATATTGAATATGTAATTAGAATGTTCCGATTATGCAAGGGCAACGTTAACTCCATGAAACAAACGTGTCGTAGCAACTGTAGATTGGTAGCAATTTTTTTATAATTTTGGATACCAAAAAGCTTCATTTAAAAAAATGTTGTTTTGAAGATGTATTCAGTGTTCCAAACAAAATTTAGAAAAACGAATAATACGATTTTAAGAACTGCGTGGATCTTACCAACGCGAGTATTATAAGTGAAAGAATGCTAAACATGATGAATGGAAAAGATCAGAAGAGATTAAACAAATTCAAAGAGCCGACGAATCCGAACAAATCAAAGAACAAAAAATCGAAAGAATCTGAGAAAATCAAAAGGAGCGGATGGATATTGTTCTGTAAAAAACGTATTCTAAACGTTATTTCAGTCTAAATACCAAAAATAATGATGAGACATCGTGTATATGTGAATATTTCAATTTATTCAGTAAATGTGGGGGATTATTTACGAAATAAGCACAGAGTTGGTTTGTTTTATTTGAATTTGTGTTTCCGTATTTGTTTTTCCTTTTAGAAATTTGTTAGATACGTAATTTTAATTTAGGTTTTATTTATTCGTTTACGATAAGAAGTGTTTATCAAACAAAAGCTAATTAATGTTGAGGAAATGCACATCTTGTGTTGATAACCAAGACCAAGTGATTGACGATTTATTTGAAAATTCATAAAGGAGTTTATATTATGGTGGTATTTCCTTAAATACTGGAAACAACGAGAAAACGAGGCTGATAGTATCGCGACGGTTGAAGAGCATGTGCATTTTTTCTCGGCCGGTTAGCCCTATTTGTTTAGTTGAAGACGCGGTTCGTTTTTTTTTTATAATAAGTCTGTGCAGAAGCAAGTTAACTAAAGTGGCGTAAATCAGTTGGCACGATCAGAGAAAGAAATCGGTAATGGATGGGTAAAATCAGACGTGCACGTCGTGTAAAATATCAACTTGACTTGGATATTCGTCCGTCTCCCTGCTTTCTGATCGAGCAAACACGAGGTGTGTGTCGTCCGAAGCCGACAGTGGTTTGAATTCAATTCAGCACAATGGTGAATTTGCGGCAAATGAGCGAAGCTAGTTTTGTTTATCATCTAATCCTGCGTCATAAAGTAAAGTGAAATTCAGAAGCTGTCAGCGTTTGTGTGTGAGTTAAGTGCGCCTAGTATCGCAAACCTTGTACCACCAGATTATTTGGATTATTAAGAAAAAATTGCGAGTAATTTAAGATTTCTTATTTTATTGGTTCACCGCCTGCGTGAGGGGTAATATGTCCAAACAAGCTTTGTAGGCTTTTCTTTTTTCAGGGATCTTGTATTATTTCTTTCATGTGTTGCGGAATAAATTTTCGTCATTGTGTTTATTCGATCAATCCCACCCAGATCGTTAACTAAGGTAATAGGATGTAATGGAACCGTATTGATGGATCCAGTATGCTCGTTATTCCACGCATGGGAACTGCTGAGACCAAGGGTTCTAGCAAACTCGAGGTGCCTTACAAACTGCTTTTCTCGATATGGCCTTGGTGAAATAAATGAATTCTATTGGTAGAATAGATAGAAGCCATAGTTGGGTGGGGATTAGGCCTTGGAGGGAGCCGAAGGCCCTTACACATTAGACCGTAAGTGCGTCGCGTCAAGTAGGAATTAGACTTCAAGCCGCGAAAATACACGCTGTAAAACGACAAAGCACGTGTCGTGGACAATCAATAGAGAAAAAAAAATCCATTATCCATGAGTGTTTTGCGGGGAACATCGGAATGCAATTAACTTAAATTTAAGCAGTTAAAAAAATTTTAATTTGAGACCCAAAAAGGCGTCGTAGTAGAAACCAAGAAAAAATTGATTTTTCCTTTTTCGGTAATTTTTTGGTTAAAAGACAGCTCTTATTTGAGTCGCATATCCGGAGATTTCGCTGTCGGTAATTACTGTAAAAATAATCACATTTTTCTCGTATTTGTATGTTCAACTCATTACCATGCCTTTAAGGGCATGGTGCCACGCGATATCGCGCTCGCTCGCCATCCGTTGTAAATTGAAAAACCTCCCAATCAATGGGTCTTATAAAACCGCCACGCAAGTAGAAGTCGTCAGCCTTACCTTGTTCTCTAGCAGGTCAAGACCCAGTAGCGCTCTTTAGACTACGCCTCTAGTGATTTATTAGCCTGAAGAATTTACCACTTCAGCATTTAGATCACCTGAAGTTAAGTAGCGTTTTCTTAACCTACGCCGCCAGCGTGGGGTAATTTTTACTCTTCAACGCTCCTCAACCTGAGAACCAAATCCGCGACCGAGCGTCGGCACATGTTTGAAAAACATTATCGCAATCTGGTACCTAAATAATGAATTATCGACTGGTTCAAAAATATACTCCCTGATTTCAGTATATTAAAACTAACTGCAAAAATAATTTAGGGGTTGCTTCTTTTAGAAGTTAACTTGCTTGTTGGGTACAATAAATTAAGAAATTCTCCGTTATACTTAAACTAGATATTAATTTCAGTTCTTCTAAATCAGAAAGCATATGTTTCAGTGCCTTCTTAATTTAATTAAATTCCGTAATTGTTTATAATTGACTACATCTCTTCAAATTACTGTTTTCCGGCCACAAAATTTATTCAACCCCGGTTCGCGCTATTCGGACAAAAATTAATCACACGTCGCTAAGATTTGCTCTCTGGACTCTGCAAAAATCTCATTGCGAATCCTCTCCGAGAACAACCATTTTCCCACTACTCCACGTTTCTGAATCGGCGCCTATTTTTGACGCAAATCTTTTTCCACCAATCAAATAACTTCACCTGTCCAATCAAAGTCATTCATAGTTATCAATTTATCATTTATCCGTCTACTCAGCGGAATCTCACAGGGCGCAAAAAACGGAAACAGATAAACAAAAAAATTTTCCTGTAACCCTAGACAATCGCACCATATCCTACGACACTTACAGCGCAGTTAAAAAATGAAGACTGTAAAAAGGCCACTTGTCCACTATAAGAAAATCTCAAAAATTTGGTACCCTTCTGTAAAGTACCGTTACATGGCTAAGTTTATGCGTAATACCTATACCAATCTTATCGAGTCTGTTAGAACTAGTTTGCAAATGAACATTATTTTTACTTTGGTTCTTATTTATATCTCTTACTCTGGGGGCAGATATCTTTACAATTAAAAGCCAAACTAAAGCCTTTATAATTGCAAATGCCTTGTGTCTATATTATTTTACGGAGAATCAACAGTGTCGCCCATTGCCAATGAAAAACTAAAAAGAAAAGGAAAAAATATGTGCTTTTCATTTCGTACAAAAGGACGTAGGTGTAAAACAATAAACACAGACAAAATATATAGTGTCAAGTGGAAAGCTGGACAAACTCGACGGTTCGCGTTCAGTTTTTACGTTTGAGCCCAATTTTCAAACGTATAATTTTAACATTCAGCTGCAGCTTCTTATTAGAAAGAACAAATTGGTAAAAGAGTGCTTGTTAAGAAAGTGTTGATGGTTATGAATAGTTGTGGGGTCAATGGTCGCCCTACAGCGAATCGATTGAAGTTTCAAATGACATTTTTTATCTTGTAATGAAATGTCATCAGTTAGAAAGCCATTCAACTTTATCGACTTCAAGCGGTGTCTTGTTTAATATTACATTTTTTTATTGTTGTGTTGAAAACTACGATTTTACCACTTTATTTTAAAAAACAACGCTGTTCATGAATACTTTAATACAAATGATGCATGCTAGTATATAAGTCAATGTACTGAATCGGCACATTTTCGTTTGTGTCGTTTGTGATCAGAAAACAAATTCAGTACAGACTGGGAGAACGGTGGCACGTATCTAGTTAGTAGGTAGCACTCGAGACGCTCACTCGAACTGGGGGTAAAACTGAGTAAAACAAAAAGGACGATAGAGAATGGAAAAATGTTGGTTTCAACAGGATGGTGCACCCGCACACAACTCCCTAATCGTGCGAGAATGGATATTCCATTTCCCAGGAAATTTGTGCGACAGGTATTCTCGCACGATCCTGTTGAGATCAACAAGGTTTCAAACTTTTCTTTTTTTGTGTCGTACATCGTTGTATTCTGCTACTTAATACAGTATGTACTTTTTTTACAGGCCATATGCGTTGTATTGAAAATCTCTCAACACTATCTTGTAGAGCTGAAATAGTGGCAATGAGAAAGTTCTACCCTTCATGGTATTCTAATGAAAGGTGTCATCGAGATAAATTGATTTGTACGGTGGAGTGGGGGGGGGGGTGAGTGGAATATTGGTAAGGTATATTCCCTTATACCTCAAGAACGGATTGTCGGAAGAGGGTACTCACAAAGGGCGATTGAGACGTCTGCAAGAAATATATCCATTGGTGCTGTCAAAACAAAAGCTATTTCGGTTAAAAAATGCGCTTTATGTACACAAGAGTTGTGCACAATTTATACTTGTTTTATTATTACTTAGTCTTTTTTTAGTGCCCTGTTTTTTTATTACTTTTACTGTACTTTTTGCAAAAGTGTTTGAATAAATTACTTAAATTTGAATTGATGCATTTTTGCTGCCCATTTGTTTATATATCTAATAGAAATAGGCTATTTTGTCTGTACATTGATACTGGATACTTGATACTTTGGCATATGCCTGGCATAGCCGCCTCTCCCAGAGTGCGAAAAATTTTTTAGGGTCGCGAAGGCTTTTGCAACTTAAATTAGGGTCACGTTCAAAAAAGTTTGAGAACCTCTGGATTAGGGCTTGAACACAGTGTTTATTTGCTGTAAATCTACTGCTCTTGCTATATTCACAACCTTTGCACGTATTGTCTGTTTTGATCAAAATTAATTTTTCAATTTCATTCGTTAAGCTTTAAATCAGAAACAATGAAAATGCGAGGAAAATTGGAAACGCCTTCCTTATGTAACCGAAGTGCGTTCTTCCGTTCTGATTATGATTGGCAAATTGAATATACTATTGCTTCGATTTTTGCTTTTAATAGAATCATCAAATACCCTCTTGTTTAGCTTCTCATATTTCCAATCTGATTCCAATCATGGTAAGGTTCCCAATTATCGCGCTTGGAAGTATATATTTATACCTGTTTTTATTGGGAAAAACGTGTTCAGTTTCGCGTTACCTCATGCATTAATAACCGAATCTCAACGTTTCGAATTCCTACTTTTTTAATTTTATAAGACACTGTATAAGATGATAAAGTTGCCGATATATCTTTCTTTCCGCACAATTTTTTATTTGTAGAGTTTATTTGTTATGGATAGCTGTATTAAATCGATAAGGAGAAAAACAAAGGGAAGATAAGGAAGTTAATAGACAACATGATTCCGATTACCAATAGTAAAAAGAGCGAGAATTTTTAGGGAGGAAGATCATACTATCAATTTGATGGCGTCTCGAGAATGTTCTAGAAGAATCGCTACAATATTCAGTTGTATGTCCATATCATTGAATAATAATATTATTCAATGTCCATATCGAAAGCCAGGTATTAAATGCTTTTACGGTAAATCTTTTATCATTTTTGTTATTTGTATACACCATAAGTACGGTGAATCTAACATAGCGCACAAAAGGGTTACGTTTCCTATTTCTGTTTATCTAATATTTTTGAATGTTATGAAGTTGCTATTAGTTTTCGGATAAAATTGCTACAAAATCTGTGCTCTTGTGAGAAAGGTGATTAAGTTACACTAATCTTAATCGGAAAGCGGTAACGAAGCGTCCTTTTGTTCGGGTTTGTAAATATTATAAAATTTTGGCAACTTGGAGCCGCAAAGTCATATTATAAAACTGTACGTTAATTGAAGTGGCTTGTTATCGATCCCGTGCGTTGCTTTTGAGAGGAGTCTTTTAATTATTTTTTTAATTAAATATTGGCGTTCTGGGAAGCGAAGAATAATTAGTATCAAATACCTTTGATTATAAATTCTGGAGAGGAGAACTGAAGAACACAACTCGTTAAGTCTGTTTGGCACTTAATTAATTATCTCGGCTCTTAAGCGGCAATCTCTTTCTATGGAGGAATATGGCTAATTAGTAAAATAAAGTTTATCAAATGTCAGGTTTATGTCTAAAAGCATGACTCAACACATAACTGCCACGATACTGCCACACCACAAGGATGGCTACGCAAAATTTTAACTAAATCGATAGTCCGCGTACAGAAGGTACCTATTAATACATGGAGATGGTTAACTGCAGTTATACACTGAATTTGACCTCACGACTTTTGATCTGTTTTCGAAAGGGAACACAATATAGTAGTGGTAGTTCACCTCGCCATGTTCCTTCTTGATCCACATAGTCCAGAAAGCCCTTGCGTTCCGCTCCTTACCGAAGCCTTCCACGCTGCTTCTAGCTAATAATGAAAAGTTCAAATTGCCGATTGTCCTATACGCCGATGCCACTAAAAGTGCCATGACTCACCAAGTCCGATCCAGAATCTCTCCCCATTCGGTGCTGTAATCTTGACTTACGCTATACTTACAGTAGGCAACTCCGGAGAAAAATAACAAGCAGAGCCATCTAGCTTTTAAGTCGAAATGTCGGTTGTTTGGCGGCACTTTCAAATCTCGGCTCGGACAAGATGGTACGAATAGGTTCCTACGTTGTGTATAATACTGTGGCGGTTTTTATGTATTAGGAGGTGAGGCACAGTTGGAATGGGAATTGACCGACTTTGTGGTTCAATGGTAGAGCGTTAGGTTATAAAGCCGGAGGGCGGGTGTTCGAACCTGGACTGATGCATTCTGCCGGCTGCTCCAAATTAGGTTTTCCTGCAATTTTCCTAATTCGTAAGGTAAATACCGGAGTAGTATAGAATAACTTAAGACCTTCTGCAGAGGTACCTCAAAAAGCATTATGCGGGTCACTGTATTTGGGCACAAACCTGTTGAGAGTCCAGAACAACGGAAAAAATAATAAATAAATAAATAAACAAATAAATAAATAAAACGCGGAGCTTTGTGCGTAAGAAAAGACAAGAAAAATGAAATATATTACGCACACAAAAGGGCCAGGCATAAACCTAGCATAACACACACAAATACAAGAAACAAGAGAAATCATCTCAAATCCTACATTAAAAATCAGATATTAATAAAAACACAACTGAGATCCTAAAGCACATGAAAAACAATATAAACCAAATTAGTACAAAAACACATCTACGATCCATTTAGACAAAAGTAATTTAGTAAAATAATAAATAGTGCCTACATACATAAAAACAACTTCAAAAGTAACATAGCTCTAATCCAGCATCAGCCACATTAATTGAACACGAAACGTATACGTCGAAATGCCAGCAGTATTCTTGTTAAAGTCACAAACAGAGTCACATAGAACAGAAGAGGAGTTAATTAGAGGACCTCCCTTTCTGGTATTGCTTACGCACCGTCCGGTAGTGGGCACGAGAAGTTCAGAATTTTATGGGGTACTCCCTCTACGGAATAAACGATTAATCAAACATACAATGCAACTACACACTTATAATATACTCCCACGTGAATACATAAATGAATAGTTAATTAAATAATGTAAAAGCATAACTACCTGTACAGTACAACAAACAATCATGATTCAGTAACGGTACACAAAACAAATGCTTGGAGTACGCTATTCTTCACTAACTTCATCACTAATACAAAATGTAAATAATAACAAACTGTGACATGAAGTTTAAATATTAATTTTTATTGCGAGAAAAAATTAAATGATTACTACCTGTAAATACAACAAGCGAAACAAAAAACTAACAAAATAAACATTGAGAAAATCCGGTACGCTAGCTGGCTTCCTGACAAGCTTCGTCGCGAATATCCCTGTTTCTCGGCATTGCGCAGAATGGTCGAAGTCAATTGTTGTATAGAACGGTTCGTATTTTTCCCATAGTGCAATTCATTCTGATGTAAAGTGTGTTGCCTAATCGTAGGTACGTCACCGCAACCTCTGTATAAGTACATCAATACCATTGACCTCCACTGTACAGGCCGAGAAACCTCTATTCATGGAGATTAAGATCAGGCCACTAGATCATACGCCACGTTCTATAACAAGGGCCTCTGTTTCACTCGCCTATTGTCTTGTATCTTGGACCCGGCGGCATCCTCACTCCAACGTCTCTGATTGTAGGAGCTTTTGAGTAAATACCTGGTACTAGATCAGTGTTCACAATGCGGTGAATCTCAAAAGATATAAATGTAGTTGTTGCTTTTAAAACCTTAAAATAATTGTTGTTCCAACATTAATTACTAAATTTCCAAAACAAGAAGGGGGTACTGTAAAGGGAAACGCTAACGGAAAATACAGTTTAGTAAATAAGAATGAGAAGCGAAGGGTTGACGTCACAGTCCCATCATTCATCCATAAATTCGATTGAAGTGTTAATTACATTTATCTAAAATTAAACCAAAATCAATGAAATGTCACCTTAAGACCGTAAAACCAAACCATTTGTAAAATTGACCTATGAAAAAAATCGAAAACGCTACTAAACAAAAACATCCAAAATCAAGCTGATTTGAAACAATGTGTACAATGGACATAGTTAAAATGAATAAATAAAAAAGGAACCTTACCAGAAAAGATCTTTTTCATCATCAATTTAAAAATGGCCAAAAATTTATATTATTTTCACGGGAAAAAACTGTAATAAAAATACAACAACAAAACCAATAACACTTTCATATAATTAATGCGAGTTAAGAGCACAACTGCCATCAACTCATACCTTTTTTTTTAATTTCTTGGTTTTTTATTTCAATTTCTGTTGCTTCAACAGCCACAAGGGTTTCATTGTTGCAGTATTTTCATGATGTATTAACTGTTTAACAGTTGAAAAATGAAAAGGAAAACTGCTCACAATCTACTTGTATTAGAAAAAAACATCTACATAGGGTAGTATATTCTTAGAATCTCTGAAAATATTCATAGAAACTTGAGAAAAGACTTCAGAGACGCTTAAAGAGAAACTAGTGGAGGTTTGAGTAGAACTGGAAGGAACTTGAAAACTTGACGGGTACTTGAAGGCAACTTGAAGGGTAGATGGAGAGAATTGGAGAATAATTTAAAGAGAAGGAAGCGAGCGAAAATTAAACCAAACTCAAAAATCTAAAAGAAGCTTTAGAAGAGCAGGAAGCGAATTTGAGGCGAACTCGAGATAAAGACTTTAAAAGAACTTGAGAACAACTTGAAGGAGACTAGACGAATGACTTTTATGGGAGCCTGAGATGACAATTACAGGAAAAAAAGAATGTATTAAAAAATGAACAGCTAAGGAAAGTGAGAAGAATTTGTAGGGAACTTCGAAAAAGTTTAATAGCTTAAGAGATCTTTCCAGGAAATTTAGATAGAGATCGAAAGAAACATGAAGGAAATTTGAGAGAGAGAAAACTTCTGAAGAAATTGTGAGCAACTGGAGAGGAGAACTTGAAATCGATAGGAAAGGGTTAAGAATTACTTGCGGAGAACTGTAGAGCAATTTAATGTGACGAGCTAGTCTTTCTTAACTATGGAAAGTGATATTCGTAATAATCTACCCATCAATGTAACAGTAAAAAAATGGTACACAAAAACACATTGTGCTATTGTTTGCGACCTTTCTTTTTGAAACCGCGACAAACTTACATTTTATACGCTTCGGAGCATTTAATCGGATTAGTCCACAAACTGTTCTTATCATTTTATTGTGATGAACTTCTTACAGGCAATAAAAGCCTACCTTTGTGGCTCACGTTAACGTCGCATTTACTGCCAACTTGGTAATTTATCTAAATTAATTCTTTCTGTTCTAGATCCCTACGAAGCTTATAAAACATCGCATCTATTAGAAGACCTGCAGCTGCAACGACTGAAACAACACTTAGTAGACATCCTTTTGCATCCAGATCAAGGGGTACCATTAATTTACGTTGAGGAATATCCGACCGGCGAACAAGACACGGAAAGCGACGCGTATTATAATCAGTTCCCCGAACTTCAGAAGGACCCGAAGAAGGAATTAACGGAAGTTCCATTTAAAAGATCGAGGTATTACCGCAAATATCCGTGGAAACGGCAAAATTCTAGAGAAGCGTAAGTTGGTTTTCCAAAACTTCGGTTATAATTTTTCGTGGTCGTCTCGCTAGATGGAAAATTCGGGGAAGTACATAGATTCAAAACAAACAAACTTTGTATTCAATTTGAGAGACAACGTACAGAAAAACAATAACAATCGATCGACCGCCTACGATTTCATCCTCTTACTTTTCCGAGTACAATAACTGTATACAGACAAAATTTTTCTTTGGGAAATTTTCTTCTGCGAACGCATTTCTGATATCCTAATGTTAATGTTTTGCAGATACGACGCCGAAAACCGCTACATGTGTCAACCAAGCAAAGACGACGTCTTCCGTTTACTTGTGGCGCTCCACGACGCACGACAAGGCAATAGTCGCACGGTCAATTTTTGTAATCGCAGAAGAGCGGCGACCGCAGTTTTCACGAACATTCGATTTTTGGGCCGAAAGAAATAAATTCGTCGTTTCTATCATTCTGCAAATTAAATATTATAAACTATGATGTGTGACTGAAAAATGTAGTTACTTTTAAAAATTTAGAATTTCAATGTTACGATGTATAGGTGTTAAATAAATGAATCAGTATTATTTATGTAATCAGCAATTCAAATGTTGCAAATGTCTAGAGAAATAATGTGCATCGGAAGATTCTATTAAACTTTTTATTACCTATTCCTTCTTCTGTTTTATTTCGTCGAACCAACTATCTGAATTTTATTTTGGATTCTTCGTTAGTTACCGGCAAATGAGCACCGCATGGTTACGAGAGAATATAGGAAGAGCAGGTAAGTTCTATATTCTGAAGGTAGGAATAGTACATTATATATCAAGGTAGAGAAGTACAGTATTATTGCCTGAGCATCAAGGTGCAACGGAAAAAACTCGAGACAAAAAGTGTGATAAAATCGCGACAGTTTTAACTGGTGCTATTTTATTAATATTATGCTTTTGATCGAGAGTTTTTTCCAGGAGGCCACCAAATTTGAGTGAATTAAAAATTAAATTATCCTGACTTAAAACCAAGGTCGAGTGTATTTTAGAGAGTTTAATAAAAGACAGTAAATTTTACAACCACTACATATTTTACGCATTCCTACACGCATTTTTATCGCTGTTAAAAAGCTACCTAACGGTTAATCAGATAAAAAATCAACTGATTGGTTAGAATTTGAAACAATCACCAAGCTGATTGGTCGTATATTAATGGAGTGTATTAATCATATAAAATACATATGCCTTATGGATATTATTTGCACCATAAAAATTAGTTAGCTATGGAAATTACACATAAGTATATAAGAACTGCTTCTTTGTTTTTTAGCAGAATTAGGTAACAAATATGCTGATTGATTTAACGACTTTATATAGGATATGAGTAGGTACGTTCGTTGAAATTTTCAAATTTTGCACTGCGCTGTGTTCTAAACGATTTACCTCGCAATATTGTGGTAGTGAAATAAATACTGTGACTTACAAAAAGAATTGTTTAGTGAGTAGAGCACAAAAAGAAAAAATGTTCCAAAACCCACTCGTGGGTATTGCCGCGTAACACAAAGTATTGAAACGATGCATCGTCATCGAAAGCACACAAAATGTCGAATCTGCATATTGAAGCACGTCCACGTCCAGAGAAAGAGAGGAGTTAAATAAGTAAAATAAAGTTTCAAAGAAATATTACCATACATAAGAAAGTTGGCTATGAGCAGTCTGTGCAGTCACTGCGCATGCCCACATAATTTTTACTATGTGCGAAATGTTTACCTTTGCTAGTAGCGCTGGTGGTTAAAATTTCAAAGCAATATCTCTATAAATAAGAAATTTGGCGTTGCGCAGAATGCCCACACATCACTGCGCATGCCCACACATAATTTTTACTATGCGCGAAATGTTTGCCTTTACTAGAAGCATCTGTGGTTAAAATTTCAAAGAAATATCTCCATAAATATGAAAGTTGGCATTGCGCAGTCTGCGCAAAATGTGGAGTTCAATGAAACTGATCGAAATGGGCAAATATAGACCATAACAGCTATCAATTAGCGAAAACCTGAAGTCTCTAGGTGGCCCAGGGGCCGAGGTCTCGATGGAACGGACGGACGGACGGACGGACGGACAGACGGAAACACGAGCACATAGGCTTTACCTCAACTTCGTTGTGTTACGCTAAAAATTTCACAGGAAACCGTAATATGGAAATTTTAATATTAAAAATTCATAAATGATAAATCCCTTCCATGGGGACCGTAGTCCCCCCCATTACACTGACTGGCCGCATTACCTGCACGTTGTATGGCAATACTTAAATTTGTCGTAAATGGTAGCTCGGGGTTCCCCAGTAATATTGGTAATGCGTTTTCCCGGGTATTCCACAAAATTTTCGAGCTTCTCTACACCAAGGTCCCAATGTCTCTACTGCGAAATGTATAAGAATATGGTTCTGTTCTATAATTGAGCTGTATTTCCTTATTTTTATACTTGCCGCAGATTCAGTTACTTGCACCATTCGTTTTACTCGAAAATTAATCCAAAATATTTCAGTGACGCCAAGTCATAAAGCTAGGAAAAACTGTCCCAGACTACTTGGGTGTGGCGCCAACTCTTAAGATTTGGACTCTGGGAGATATGTCAGCAAAACACAAAATAGCAAAATTGTACACGAATGGTGGGGATTGGGTGCCAGCTATAAAATTAGTGGCGCTAGCTGGCGCTAGATCCGATGAACACAGCGCTTGCTTTTGGAAATGATCGGAGGCAATGGTGGTGTTAGCGTTAACATAGCACCCCCCGAAAGTCAAGGGCTTTTTCGCAAAATCTATAATGGCACGAGCTGAACTCCCACAGAGTACAGCAGACAATAAAAAACACATTATTTTGATAAGTGTCTGAAAATTCTTGCTAGTGCCGTTCGTCATCTCTAGGCTCTCAATTCTAAGGGCCGGTTTTACAATTACACTTTTACGCATAATAAGATATCCTTGGAATAACTGCCATAGCAACATGTATCTCATTGGTTGACACCATTGTAACCAACGCAACCGTCGACAATTATTCTAGGTATAGCTTATTCTCGGTATATACCTGCATTGTAGAATCGGCCCTAAGTGTTGGAATTTGAAGTCCGCAGCCAGCTCCTGATGCCGATAGGCATGGGCGTACGCAGGAAGGGGCAGGGGGGGGGGCAGCTGCCCCACCCCGGCCTGGCCACAGGTTACGTTTTATGTTATTGTGAAAAAATATCTGTAAGAATTTTCTTTACCTGAAACCGTCAAGAAAATGTAAATTTCAGGGCTATTTTGACATTAGAAAGTTGATCTTTACCTGACTAGTACTGTAATATTTTTGCCTGACTCCCATTACAGTCCTAGTACATGCAAAATAACAATTAGATCATTCGTTGAATAAGTTATTCAATCAACGATTGGATAATTATAATGCAGACTATGTGGATATTTTAAATATTAATATACCTACACAAAGGATAATGGTTTTTTATTACGAACAATTAATGGAATATGTGTGGAAGTAATTATTCCTTTAGTTTTGCGCCAGTCATTAAAAGGTTTCTACGCCTTTTCGTACCTTTTTTTTTGACTTTGTGGGGAGCGAATATTTCACTACAGCGGCCGCAGCTTCGGCTACATTATAACAACGTCTTGCATAGGTACTCTTCTTCACTGATACCTGCTTTTGTACCTAGTTATAAAGACTGTATAGTTGAAAAGTACAAAGTATAAACTGAAAACTGCGTTAAAAATGACACTGACTGTTTTAATTATTTTGAAATCTCTATGGAAACAATTAAATAAAGTGATTTTAGCATGCGTGATTAGGTATCAAAATTTCACACATGAATAATTTAATTTGGAAAAATTTTCTACATGTTGCGGTTTCAGGTAAAATTTTATACATAATATGTCATGAAAGTGAGTCTACCTGACTTGGAGGCATTAAAGAGATACTCGGACGCTACGCGTCCTCGTACTTTTCAATAAGCCTCCGCGTCATGTAAACGACCACTTTCATGACTTATTATGTAAATAACTATTGTTGGCTTCTAATTCAATCCTTTGAGATTTATAGTCTAGGCCGAGGTCTAGGCGATAGAGAATGTAAAATAGGCAAACTGAACATTTTGAGGTGGAAAAGAAAAAAATGGTGGAATATGTTCAGTTAGGTGTCAGAAACAACATATTAAAAATCCCCCCCCCCCAGACCCTGTGCTAAAGGCTCCAGCCACCCCACCACCCCCCAAAAACCGTGTTTTCGCCCTTTTTGGCTGATATCTCGCGATCTATGAGGTCTATATGAAATATTTTTAGCTGAAAATATTTCTCGTGAAATTTCATACAAGGTAGATACTCAGAAGTTAGCCTAGGTGTACCTCTTAGCCTAGGAAATTCATAAAAGCAGGCGAAAATCATCAATTTTCGTGTTTTTTTGCGTTTTTTTGCAAATATATCGCGACCTTCAGGGCTAGATGAAATATGTTTAGCTGAAAATGCTCTTCGTGCAATTTCATACGAGGTAGATAACTGAAGAGTTGGCGTAAAGTCACCTTTCACCTTCAACTTTCATGTGTGAGGAAATATTCATTGTAAAACAAAGTATTTCTATGTACCATTTATTCACGTAAAACAGTATTTTCATATCAAAATATTCACACATTCATTTATATCCCAACGTAATCATTCTCTTCTTCGGATTCCACTTCTTCAGTCTCTTCGGCGTCCTCTAGTGATAGTGGGTCGTCTGAATTACCGTTACCGACTCGTAGTATTCTCCTCGTCTTCCGCTTTACCTGCATTGGTACCCTGAAGAGACGACGTGGCATTTAGGCACGATGTTCCATTACACTGGACGCAGAGTTCGTTACACTTCAGACCTACAACAAGCAGCATTATGTCAAAAAAAATTTATAATTAAGTATACGAATATAATATTCTCTCGTGTGTCCTAACTCCCAAGTGCCCGGTGGAGAAGGTTTACCTAATTTTCTGAAACTGCAAGCAGTCATGCAAACACGTTCACAGCCACATGAAATAAGTTTGAGGAGACTTTCCTGACACCTATCACAACGACTTCGGATCCAGCACCGGAAAGTCTCCTCAAACTTATTTCATGTGGCTGTGAACGTGGTTCCATGACAGCTTGCAGTTTGAAGTTTCAGAAAATTAGGTAAACCTTCTCCACCGGACACTTAGGACACACGAGAGAATATTATATTCGTATACTTACTTAATCATAAATTTTTTTTCAGGATACCAATGCAGGTAAAGCGGAAGACGAGGAGAACTACGAGTCGGTAATTCAGACGACCCACTACCACTATAAATGAATGTGTGAATATTTTAATATGAAAATACTGTTTTACGTGAATAAATGGTACATAGAAATACTTTGTTTTACAATGAATATTTCCTCACACATGAAAGTTGAAGGTGAAAGGTGACTTTACGCCAACTCTTCAGTTACCTACCTCGTATGAAATTGCACGAAGAGCATTTTCAGCTAAACATATTTCATCTAGCCCTGAAGGTCGCGATATATTTGCAAAAAAACGCAAAAAAAACACGAAAATTGATGATTTTCGCCTGCTTTTATGAATTTCCTAGGTTAAGAGGTACATCTAGGCTAACTTCTGAGTATCTACCTTGTAAGAAATTTTACGAGGAGCATTTTCAGCTAAAAATATTTTATCTAGCCCAAAAGGTTGCGATATATTTGCAAAAAAACGAAAACAAAAAACACGAAAAAATTAATGATTTTCGCATTTCTTTTATAAATTTCCTAGGGATTTACAACAAATGTTAAGTTATTGAACAAATTCAGAACAATGGAATTATACTCATATTATTGAACAGCACAGTTCACTGCTTTATGTAAAGGATTTAGTCACTGTCTTCCGAAAGTTCACTAAAACTCACTGTCCTCCGATCCGAGTGAAATAATTAATGGTTCTATAAGTGTATCCATTAAGCCATCCAATCTACACATCTTATTTTCTTCCTTAATAACGTGTTGCACACAATTCCGCCCGTCTTAGCTCGCATTTGCAACAGCGTTATGACCACCGGAACGTTTAGAAGGGGTAACAATCCAAGTACTTCGATCTTCTTTAATTATCCGATATACTGTTGATCGTGCAACTGCTAATATGTGTCATACTTTAATAACCAAATATATACCTACATCATTACGTTACCTGTGGTAGATGCAATCTTCAACACAAGCGTAGCAAAATTCATATCCGGAGTATCAGACAACATATTTTGTTCATAAGTGTTTATAGTAAACTGCTTCTCGGAGACTGATAAATGACCCAAAAGCGACTACGTTTTTCCAAAGGAGACAAGCTTGCTTTACTGGTACTTGGAGTTGAATCTATCACTAATTCCAGTACACTTAGGACGCGAAATACCAACTTTAGTTCTCTTAAAAGAACTGTTTTTTTGTTAAAATTTATGCAAATGGACTAAGAACCCACAAAAACTCAAAAATAAGTCCAACAGTTAAGGACGAGAATCGCGATTAAATTTGACATTAAATCATGTCAATAGCAATTTTACCTGGGTGTAAAACGGGCGCAGCGCGGGCCAATAGAAACTAAGATTTTTTGCGGGAACTTTTAAATCCGTCTTCCTAGTTAAAAAACAGAGTATAGACTATTAAGCAATGAAAGAGGTTTTAAGCTATAAATTAGGGTACCGGCTCGCCTGCCGTCGGGCTGAGCCAAGTTATCGTTCACTAATCGCGCGTTAACACAAACCACTGTGCAGTGGTCACCAATGATGTTCCGTCTACCGATTTTTCGGTAGAGCTACCGATTTGCCTAAAATTCTACCGATATACCGAAATGGCCTTTATATCTACCTATCTATTTTCGCCCCGTGTTTTTTTTGCATATTGAATACAAAATTAATTGATATAAAAGCGGTAATGGGTAACTAATATTTTGAGATATAATAATTTTGAAGACGTTTTTAGTAACTATTACCTACTAAAAATAATCTATTATACATCTGTATGAATACATACAGGAGAAATAACTCCTTTATAATTAAAATGCAAAACATTTTCAATGACGGCGCTAGTAAATGTAACTAACAAACAATAACAATTTCAATGCAAGTTTGCCAATCTTGCGAATCCAAGTTTCTCCAAAACCCTTGTATCATGAATAAGCACGCACTGTCATTGAGGTTCAGTCAACCCCATTTTAGATGTTCCCCTCCGCTTCGCGTTACCAAATATTATGAAAATGATGCATAAGTGTTACATAGGCAACAAGTAGCATTGTTTAATATTCCTTTGTTGCCACTGAGATTATATTCGCAATCGGCCGGTAAAATTTAATTACACCATTTGCTTACAACATTTACACGTCTTAAGTATTAGCATATTCCAGCTTGGGGTTAATGTTCTTAATGAACCTACATATGCAAGACTTGGAAATTATCTCTCGCAATTATTTGTAATGCGGTGGTCTATACATATAGCGAGAGTTTCGTTGTCTTCGCTTTAATTAACAATTTCCGTTCGTGTCTTCAAAATTTACGTTTTAATAACCTTGTAACATATGATTATTGGGGTTGGTAATGAAGAGGAGGTTTAATAGGTGCCCAAGAAGCGGTTAGAGATAATCATGCTGCAAGATGGCGTCTTTGGCTATATAATTTAAGAAAAAATGAGACTGAAAAGTAAACTGCTACTTAAAAATAGCAACTCCTTGAATAGACACATAGTTCATTATAAGTTGTAATAAGGTATTCTAACTATACTGATTTTATCAGAGCTTACTGTCTAGGGAGTAGTCCGTATTTTCAAAAAGCAGCTATTCCATACGCAAAAGGTAATAATAAATTCGTATAAACCAGCAAGTTCAAAAAGCATCAATGTTTCTCTTTACAAGTTCGTGATTGATACAGAAAAGATTCGCATATTACTTTACCTACTTGCTTGTATACGGTAGACATTAAAGGTTATATTCCATTCTACTTTTGAACTTTTTCATTTATTGAAAAAGCTTTTTCAAAGAATTTCGATTAATCTTTGGTGGATCCCTTCCACAAAGGCGCGTCGTAAATTTTACACACCGCATTATTCTGAACATAAAATTATTAATACCGTGCCTACTGTTTAATAGAGGTAAATTTTACGTTTACTTGCTGGTAATACTGCCCCGAAATGGTAATTCGTGTAATCCCCAAAATGTTTCCTTTCGTACCTTGATTATTCTCGTTGGCAATTATTCGGTAATTAGAATTTATGAGTACTGATTCGAATGAGAAACGCATGAAACTCATAACGGCCATATGCTCAATTCTCAGATATTGACACATCTTGACTGTTGGTAGCAACACTTTCGTCAAATCATTAGCACGTTACCTTCACAAATTGGAACCATCGAGTACCTAAGTTTAATAGGCAAAGAACGAAGCATTCGCTTTGCCAATTATGGGAATAGTATGTAAATCTCTCTTTGATTTCCTTTTGTTATGACGACAGGTGTCTGGTATAAAAGAATATTTAAAAAACGGGTTTAGACACATTACAAGAGTCGAAGACCTCACTTGCATAAAATAAAATAGAACCTCTACTGCACTGGCACTGGTAATAAAAATGTTTTTATACCCCTTACCTTGCGGAAGTTTGGCCTCTTATCTCCCCTTAAAATCTGAAATTCAATTGAACTCTAATGAATAGGCACGTGTCCATGCTAAATTTGGTCTACATCTAAAATTCACCTTTACCACATATGAATTCCTGGTACATTCCCTTTTTTAACACATACAGCCCTGAATACTGAACACAGTTTTAATCCAGTCAAAGGGCTAGTATTACTGCAATTTAAGACAAAATTCCAATCAATAATCCAAAATAACTAAAATCCTTTGTTTGAATTCCATTCTTATCAATAACTACAATACAAAATCTGTTCATGCAAATGCTTTTCACGAGTCGATTCCCTTAGGAATATTAAAATTATTTATACAAAAGTATGTAAACTCCTAAAAATAATCGATCACTACTTTACAAAAATCCAAAAATATAAAATCAACGTGTAATTTCAGGTTACAATTGGCCTTAGCTCTCCCGAAAAATGCCTCTCCCTTTAGAAATATGCAAATAGGCCACATCAATGGTACAGGTTACTACGTGGTAAATGCAAAACAAAATGTCCCTGCACAATCTTAATTAAAAGTTCACATCATTTCGTCGTAATCTGTGGTTATGTTACTTATATTTCGTCATTCTTTAAGTTGGTGAAACTGAAAAATCTCCAGAAGTTACTAATTTTTGTAAGATGTTATGTTAACTGCTTCGTCTACTAAATTGAAATATGCTAGGTTTAACGTGTATATTAAGAGTTAATGTAATAAAAATGGTCTATGGAACTTGGGAGAGATATTCCTTCCTCTTTCGGGTGTATAAGGCAGTCGATGCTAGTCACCGGTTGATACGAAAAAGGCGTTCGAAGTTAATCGGCGGTCGATAACGAGGAGGCGGTCTATGAAAAATGCGAGAGATGTCCGTTCCCCTTTCGAGTGTGTAAGGCGATCGATGATAGTCACCGGCTAATATGAAAAATATTTTCGAAGGTAATCAACGGTCGAGACGAAAGAGTCGGTCTACGTTACTAATTGGTGGTCGATGCGGAAACTTGTTACGTACACGAACTCTTATATACTAAAGCAATCACTCACCTCACTTACTGCTGTGACTGGTAACAGTAGACCACCATTATCTCTTTTTCTTTCAAAATAATGAATAAGATTACAAATAAGCGGCTTACTTTTTCTTAGTAAACCCGATGGCATTTTTGGGTTACACAGCTTTTAGCGCAGAAAATCGCAGTGAGAGTTACGGAAGCTATGCTTCTATTATACGTTATGAAACTAACGGTTTTTTTGTCGGTTAATGTAGCAGACAGTTCTCCAATTTGACCTATCACAATGTAAACGTAAACTACCACAATTTCGATTGACAGGTAACCTGAAAATTAAAAAAAACCTTTTCACTAAAGGTGAAAGGTTTAAATAACGCACAACTCCGCCTCAAGAACCTATATTTTGTGAAATTCATAGATACGTAATTCCAACGTTGTGGTTTAAAATGATTTTTTTACTTTCTTAATACGTTAGTATTACAATGTTCTCCAAAAACAGAATGGATGACGTGCGCTCAAAACTAAGGAAAATCGTTCTACACATATACCTACATTTTATATATTTATAGTAAGCTATGTAGGTGTCCGTAGTCAAGGAGTGAGGGCGTTAGGGTTAAATTGAGATAATTGGTGACCAATCTAATTCATTAGAACTTCTAATATTGCGTGTTACGTAAGATGCTGTCCTTCGTATGTATACCACATACTCATTATACTCATTACCTGAAACCAAACTAGACTCATTTAGTAGGTACCTAAGGGAACCTATTGATAGGATGTTAGTAAATAAAAGCACTAGTATATACCTAATCACTGTCATTAGGGCCGGGGTAACAATGCGCGGGATAATGCCCGGTTTACTTTTGTATTCCCTTCTAGTTAATGAGATAATCGTGCGAGGCGTTTTAAGCGCAACTTAAGTTGTCTATCTTTATACGTTAGATTTTTTTTTCTGCACATTGCTTAATCTATTTTTACCACTCGCATGTTAGTAAGGGAGGTATTGCATTGGGTTAAAAAATGACTCTCCACTTTTTTTACGGAAATACACGTTTTGAAGCACAGGGATCGGATTCAAACAAAACCCAGATGATGTCCATCGGTCTGTCTGTATTCTTATTTCCAGCTAAAAGGCTGAACCGATTGGACGCAAATTTGGTACACATATTCTTAGACATAAAAGGGCAGAATCGCGCACACGCAGAAGTACGGGTGGTATCTACAGCAAATTATTGTTTTTATTACTTGCATTATCACAGTAGATGGAAATAACATCACGTGCCGACGTTAAAGACTGTCGCACTTCCATATTGCTGCTGATCGTTTTTATACACTGGGTAAGAGTGTTTTACGTATCCCCATAGCGTCGCCAAAAATTCAAGATGGTAGAAATAGGGTCGTTTGGGCAGGAATTACCGTAATAGTTTAAAAATAAGACTGACTTAAAAAAAATACCACAAATAATTGAAAACAAATGTATGTACCTTGTTCCTAAAGTCAACATAAAGTATCACTACTACGGTGGAGGCAAAATAAATGAACCAAAGAAAGAAAAAAAAACTTAGAAATCTTCGAACGGAAACGACACGGTTTGAATCTGGTTCTTAAATACTTAAAGGCGGGTACACATCTAAGTATAATCGATACGTTACCTGAGTTATATCTTCAAATCAATAAATACTATCAAATGCAAGTAATACATCGCCTGCTTTATTTATGATGCAAATGTTATAGGGTACACTTTAAATAAAAAACAATTCCCTGTAAGATTCGAATCATAATTTAAAAATTTATCTTAAATCTATACACAATTTGAATGGATATTTTAATGACAAAAAATTCAGCTATAATGTACCCCCAAAGTCTTACGCGCAAACGATATAACGAATTGTTCAAAGAAACGCAAACGTTTATATTTAGGTACGTATAAAATGTAAACAAACTAACCTTATCCTGTGCCTGTAACGTCACAATAAACATGCAGATAAACGACTAAGCCCCATTCAGATAGATGGTAGTGTAGTGCCGTTGTCTTGGTGTGCGGTGCGGGTGTGGGTCGGTGTTGTCATGTTGACATCTGCATTCACAATCGCCACGCGTGCGGCTTACTTTAACCTAACAAAATTATGAACAACAAACAACAATAGCAGCAGCAAATCGTCAAAATCCATCAATCAAACAATAAATTAAATGCACAACCCGCGCAAACACTATGAAGAGCTTATGTAATTAGCTGTGACAGATTGCCATGACAAACATGATGCGTTCCTATCGGTGCTTGCTAACCGTAGTGTGCAGAAAGTTTGAAGTTTACATACTTTCGGCAAGCGGCTGCAAGTCGTATGCACTGCACATGTCATTGTGAATTGTCATATGGGTATGCGTATTTCAAACTTTTATACAACGGCACCGCACCACAACAGCACTGCACTACCACCTATCTGAATGAGGCTTAAGTTCCCACAATCTACGGAAAAGTATAACGATAACAAAGGCAGAATTATTACAACGAAGGCCTGCTTCCAACCTGACGTTCTCATATTATATCCATTCATTTGCCTTATGTAGGAGAGTTCTAACGGAGGTCTACTCGACGGATACTCATCAAACGTGATAAAATGAGTGTTATTAACATGAGCAGACTCCAGAGGCGTACGTTGTCGACATTTGGTCAACTTCTGATTCCACGGTTTTCTGGTAAATGATAAGGGAAACTTTATCGACACGAATACTTAGGGAACTAGCCACCTCTCTGCCTACCTAATTGGTGTTGGACTTTGAGGGGTTGTGATATATAGCTTGGAGTAGGAGAGAGAATCAGCTCTGCTGAATAATAGGTAGTTACGATTCGTGCAAAGGTGGTGGGGAAAGCTACCGAATCGTCATAACGTGTAGGTCGTCCACTAAGATTGTGGTTCGCTAAAAATATGAGTAGCACAATCGAGCATCACTCGCTTTAGAGTACGGACCATTTGCGAGAATTTCAAACGCGGAAGAATCAAAGTAAATACTCTTCAAAAACCTTAAAAAGTTAGTTGGTTCGAAAAAGTTTGAATAAAGTTAATGCCAGCGGGCAGTTTCAACCTCAACGAAGTTAAGGGTGGTATTAATAAAAGACTAGAATATCAAGCGGGCCGGTATAAATTCTGTGTGAGCTAGACTAAGGACGAGGTCCATAAATAAAACTCGATCCAGCAGCAACGAAGCATGTAAGCGCATTGCTTAATTCACCTTGCGAAATACGTGACATCGTAACCTAGTAGCTGCATTTTGGAGAGAGCGGCGTATGAAGTGGTTTTCTTTCTGAACTTGAACGACGGCAAATTAATTTCGTTGTACAATCGCATAAGCTAAAAATAGAAAAGTTATATTTGCGCAAAATTAATCAAACATAATCCAAGCCGCACGGACGTCGCGTCGATGAACTTTATCACTGAAGTCTGAAGACATACCTTGCCGTCAGGAAACCTGAAGCTGTAAAAATCTATTGCAAATTCACCTTCATATTTCGCACAGTTGAATCACTGTCAACTTTATATATGTACCTCGAATACGAACTTCCACCTAAGTGAAACCTGAATCCAGACAATTTCTATGGGAATCGATGCGACTTTGCAAGAAGACTAATTAATTCTTCAACCGCCGTGAATTATATATTTTAAGGGTATCATAATAATTTCAATGTAAAACTTCTGGCTATGTGTAAATTTTACCGAGGTTCGAGGTCCATGGTTTGAAGAATGCCAACCCAAAAAAAGCGTACTGGAAAATATAAAATTACGTGAACTAGTTTATTTACCAAATTATCATTTAATAAATATTATGTCTAGTGATAGTGGTTTATCTGTATAGCCTTCGACATTTCAAACCGGAAATTGTAATGTTATCATATAATTGCACTTCTAATTAAGTGAAAATAACAGTGTATATGTCTTTACATGCAACTTCGTGCGCCGTAATACTTTCTCTCATTATCCTATTTCCAAAAACGACGCCCAAGGCGTCCTTGGAGGTTGGATGCATCATAACTGAAAGACGTCTCATCATTTAAATATTAAATCATCATGTTCAACTCACATGACATTTTTTCCGTTATTGGGATGCATTTGGAAGAAGGAATTTGCGTTTTGATTATTTTGCAAATTTTGGACGCGAGGTCCTCCTTGCTATTCAGGAGCAGTCCGCATATATCTACAAAAGTGTAAATTAGGCGTCGGTTGTTTTCGAGCACCTTGGCTGACCTTTGCTAGGTGCATCTTTTTGTATCGGCGTTTTACCCGCAACTAATCGTTCCGGTTCGACTGTTGGGACTGAAACAAAAAAAATTACTACTCGTGTAATTGTTAAAAAATCAGGAAAAGGATAAAATGTAGGTTAAATCGTACACGGGATTCTCTCTGAGAATGAAAACCGATTATAACCGGTTAGGGTGCCAAAGATCGTCCTTACATTAACTTATCAAAGCGTACAACTGGTAAATACTACTGAGTACTGACATAAGTAGTGTTAATTTTGAATTACAAACAAAACATAACCGAAACCCCAGATTTATAGATAGGGATCCACCCCAACTTCCTATGGTACTGCCCAAAACTATGAACAGAGGTATGATGCAGAAACGTCATGATTAGTGCTATTCTAAATATAAAGAGTATATCTCCATGCTTACCATCAATAAGGTCACAGTCCGTGATCATCTGCCGGCCACTAATCCGGAATCGTAAACTGGATTTGACTGGAAGTGTTGATGACCGTACATATGTTATGGGTAATTTGGTATCAGCAAACTCGATAGTAACTAAAAATAAAGTTGATTACGTTCAATTTCTAATATTAAAGACTAAAACCATGCAAAATCATTTTTGAAAAATTGTTGAGATACCTGCTTGGAACCCAAGCCAATCTAACTAATTTATTCTAATCTGAATTATTTAAAACAACGTTATAGTATATTAAGTATGGAGAACGGTAAGGGATTTTTACCGTTCGAAGACAATTGTTTGGAGGAGGAGCGAAGCGACGACTCCAATAATTATTGTCTGAGAACGGTAACCCTTAACGTTCGACGTGCTTATAACATTTTTTGCGCGATCGAAATTAAAATTATCCAACCAATATAAATATGCACTAAGAAATTAACGAGCAGAATAAATCGAAATAATCGAAGTGGTTTGGTGTACATCACTAGGTAACCAGTTTAAATGTCAAAATTGAAATTAATAATTTCATAAAAATGTGCATGTGTCTGATGTAGTTTACTAGCTTTGCACTTCCTTTATGACTTTATGAGCGTCTTGCTATAGGAAACAACAGCACAAATTGTACGTTTAATGTACCTAACAATAATTAAAGATTAAATGTAATATAAGACTGTTGATTTTTAAAAAGGCGTCGGTAAGTATTTTTGCTGTTCTGTTTTTAGATCGGTAAGTAATTTTGGCGTCGTCGTAATCATAGCAACTGGTAAATTCTACGTACTGTCATAGAAACATCCATGGTAAATAGTCAGAAATGACCGATCGCGCAAAAAATATATTTTAGTGGGTAGCGCACTGGATTGACCTTGTCAGTTCACAAAACCGCCATGAAGCAGTTTTTTAACTGCAAGCTTTAAATCCGAGTTAGATAAAAACTAAAGAGTCCAAACAGTAATTGCAAAGTCTACTTTTTTCGCGATAAAGGTTTTTTTCAGTTGCCAAATTTATCAGCACATGGATAGATGTGAGAATATTTTTAGAATGCCTGTAGAATCCCTAGAATCTTCAAATCTTCTTAAAAACTTCTTAGATTCTTCTTAAAATCCCAGTAGAAAGTATCTCAAATCCTTAGAAAGGTCATTGAATCTGTTTACCATGTTCTTAGAAATCTTGTCCCTATCTCAGAATGTCCTCTCGGCCTTAGGATCATCTCATATTTTTCTCAGGGTTATCTTAGGAACTTTTTAAAATCTTATTGTCTTCTTTGTTAGAATATTTTTGGAATCTTTACAACCATCAAAACCGTTAAAATCTCCCTACAATATTCCATAGTCTTAGTAAAACCCTCTTGGAATTTTAGAATTTTTTGGAATTTTCTTATATATTCTACGAATTTTTTTAGTATCCTTTTAGAATACTTTTTGAATTCTTTATTAGAATGTATATACGGGAATTTCTAGAATATACAAAACTTGCAGAACCCTTCGATTTTTTTAGGATTTCAATGAGAGCATTCTTGAATCGCGGTAAGATGTACTGTGTGTGGTCGTTAAAGTAAATAAATCAGCAACAAACATGAAAAACGACAAAAAACACTTCAATAATCGGAACATATTTCTATGTTTATTGGAGGTTTCACAGTTAAATAAAGAAGTGTTAATTTTTGGATCTAAACAACCGAATAAGCCGCCCGGTTGACATTTCCGACCGTATTTTGAGAAGTTTATATAACGTGACACCACGATTCACGATTTAGGGGGATCGTTTTGGAAAATTTGACTGCGCTCCGTCCGTTTCTTCAATGAATGCCTGAGGCTACCGATTGTGCAAAACCTTCGAGACCGTTCCAAAATCGCCGACCTTGGCCAGAAGCAAGGCTTTAATCTTTTGGTGGCGCTCGAGTCCGCCCAAGTTTCCGCCGACTGTAGCTACTTTCGCTTGTGTGATTTAATTCCAATCATTTGTAAATGTATAATTTTTCTTTTAATTAAGTTTTAATTTTGGTTACGCTAATTATATTGTTTAATTTTCATACCATTATTGTGCTCCGACTTCCTACTGAAGTTAGTGATTTTGAATCGCGGGGCTGAACAAGGCCCGTATCATTAATCATCCATCGCCGATTTAATTACCTGGCACCATTTTGTGGGTTATTTTGTAAATTTAAAAGATCAGTAGGGATTAATCCATAAGGATAACGTTACGTTCAATTGGTTTTGATTTGAGCCGTCGTAGAGCTCATTACGGGTAATCAAGAGAGAAACATTCAGTTTTAGACCACGCGAACGTTACGCTACCTTGTTCAAGAAAAAGTGACAATGTGAAATGGTGAAACCTTGAACGAGTGAACAGATAAAATAAAACCTCCCTGGCAACGTAACGTTTTCGCGAACCTTCCACAATCTAGAGAATCACATTAGAAACTCCCTACGAAAAAAACCATAAGAATCTCATTCCTCTTAAAAGTCCTTTTACGAGTCCTTTTATAAAACTCCTGTAAATTTTACCCTCGCTCTGTCAAAGAAGCTTCCCAGAATTATATTCACTAACTCACTTCCGTACGTGGCCCGAAAAATTTAGCAAGTATTTGACTTCTTTTCCATTAAGATTGGTTTAGTCAGTTTCAATGAACATTTTAACGTAAATGGATTCAACTTTGTTAGCCATAAGGTGTACATTCTTTGTAGAAAAAAATGTCATAATTTTTATTGTTCATTGAACACGTGGCCCCGATACCAGGGATTGATTTCAAATGTACATCATAAACATAACAAATATTTAAATAAGTAAAAATGTAAAAGAAAGTGAAATTTGGATTTTTTTATTCCGTCAATATATTCAACCATTATTTTGTGATCAAAATATTAAAATCATGTCAGAAGCGTTCTGAATACGTCAGATGCATTTCATTACATAATTGTGCTCTGAAAAAGGCGGAGGTTTATTTAAATAACAATATGAATAGCCATATTTCTTTTTGTGTTAACTTTAATAAGCGTTTCACATTTACTTTTTTCGTATGTATACCTATAGTTCAAATCATAAACATGCAGACGTTATTTCGGTAACGACGGGACACCCTGTATGTGAGAGTATTTCATTTTATCAGGTGTAAATCTGGGGGATTATTTACGAATAAACACAAAGTTATTTCATGTCATTTGAATTTGTCTTAGTGTTATTTTTTTTAAGTCTATCGATGCAGTAATTGCTTTATGTATATTTGTTTATGTAAAAAGTTAAATTGCGTGTTAAAATGTAGGCACATCTGGTCGTTTGCGAAGAGGTTTTGTTATAGGACTAGATTTAATTAGCGCACGTGTTTTTATCGCGGTTACAAAAGATAACGACATATCCAGGTTTACAACGATACGCGCATTAGTTCTGCGTAAGTGGCACGCGAAGCTGGAGTTATCAAGTCTAATTATGATTGGCGGTCTTATTTGAAAGTCCAGAGGAAGAAGATTACTTTATAGTGGAGTGGTAATTCCTTTAAATACAGGAATCAACCAAAAACAGGGGGGTTGCTGGTTCGCGACCGTTAGAAAACGTGTAGGTTTCTTTAAGCTATTTATTTTTTTTTTTTGACTGTCTGTGGATTTGATTACTTGAAGACGTAGTTTGTCATTATTATAATAATTTTGTGTGAGAAGTTTAAACCGATTTGTCCGTTTGATGGAAAAGGTCTGTCAAGTTGAAACCCTTCTGTTAAGGTTCTCTTGTTATTAAAGTTGAAGTTTGTAGTGTCTGAACAGTCATCAGCAATTCGTCATTTTATTCATCATGCTTTAACGAAAAGTGACGTTCAGAAGCGTTTGAGCCTTTTTACTGCAAACCTTGTACAACCAGATTATTAGGATTACTAAAAGAGAAAAAAAAACTGTAAGTAATTATAAGACTTCCTCATTTTATTTGTCGAACGTCAGCGTCCGGGTTTTATTCCAAATACGCTTTGTAAGCTTCTTTCTTCCACAAATTTTTGTCTTTGTCAATCAATTAATTGGGTGTTTATTCAAATCCCTTGTGCGGCCCGGATAGGGTTTTCATGTCAGATATTTCTTCTCGTGTCCAAATATTAATGAATGTGAATTTTTCTTAATCTACTCACGTGTGTCTACTCAAAGTAACTGTTTTCCCCTTGAGAAATCTTTGTATTTCTGGTTTATGGTCAAACTGATTTTTTTAAAGATAACCATTCGATACGTTTTGATCTGTTGGTTTGTCAGTGACGAGAAAGTAAAAAAAAACTTTGAAGAGATTTCAGTAGTATGTTACAAGAGAAAGTGGTTTCGTAGAGTATTCCATTTGTAATTAAGAGAATGTTAGGGGCGTTTCAGAAAGGACAGCAAGTGTGGGATAAGTGCGATTACCAAGAACTTTCGAGCAATAGTTTCAAACCCTACGATTTTTTAAGTAATTGAAGCACTGTGCTTACAAGTACTTAAAGTAATCGCAAGAACTTTCAATGGCAACTCCAACTATGTGTGTTTTCAGCTTTATAGTTATTGTGTGTGGAGACGGTAATGGTAATGATCGTTTTATGAAAAATAACGATAAAATACCAAAGTTAACTTCTGTCGTCTACCGTTGCAGTTCTTTATTTTAACCTTTTAATACATTTCCTTGTGTCCAGTGAATTTCCTTTTCTCCAGTCTTAAAGTTAAATTAATTTCAAAGCGTCGGTGTGATTAAATTGTTTCGATGTTTTATTGCCACAGCAGGCAGACAACACCATGTCGTAAGTTCTTTTACAAAAGACGTGACTTAAGCGCAGCAAAAGTACATAAAGTTCATTGAATTTTAGATTGATTCCTTTACAAGACAGAAAACTTTACACCGTCCTTATCTGAAAGCAAAATGACGCACTTATTCATAACAAACATTATTGTTTATTAGATCTGAATAATAATATATTGTATATCAAGCCGGGTTTTCGAGCATTATATATGTAGCACAGGGTTTTTGACGTTCAAATTTGGGTTCTACTACTCTCACGGGACCTCACTACACACTGTGTGTCCATTTCAAAAGTATCCACCCGAAATAACTCTTGACCTGGTGTGATTATTGCTTTGAGTGGGAACACGTCGATTTAGATATTGAGGGGGAAGTTCAAAAAATGTACTTGCAAAATTTTAGGTTTCATCCCTTCGCTCCCCAGCCATTCCACTTCAAAATTTAAAATTGCACCCTTTACCTTATGATACATCATTTGAAAGGGCATAAAATTCTCTATTCAACCGTGATAACAAAAATGAAATCGATTGGTTTGTTCTTAAGATAGACTACACAGAAGATGGGAGGTATAAAATCAATTTCAAATTTAGAAGTGGGGTGGCTGGGGGACGAAGGGGACATTCTCTAGGTACCATTTTTTAACTTCGGCCTCAATATCTAAATCGACGTGTTGAACTCAAAGCAATAATCGTATCAAGTCAAGAGTTATTAAGGGTGGATACTTTTAAAATGAACACAATGTATATTCCTAAAATGAAGATTATTTGCATGAAACAGATTTTGTATTGTATTTATTGTTACGAACCGGATCCAAGCAAAGGATTTGGCTTGTTTTGCTTCACTGATTTGGAGTTTTGTATTTAATTTCAGTGGGGAGAATGTACCAAGAATGTATTAAGTTTAAGTATTAAAAAAATGGCAGATAGGCATTGCATTTTTTGTATTCCTTTTTATGAGCCAAACCAGTATTTAACATCCAGGAACGTGTAAAGGAAAATGGAAATTGATCGCTTTTGTTTTTATTAATATCTTTCAACTAACTAATGTGATCTGATCAATCAAACCAAAGCATTAGATTTTGATCTTCAGGTTTTAAGAGGAGCTGATAAGAGGCCAAACTTCCACAAGGTAAGGTGTATAAGAACAACATTTTATTACTGAGCTAGCCGTAGGTCAAATAAAAATTAATTATCATATTAAAATTTTTCCTAGTGCCGTAGAAGTTCCAATGCAAGCGAGATCTTCTTCTTCTTGTAAATATAACTAAGCCGTTACAGACCTTGAAAGAAATTGCGTTTGTAGTCGCGGAGAGAGAGAGAGAAAGAGAGAGAGAGAGAGAGAGAGAGAGAGAGAGAGAGAGAGAGAGAGGGAAGAGGGGGGGGGGCAAAACAATTACAATCATTAATACGATTTTCATTTTTATTTGAAATTTATAAATCAGGCTGCCGTATTTAGTTATACAGGGAGAGTGGGGTTATTGTTTCAATAATATAATTATGGTTTTTAACATTTTACATTAGTTATTGCTCGATTCATTAGGGACGCCACATTTAGTTTGCAAATTAAATAACTGTTGAAGATTTGTTGCCATTTTTGCGGTTGTTGCGGGCTAAGTCGGATTAGCTCAATATTGTAAGAGCCAGAGCAGGAACAATTCCTTTCTTGATGCAATCCTCGACACTATAACGATTCAAATTGCGAAAAAAGTAGAGCAATGGCTCTTAGGAGAAAGACCTGATAGTGATACAGCGGTAGGGACGTACGGACGGACGAACAAAGTGATCACTTAGCGCATCTTTTTTTTCATTTTGTGGATATACCTACGCTAAAAATGCACGGATTTATGCATTTGTTAATTGTGTCGTATTGGTTCTACGTTAAGTACCATTTTTCCTGAGAACGAATGAAATTTATTCGCATAGTGATTTTGTTTTGTTCTAGATAGCAAAAATTTTCGTGCCAATTGCCACAGTGAGAAGTTACTCATTTATATCGCGCTCTTTGTACTAATGGGGAATAAAATAGACTGACTAACACTTCTACAGGGTGGGGCAGGAAAGTACAAGTATCCTAATTTTGAAGGTAAAACTTTATTGGGTCATCAAAAGGGTACAGGTGGAAGTTAATTTTAATAATAATTTTACTTTGTTTTAAACAACACATCATTCAAGTAATGTCTCTCTTTGTCAATACACTACTTGTACACGGTCACTGTTTTCTGCAGTTCGGACGGTCCTTTGAGCCCCAACCCTGGCCCCAACTTTCCTTTTTCACTACACTACCAGTGGTCGAAGTGAGGCGGTATGCGGCGGTATGGCATACCGATAGATTTTTGGTTTTTGTGAAACATACCGGTAATAAATTTATCCACATAGGCATAACGGATAAAATTTTTTCATGATAATATACGCATACATACAATACTAAGATTTTATCAGTTCAGCCATACCGGTAAAAAATATTTGCCACTTCGACCACTGTACACTACCATATGCACGGAAGTTTTCCACCCACAACAAAATGGATTTTGTGTCAGGAATAGGGTTGCGAATCCGACAACGAGTTCGCAGCGCAGGCTGCACTACAACATATTATATTAAACTTATTCTGAGAAAAATACGTCTCGACTGCAAAAGCGCGTTGCTCATTCGACCAAGCCATGTCCACAACTGACAGCGGTACTAACGGAAAAATCCATGGCCACAGCGTCATTCGAGCTTAGCCCAACTCCAACACGTCTCCACTACTCACAACGCTATCTCAAAAGTAGGGATACTTCCCTGCTCCACCCTGTAGCTATAATGTTGGTACAAAATGCAAAAGCAATTGGAAGCAACATAAGCTGAAAGCCAAGCTGAAAACTAATTATTTTGACAATTCGGGGAACGGCATTACAAGTTTCAATTAACTCCCCGAGACGAGGACGATCCGGTGATGATAAGGATAGATAGTACAATATACATTGAGGCCGCAGTACTAGGACCAGCACCCTTAGAACGAAAAAATACTATTTTGCCAATCTTATCGCACATCTGACGTGGTGGTGACGAACTGATTGGTCCACGTACCTCGAGTTCGTTAAATCATTAAGTATGGAATATTACTTTTCAAAACAAAATGGAAATGGCAATAACTATACGATACCAATTGTCGTCATGATGGAATCTTTAGTGTTAATATTTTGCTGGAAATATACTTATGTACGTAATATCCGCGTTTTGATAACAAAATCATATTTTTATACTATATACGATTTAAGATAGGTCAATGTAAGTGCAGCTGCAACAATACCAACATTTAAATAAATTGCGGGAGCGTGCAGCTATTTACCGATTTCATAAGATACGATGACGTAGCATTTTGGTATTTTTCTGTAGACATTTTTAGATTCTTGGTAAAATTTCATCACTTATTTGTGTTGAGATCTTGACTTTAACTGGATTTTGTTGACGACAAAAAATTACTCACCTTGTTTAACAATCTGTATTTTTATAACAACAATTACAAAACTATGGAAACTGTTCTTTACCGAAAACTAATATCCCACTATTTCCCCGTAAATGGCGCGCAAAGTTATTCGCAATTTTTAGCTGAAGAAACCAATAACACCCAAAATAAATCCTGCAAATGTAGGTATGGGTATTACTCAGCATTTACCTAATACCTACCTTGAAATTCCATCACAAACTTTAATATACAGGGCTTTCAATTTCAAAGCGCACCACCAATTATTGTCATTTGTAAAATTGATAAAAAATCGAAAATTGCAAAAAGACGTCCATCTAAGTAGCCAGAGGAAGGTTTACCTTAGTCTTAACATTCAATCCCGCATCTCCAGCTACCTCCACTTTAAAATTATATATGCACCCCTCATCGAGTGACGCATGATTTTAATAGCCGTAACATTCTTTTTACTGGAATAGCCAAAAACTGAAATGCTGATCATCCATTCTTATTAATTCGCAGAAGTGAATTCTCCAATCGGTAATCATCGACGCCTAGTTCTTATATGTAAAACTTGTACAATGTGTGCGAAAAACTTGTTCTTTTTCAGTATTTTATGAACTGACCTGATAGACACATCGTCAACCTTGCGACAGTTAGAATTGATGACGTATTGAAAGATTTAAATTGGCGACATCGGGGCGCCATCCAGTCACTGGCGATAAGGAATGAAGGCAGATGTAACGCATTCTTTTCGGAACATATGATGTGTTCGAGAACCCTCTAGAAGAATTTTCGTCTGCTATATAATCGGATTGAGTTAGTTCCAACATCGACACCGAATTGATGAGTAGGGATAAATACTGACATTCGTGATCATATGTTATTAACCTACATGTTAAATTTGAGTAAAAGTGAATGATAAATAATTATTAACTGGATATAAATCAATCTATTTAAGGACTGTTACAAATTCATTAGTTAGTGTACATAAATAAATCATAACTAAATTTACGTTACAATACGAAAAGTGGTAAAGGAACAAAGAAATAAGAAACAAGCATCTAAAAAAGCTAAGAATTTGAAGAGTCTGTGCAAGCATTTTCGCTGAAAAATTCAATATTCAATCACAAAATCAATAAGATTACGAAACCAAACTCATTTTTATAAAAAGACAACGGCCATATGCAAAAACCGTCTGTGTTATGCTGAAAAAGAAGTTAAAAAAGAGACTTTTGGGGTCCTAGCTCCCAAGCGTAACTTTTCGGACTTGCGTAGTTTATTTAGAAGGAATTGCCAATATTTCAAAAGATTAGACCTAAATCATAAATCATAAACAGAAACGGATCCAAAATAAAACCTTGTGGAACTCCGCATGAACGGTTCAGGTTGAAATGTTAGAATCTCTGTGCCACTTAAATAAACCAAAATAGGAAGCTCATGGCCCAAATATCATTAATAAAGTATAAGATGTCGTCGACTTTTAAAATATAACGAACAAAATTTGTTAAGATACGAACCGTTGGCTATACCATAAATTTGCTATTATTGGAACTGGTTTGAGTTGGTCTAAGTCAAAAATGTGTGCCTAATCTTACAAACGAGATCAATGTCAAGACCTCCAGATACTTTGCTCACACTGAACCAAAACAAAAATATTTATCTTCATGGGTTCATATGTGTAGTAAGAAAAAATATTGCAGTTTTAATGGTATTTCCCTATTACCTCTATTTTTATCTACTCAAAATATTCCTAATTTTGTTATTGTCTGTCGTATTTTTTTACTTTACGTTTAATCGGAATTTTACTACGTATAAATAGAAAAAAAGCCGGAAATGTATTTGTTGCTTTGTATGAAAATAATTCGCTTACCGCTTTCTCCATTTCGATTTCCACAGTACCGCGTATTGCCAATCAGCAAATATTCAAATTTACAGGAGAGACTGAACTGCTCAAATTTAAGCAGTAAACTACACACTCTCTGAAACAACCACCTTGTGTAAGTACAAGCATTAACAAACATGCTATACTTACCTCGTCATTTCTAATAATATTAAAAATACATCTCGATTGGTGGTAACCGTAAACTTCCAATAAAAATACATTGTCCCTTATATTTCGGTCACATGGTTTATGCGGCATTATCGTAGGAGTCGAAGTTATAGGCGTCAAAGTGGTAGGTTTCGATGGATGTACAGGATCAACGGGGATTCCATCATTATTGCAAGGAATCCGCTCATAAACACCCCTGAAACCTCGCCTACACGAAAAACCATTTGTTATAAAAGCAATCTCTTCGTCGCGGTTACGTAGATCGAATGTCACTGAATTAGAAAAAAATATTATATTACATGATAGTGTCACAATACGCCTACACTATTAGTTAATACTGAAGTTAGCAAGCAGCAAAGAATTTTTTTTTCAATCGTTGATTACTTTTGTGTTCAAATGTTTATTCTAGAGAATTAATTGATATAGTTATTCAACTTAAAATCTGCTTATAGGTTTTCAGAGGACACGTAGCGCAGCCAGGGTAGCAGCTAACCTCTGTTACAATAAATTACCAAGACAAAAGGACAAATAATGTTAGCCTTGCCGTTAATTTATTATATTATAGTAAATCTAGAATATTTTCGATATAAGTCATATCGTGTACGTAATTACTTGCCGTAACCTTTGAATATAAAATTAGAAACGCAATTGAAACTATACGCTAGAGGCGGGAGAGGTTTTTAATATCTGCCTCTATAGTAACACGCACTGCGAACACGCCGTTTTTTTCAAAAAACAACAGCGCATTACAAACGAGTTAGGTTTTTCGACTGACTAAGAAAATTCGCAGTTCGCCAACGATACCGTTAGAGAAAAGATGTAATTAGGAAAACATGCTGCCATGTAGTGCGCTTTTTCCAACGAGGCATCACGCATTCTCGTAGCATGTGCGAAGATCGCACGGTAAACGTCTCAATAATAAAATCGCTAAAAACGCATTGAGAAGCCTGGAAGTCGACCTCTTTCATTACAGATCCCTTTTAATGCAGACATCTTGAGAACGGAAAGTCGCATTAGGTTCAATGGATCTTGGTTAAGTTGTTACCGTAGGCCCGCACTTTGGAGAGACGTGACCTTAGATAAAGACACGCTAACACGAGTACATGCATCCTTACGATACATAATCAAAAGTGCCAAAGCGACATCAGTACGTTTGATATATTACTGGCTATTCCCAGCTTGAATTTCATGCAATTCGGTTCATAAATGGCCGAGATGATAAAGATTATCAAAGTCTTCGTGTGAAATCGAAGGGACTTCAGCGCATTTTTGTGTGACAGTTCAGTATTTTTTAGTTTTAGTTTTAACTCCACCACCAGTTCTTGTTCTTGTCGGGGGCTACCATATTCCCAACTCCGACGCCCCGTTCACTCGCAAATCGCGTTTGAAGTTTTTAGAAATATGCAAAAATGCGTCAAAAAGGCACTGTGAATGTTGAATCGATTAGGCTCAACTTTTGGCATTGTGTATTATATCGTGGAAGCTATGCCGCGTTTGAATTTCATGTTCAAATGTCAAAAGGGCCGTCCTTATTTTCGGCCTACATTTCCATTTCACGAACTCCGATCTGCAAATCTTCTGATAAAAAATCCACCTACAAATTTTCGTCGTAATCGGTCCATCCGTTCTCTTTCGATGGACATGAATCCAACGAGCGAGCGAGCGATCGGACAACCGAACATTTCGGTTATGCTTGCACTTCTTTACATAATGGCATCAGTACCGGTAAATTCGCTCTCCTCTCAAATAGTCGTCCAAGAAAATTTGCAATTTTTACATCGGTCTTTTCCTGAACGTGAATTTATCTTGGAGCTATTTCCTGGTGAGAAACTATTCTGGCGGAGGCGAATTCACCATGTGCCAAATTTCCAGAGACGAATACTCTGGAGCCGAACTTTTCGGAGCCGAATCTTTCTACAATCCGGTTCGGGTCTCGGAAAGCATTTTTCGAGAAACGATTATTTAAAAATCCACGAGTAGCATAAAGAATTGAAAAAAAATCTGGGAAAAACTACACAAACTTGAAACCACGACTGCTACAGCTAAGGAAACTACAGCAACTGATGGAATTACACGAACTAATTAAACTAAACAATCAGAGAATATGAAGACACTTAGAGATACTAGAAAAACTGAATAAGCTGAGAAACAGGAACAGGTGGTACATCCAGAGAATCTAGGGAAAGTAGAAAAACTGAGGAAACTAGGAAAATTAGAGAAATTAGGAAAACCAGAGGGACTGAGGGACAAAACCAGTGAGGCCAAAAAGACCGGTGATACCAAAGAGACGAAAGATGCCAGAAAGACAAGAGAACCTAGATAAAGTTGAAGAAACTACGAAAACCAGAAAAACTACGGACCCTGGAGAAACCAAAGAAATTGGAAAAACTACGGAAGCTAAAGAAACTAGATAAATTAGTGAAACTTAAGGCAACGTGGAAAAAAAGAAAAAAACAAGAAAATAGCGAAACGGGAAAAAGTGTTAGACTCGGAGAAACTAGAAAAACTAGGAAAATCAGTGAGACCAGAGCGATCGGTGATGCAAGAAACTACTAAGTGTACTGTTGTTAATGGAATTGTCCTGTAATTGGGCGATAAGCCTGTAGGGCAATAAATAAATAAATAAATAAATAAATAAATAAATAAATAAATAAATAAATAAATAAATAAATAAATAAATAAATAAATAAATAATAAATAAATAAATAAATAAATAAATAAATAAATAAATAAATAAATAAATAAATAAATAAATAAATAAATAAATAAATAAATAAATAAATAAATAAATACCAACGGTGTCAGATAGATGCCAGAGACTAGAGACCACATTAAGATAGAGGAACTGGAAAAACTACGAAAACCAGAAAAACAACGCAGAAAGAGATGTCACAGAGACAAGAGAGACTAGATAAAGCTGCTGGCACTAGAGAAACCACAGAAACACCTAAATCTAAAGAAACTACGAAAATTGCGGCAACCAACACTAGACGAACGGAGATAAACTAAGGAAACTACGAAAACAAGGGAAAGTAGAGGGCATTTGAGGAACATGAAAAACTGGATCGACTTCGCACATCGAACATCGAAAAATTTAAAGAAACTTCGAGAAACTATAACAACTGTACAAGAGGTTGTAGAGCCAGAAATACTAGGAAAAGTAGAGAAACTAGAAAAACTGGGGAAGCGAAAAAATTTAAAGAAAGTATAGAAATTAAGGAACTTAAAAAAAACTATGGAAAAATTATGGCAGCCACGAAAACTACGGAAACTGCGACAACTACAAAAAATACAGCAACTGAATGAACTTGATAACCTACATAAACTAGGAGTAGAGTAACAGAGGCGTAGCTGGACCGCTCAAGGTCGTGCCCTACATGGCGTGATCTCAGAAAGTAGGTCAAGTTGAAGTTCAAAGGAAATTCTCTTCCCGCTCTTCTCTGGTATAGGAGCATTGAAAAGTGTATGACCTTGGAATCGATTTGTCGCCCCCAAAGGTCAATCACGCCATTTACTATACGCTCATAATTCAATGTCAAGGTCATCAAAAGTCAATAACCTAATTACGCGAAAACGAACCAAAACGTGAACTCGAACCCAAATGTGAAAGTTCAATTGGCTTTAACGTCTGGAGCTGACCCACGTTTGGGTTCGATTCGCGTTAATGTTTGGGTTCGATTTGAGTTCAATGACCTTGAAAATGAATTGTGACAACAAAATGGAGTCATTGATCCTTTTTAACCATGACATTGAAATACTGAAGTAAATGGGGACATTGACGTTGGGAGATTAAAGATCGATCGTTCATCTTTACCTTGACTGACCTTCCAAGGTCAGTACCATAGGAGAGCGGAGCCGAATGATCTTTGATCTTCGCCTTGACCTATTTAGCGAGGGCACCACGAGTGACCTTGAACGGTTCCGGTACTCCCTTGTTAATCTACTACTAAGAAAACTAAGGAAACTAGGGAAATTAAAGGAGCTTGATAAACCAGAGAAACTGAAGAAATAGGAAAACATAAAAAAATATGGAAATCATGAAAACTACGGAAACTAAAAAATGGAAAAGCTAATCCGGAGAAATTACTAAAACCAAAAATCTAGAGAAACGAATGATTCTGGAGGAACAAAATAAATCAAAAAACTGAAGAAATAGGAAAACAACAAAAATACGAAAATTATGAAAACTACGGAAAATAAAGAAATGGAAAAGCTCATCCGGAGAAATTACTAAAACTAAAAAACTAGAGAAACTAGTGATTCTGGAGGAACAAAATAAATCAGAAAACTGAAGAAAGAGAAACGAATAAACTTACACAACATAGATAAACTTTAAAAAACTGGAGTACCTAACTAGAGCGGGAAAATGTGGAAGACCTAGAAATACAGAGGAAACTAGGAACACTAGGTAAGCTAGGAAAACTATAGAAAATGAACAAGGGAAGCTAAAGTATCTAGGGAAGCCAGTAACACCACAGTGATGAATTCAGTGAAACCAGAGAACCCACAAAAGTCAGAGAGATAAGAAACTACCGCAAATACAGAAACTACGGGAAGAACTAGAGAAAATATAGGAAATAAAAGAAGCAGAAGCGAAAGAGGAAGTAAGTAGAGGTATTGAAGGCAATGAAGAAATTTTGGGAAGCGAAGGCAGGTAGAGGAAGTAGCGGAGGTGGGAGAGTTGAGGAAAGTGGAAGGCGTAGAGGAAGTGGAGCAACAAAGCACATAGAAGAAGTAGCGGAACTTGAATAATTACATGGTATCGAACAAACCTAACGGACTGTAGAAAAACGAGGAACTGGGTACAATAGTTCAATAATAGAAGAAAGTAGTAGTCCTTTCCAAAGTCTCCAAGAACTTATAACATTCAAGAGGCTTTTAAGCACATTTCAGAACACATAGAATCCTTTATTAGTCTTTAAGAGCTTATAAAAATCTTTTAGAAACTTTAATAAGCAACGTTGATGAATCACAATAGTCGCCACAGTCTTTTAGTGACCTGGAAATCTCTAACAGGTTTTTAAGAGTCTTTTGATCCTTGAAGGGTACCTTCAAAGGGATTGAGATGTCTTTAAAAATCTTAATGTGTCTTTAAGAGTCAGATTTTTTAATAGCCTCTATAAACCTCCACAGGTTTTCAAGAGTCTTCAACAAATTCCAAGCGTGTTCCAGTGCGGTTTTGATAACTTTTAAATGGCATAGTCTATAAGAGCCTTGATAATTCTTGTAATAGTTATTTATGTATTAAGGGCATAATAGTGATGTTTATATTCTCGAGGGCGACGAGTTAAAAAGCTCGAGGGCCTATGGCCCGAGAGCTTTTTAGTCGCCCGAGAGTATAAACATAGTTTATGCCCGTGGTACATACACAATTTTATGTTTTACAAATAGTTTTCTTCGTCAAAATTCGTTTACAAAATAATTCATTATGTTTGATCGAGTATGCGTGGTTCGAATTTATTAATGTGATTGAAACCATCCAAACGTCAAACGTAATTTTAAATAATTCAATTCATCGTGAATTTCCAAGAAGTTCCAGAAACTATACGAAATGTCAATCTTGTGATTTAGTAGGTATTAACAATTAATAATTGACGTTTCTAGTTTTCAATGACCTGCATATCTTTGTTTGTTTTGTCATTAAGTATAAATGAGTTACTATGGTGATACTTAATGCCCTAGGGCATAAAGTGGTACTTTATGCCCGTGTATCACAGATATATAAAATGTGCTCTTATAGGTTAGTAAGACATAAAAATATTTAAGAAGCTTGTTTTGAAGAACCTTTTGTAGCTTTTATAAGTTTTCAAGAACCCGTGTGAATCTCAAACAGTCTTCAAGACTTCAATTGGTATTATTTAAAGCACGTGGTTCTAATGAGCAAGATGAAGCGTTTTGCTTAAAACCCTAAAACACAAAAAGAGGAAAGTATTTAATTGTCCGGTTAGTTGCAGATTTCGGATCAATATAGGATGGTTAGAATATTCATAATTAACGTTACTCACATGAAGCTTTGTGTAAAGTCCGTCCACAGTACTTGTACTGCCCGCTTAGTAAAAAATAATCCTTTTCACAGTGGAAACTATTGTCAACATCAAAGTCGAGAATATAAAGCCTAACGGCACAATATCCGCGTAGTGATTCGAATCTGTACAATAAATACGTAAATTTTCAGCCATCGAGAAATGCCTACAAACCTGTAGCACGTATTCAGTCCTTTGGGATAAAAGTAGGGATATTCCGGGCTTTGAATATATCCTTTAATTAAATTCGCCTGGACACATTGCGAGCGAAAAGAGTTACTGCTGAAGGTGCTACATTGGGATATTTGTTGCCACAAAATATCCTTGGACTTGGTCAACACTTTCAGTCGAGTGATATCAAACGGTTTGCACTGATATACATCATTCGGGACAAAAACGACGTCCTCCTTATCACTTCTCTCGTTATCACCGGTATCTTCAAAAACATAAACATGTTTCACTACATCCGGCTCGGATTTATCCGAGTAGATGTCTTCTTGCGTCAGACGTGCCATTTTTAAATTAGGCTCGCTGATATACAGTGCTGGCTCGTCGCTGAACGATGGGCATTCCTCTTGCGTTACCTCAATTACAAATCCAGTAAATTCGCCGCGGCATTGCCCGTTTTTAAACGTAATCGTCTTCGTGCTCGAATTAAACGGCATTACCAAGTGCAATCCAGTGCGACAACCGCAAAAGTAATTATCGTCTAATTGCAGAAAACTCTTGTGACACGTATTGCCCGTCTGTCCATCGAGCGAAAAGTACAAAAAGTGAATTTGCAAGCGACACACGTGTGGTGAAAATTTATAAATGTCGTACACGCATCGATCTTGAACGTTATTACTATACGGAAAATTGGGACTTGTCATATAAAACTGTTTTGCATCGTATCTTCCGGCGCAACAGGAAGGGTGTCGTTCACTTTTGAAAGCAATTCGCGACACGTTTGTATCGTCTCGCGGTTTTACAAAGCAAGGCATCCTCGTGACCAATATTTTATACGAATCGTCGGAGAAGTTGCCTTTCAACACGATTTTCATTCTCAACATCCCCTCACTGGAAAAGTAAGTCCTAGTTCCGTGAATTCTCCCACACAAAACTTCGTTACCGACCACCTCCAAACTGCTACCTTTACATCCCGCAAACGGTCTCAAATCAAATTCAATAAACTTAACGTTAAAGAAAGTGGGACAAGAAGGTCCCTTAAATACGTAACTGCAATTATAAGATAAACCAAAAGATTTGATTTCGTACCGTTCGTTTTTTATAATTTTGTTACAGATCTCGCTTGATTCGAGCGGTTTGGAACGCGAATTTATAGTTAAGATCATCAGCAAGAAGACGCACTCCCGATACATTTTGATCAAACGATCATGCTTTACTGAATCCCATTTGCTTGCAGATTACAAAAAAAAAGACGCCTGTCGGATGTGCAATAGGTGATCATATTTAAGAAAGAAACAAAGGTCGGGCTAAACAAATGCTTTCCTCAGGAAGTATGTGTTTGATGAGCATGAGATAATAATGGAGTGATGTAATTAGAAGTGTATGAGTATTGTATTTTAACCATCCGTAACCCTCATTAATAGATATTGGGAGAGCAAATAATTACGTAGTTCAAGTCAAACAACTAATTAGGTAATTAAACTAGCAAGAATCAGAAATAGTACCTAAGTATTAGGTACAGAGGATAGTCGTCGTTTTTCTTATGGAAGTTTAAGGCCAAAGAGAAAAATTAGCCTTGACTTCCAAGTGTAATACGAAACGTCATTTAGTAAACAGCGAGTAATCTCACTTTCCCCCGAAATATTCGCCCCTAAAATCAGGTGAATTTTCTCTCAAAACAAAATTCGTGCGTTGCGATTTCCGGATGGGGACCAACGAACGAGTTTTCTAAGAAAAATATTCTGGAGGTAAGTTTTCATGTCCGATTTGATGGTTTGATGGAGATGCGTCTATTAATGTCAAATAAAAGGATTAAAGTTGGGCCTGAGGTATGAGATCGTGTGGCCACTGGTCTTCTTGGTGTGAATGGGTCTTGGACTAGTTGATTCACAAGATCGTTCTCATGTCCTACAAGGGAGTAGTGATAAGCAGTTGCTCATCTTCTGATTTCACTGGAAACACATGGAAACCCCAGGTCTTCAATCAAGGTCTGGTTATTGACGTACCAAGGAGCGTTTGCCATCATGCGAAGTATCTTGGACTGGAAACGCTGTAGTATTTTAGTGTTTGACGGTTTTGTGCATCTCTATAGTCGGATACCGAACGTCCAACTTGGCTGCAGAATGACTTTCTAGAGGAAAATTTTATTTTCTAAGGAAAGTTGCGATCGCCTTCCAATTAGCAAGCTCATTTCTCTAACTTTGAAGTCAAGATGTTTTCTTTTTGACGTTGAGGTAAGTCTCTAATCGAGGTGCATCCCTAAATATTTAACTTCTGATTTTACTGGTATCTCTGTTTTGTTAATTATGACCTGTGGACATATGTACATATACTTCGTACTTCGCTTGCTGAATGCTGATAAAGGTGTCTTGGGTGGATTTGTCGTTGTTCACACTAATTGTCGTAGCAGATTTGTAGGAGATCAAGGTGATTCTGGAGGTTTTCAGATGCCTCTAATGGATCATCATTTCAAATAATTTCGACATTAGTGAGAGAAGGTTTATAGGTCTATATGAAGTTGGTTCTCTTGGTGCTTTGCCAGGCTTTGCTATCATAATAATTACAGCATATTTGGCTGAAGAGGAAAATAGCATAGATATATCGTGCTATTGTAGATGGTAGTGAGGAGTACAATGTTTTCCTGGGAAGATGAGCGACTTATCTTGAAGACGAATTTTCCTCGAGGCTAATGTTCCGTATTTACCAATACAATTTTGCCTACATTGTTAGTGAAGATTCCAATACAACATTCCTGACAAGCAAGCATTTGCGCTAGAACAATTTCAGGGACAATTTTCCTGAGGTAGTACTTGTACTACAATTTTCTTAGAGGCTAATATTACGCGCTTTGAGTAATATGAGTTTACATTTTTGTTGAATATTCCAAAGCAAAATTTTTGGAAGAGCACACCATTCGACTGAAATAATTCCGGGGGCGATTTTTCTTGGAGTCTAATATTCCGTACTTTTACCAATACGACCTTTTACGATCTTGGTGAATACTCCGAAACGATATTTCCGATGACCAAATTTTGAGGTCGGAACAATTCCAAGGGAAATATTCCTGGGGTACTGGGAAGCGAATTTTCTTGGATTTCGTGCCTTTATCAATACGATCTTGCATTCTTAATGAATATTCCAAAGCAAAATTTCCAGGAGCAAATGATGATTCCAGGGGCGATTTTTCTGAGGTACTTAAATACGAAGTTTTATACTCGGATGACCATGGGTTTAGGATGTTCTTCAATGATATCTACCAATCAGCACTGAAACGGTCTGCGTACATCACGTAATTTAGTTGCCTCGCGTTATTTGTGCGCAGATAACACTTTTAAATGGCATTGTGTTTACCGGCGGATTGCGTAATTTTGTGCCATCGCGAGAAACATTACTTTTACCTTTTATTTCTCCTTCCTAGAAAAGACACAAAGGTCCGGAACTACAATGTCTCGTAAGAAATCGCCCGGTTGAGTTCGTCGAAGTATCGGGTGTTCAATAAAGCTGGTGGCTTCCATCAAGCGTTCATTAAAGCTGGTCTAATTCCTTGTACGATTTGATGGGAAATTCAGAGATAGTTTTAAGAAGAAATCTTGAGGGGAATTTGAGTAATATCTGGGAAGTGAAGAAAACATGATGTGTAAGCTCAGGAAAACACTACAGTCATATATTGGACGTCAACTTCAGACGAGTATTTCGGGTGCGAATATTACAAGCGCGACTATACTGGAGGCTGTTTCAAACAAGACACTACTAGTGTCGAATTTCGAAATGTCGGTACTAGGAGCTTGGGAGGGCAGGTGGTGTGGAATATTCCGGAACCGGGCCGAGTATCCGTACGTATTCTTGAACGCTTCCAAGGAGAAATCTAAAGAGCAAATTTGCAAGGAGAATATTCGAGGTTGGGTTGAAGAACTTGAGGAGAACTTGAATGGAACTTGAGAGGGACCTGAGAAAAAGGTGAGGGAAGACTAACAAAAACTTCAGGGACGATTTTTATTGCAGAGCAAAGGATGAAACGGGTCGTATTAACATTCTAACTACAGTTTCTGGGACGAATTAGCTTATAATCTTGATAGAGGGCGCAGGCGCCTGTGAGCTAGTTCACTTGCTGCATTCTAGTTTTCTCATAACGAATTTTCGTTGAGGCTGTTTTATTGGATTCTCCTTCACGGGAGGGGAGTTCCAAATCCATATTGCTATATGCAATGGTATGCAGCCACTGCACCACCCACAAAACGTCTGTCCAGCTAGCTCTAAACAAATCAAAATGGAATTTGGTATTTAGTGCAGTCAGCATAGGTTGGTTGGTAGTTTGCAAAACATTCAAAGTTTTTGAATTTTTGGTATGTTGTTCGGTGGTGTTCAGTAATACTAGGCTCCATTTATAATCTCTACTCGTACACATCCGAGAAAAATCCTAAAATGACTTAAAATTGCTCAAATCTAGAGATACCGTGGCCTCGATCAACTTCCGAAACAAAGAATTTATTACACAATCTTTTGATTAACACCTGAAATAAATCTTGGGCACAAATAGAAAAATCTGGCATGAAAACTATATCTGGGTCGCACAAAGGATTCGAATAAACACCCAATTAGTTGATTGACAAAAATTTACTCCGAAACGCATGCAACAAATAAAACAAAATCCCTGAAACAAGGAAAAGCTTACAAAAAAATTCTCGAAACTCGAAGATACTAGGGGTGAGTTAACATGGATGCTAGTTTTTTTTAATGTCGGAAAGTTTGTTTAGAGGAGAACAGTACTGAGGTAGGCTTTCGGGCCAGAAATAACTGAAGCTAATGTACAGAATATTTCATAGAAGTCAGGATCAGAATATTTTCTTGCGGACGAATATTCTGAAGATAGGCCCAGGATAACTTTTTAATAAACCTTTACTTCATTTGTTAGGGTAAAATGTCACTCCATGAGTGAAAATATACAGGGATTTCATTAGTAGAAAGGGCAATTTTACCAGCGCAGGTGAATTGTCCAAGATAGAATATTCCAGAAACTAGTTTCCCGATAGGGAATATGCCTACGGAAAATTTGCGGAAAGCGATGCCCGGTTTATTAGAAGAAATATTCCGAGTATAAACTTAAAAAGAAGGGGAGAGAAGTTTTAATGCCCAATTTACGGGTCAATTTATTTGTTTTTCAGGACAAATATAAAGAATGCGAACGAACCTCTCAGGATCTATGAGTGCTTGGACGCGCATTTCTCAAAGGACCGTCAAGAAGAAGGAAGACGTTAGAGGTTTTGGAGACACTTTTCCCTGGATTTTTCGAAAACATGTAACAAAACACCCTCCATAATGCAGAGAGGAGTTAATTCTTCGAGGCATATTCAGCAGAGGGCGCGCAATCGGGCCTGTAACCGATCACCGTATCCTGTTTAAATCAAGAAAATGTTTCGAGTACTGCTGAGTACTCCCTGAACTTTAAATATTCCAGGGTGGCATTTGCCGAGTATGAATGTTTGATTCTAAGAGCCAGCTGTTCGACCGTGAAAATTCCACAAGCGATTTTTTGGAGGCATGGATTTGGACAATGTCATTCGCGATTACTTTGAAGGCGAATACCTGTAGAGCGAATATTCCAGAAGCGCTTTGTAACAGGAGTGAATATTCCATGGGAGAATTTGAATGCGAGCCTGCTTTCTTTGGATTCAATCAGTTTGACGCCACCCACTTTGTTAGTGCACTTTTTGCAATCAGATATTTTGACCAAAGATTTCAATTTTTTGCATACAGTTTTTGATGTCATAATCATTACTTTGGTCAGAGAAGAAGCAAACTAAATTTTTTAATTCCCTTGAAATAGTCTTTAGAATTTGTTTCAGGCCCAGTTCATTCTTGATCAAAAGATGTCAAAGTCAAAGGTGTTACATTGTTGCAAATAATTAAAATGAATGTTCGCGAAACTGATGGCCGGATTTATTGATTATCCAAAATCGGCAGTGAATTTTTAGCGAGGTAAACATCGTTGGTCTAGCGCACACAGGTGTTAAGTGATATTTTTTGCAACTTGAGTTAAATACATTAGGTAATGAAGAAGTTAAGGATTTATTCAAATTTTTTCAATTGTATTATGAAACAGTTGTGTACAGATTACAAAAAAAAATAAATAATTCGTTCAAAAACAAAACTTATTTTAATTGACACAGCAGTTTTATTTATTTTATTTTAGTATGCAAATTGCCTATTTTTCACTTAGCACCTTTGTGCGCTAGACCAACGACATATTATGGGCGAATTTTCTGAAGTACAGTACTCCAGGGGAGAATTTTAGGGCTATTAGTCGGAGAAACATAGGATATGACCTTTAAAAAATTGCAAGAAACTATTTCATTATTTTTTTGTTAGCTAGTGGTACGAAGACAAAAATAGTAAAAGTTGGCATTAACACATGCTATTACGTCCATGAAATTCTTTTTAAATTTATAAATAAACCAACGATAAAATTATCAGTGAGGTATTTATCGAGGCATTTATATTACCAGTGTTTTAAAATTAATCAAAGACATAGTTTCCTTTTTAGATGTCAATTTTACGGTGAGTTGTCAAGGTCTTCGTTACATAATACGTGCACTTCTTTTCAAGGGTAAGTTATGAGAATCGACCATACCTTTCTTATGTTTTTCAATGGCCTTCTCGTTAATATAGTACAAGCGGCACGATCAAGACCATTTCCAAAGGGGGGTAAGAGCGGGCTACTTGGGACCCGCTTTGCCCGCTCTTAAAAATTTCTTAATATGACACAATATAGTTTGATCTGTTTCCTAAGAAAATTGGTGCATAAATAGGGATTTAGAATAATATATCGCTTTTAGGCCATAAAGTGATAGATGCCAAAATTAATTTTTTATTGTTTATCTGGAACTCATAAGCTTTCATACAGCGAAAATCTGAAGCCGATATGATGTCTTCTTCCCAAGAAAATCCGTACATAAAAATGTCACCAAAAATACACATGGACCACTTCTTGAGCATTGAGAGTTTCCCAAGAAAATTGATACATAAATAAAGATTTTGACTTCCTTTGGGTAAAAATATTTAGGTCGCCTAAAAACGCATGTATCATTTCTTGGTGATCGAGCAGTTGAGTTTGATCTTTTTCTGAACAAATTGGGAAATAAATAACGATTTTGACCACAAGGAAATGATGAATAGAATGCTTAAGTTAATTTCTGATAGTTGCGCACCTGGAACTCGCAAGCTTTCATTTGGGAAAACTCGAAGTCGATACGCGGTCTAGAAACTGAAATATAGCATGGAACGACAGACACACGGACGGAAATGTAAAGACATAAGCGCCCACTTTGGTGGGTTGCACTAAGAACGAATTTATTCAGCGGGTGGTATCTGCCCGGAAATTATTAATATTTCGCCTGCCCGCTCTGTAGATTTATTTGCCCGCTCTTCGTAACTAATCTGGCTACGGCCCTGGGCACGATTTATGCACTGTTATTCCAACACTTATTACTATGCTATCACTTCTTTCAATACTAGCCTTGTTTATTCCTTTAGCTACCTACTTGTTATTTTATGTTATTAGCCATGAGTGTGTTAAAATAATAAATCTTTTTGTATTATGAGAACTATGTTTTGCTGAATTATTCCGAAATTACAATTAAAATTTTAATGCAATATTCGAACAACTTCTGGTAAATATATTTTTACCAACTTTTAGTATGTCATTTTGGACACCTCGTACTACAAAATAAAACCATAAAACATTATCTTGCAATTTTTTTAACCATCCTTGTATCTGTTTTTTTACTTTGACTATATGAAAATTACAGCTTTTTAGAAGCGAATATTCCGGGGGACAATATTTCGAGCAAAAATCAATATTGAGAAAGCCAAAAGGACGTGAGTTTTTCGAGTCGCATTATTTGGAAATAAGGAAATATGTAAGTAAAGAAGGTCACGTATCGAAACAATTGGTTTTTAACAACCGCACGTGGGTTCCAAGCAAATTAAGAAAATCGTCAATTTACTTTGAAACCCTGTTTCAACAACCCTTTCATCACGTTTTCGTTTTTAGACACTTTTTCACAGAATTTGCGAAAGGGGTACTTTCATTCATTATCGATTTATAACATTTTTCAGTTACCTCATTACTTGGATACCTATTTAACACAACGCTGCCGCGCCCCTGCTACATTCTTATCTTAATGTGAGCACATTTTGGTGCATCCCGTTTTTAACTAATTTAAAGTTACCACCGAAATACGTGCTCTATAATTACGTTCTTTTCATTCGAACAAGGGGAGCAATTCAACCACAATTTCCATACATTACCTAATTTTGCTAGCGAGTGTTAATTCCCGTACTTCCGCCAAAATTAATGATTAATAGTGTAATCTCTAATGTAAAGCATGTCAAGGTGTATGTCAATACACCCAAACGCTTTATTGCCTAGCTCAAGGGGGAGATATCGTTATTACCCTGTAATTGTGAATATTGTGATTTCAATCAGTCCAAATTTACACATTGAAACCGTGTAATTCAGACGCAATCAAGGACTTTCCTTGAGAAACTCTCATATGTCAAATTTTGAGAGCTTCAAGTTATAACGTTTTGTACTATGAGGGATGTTCAACTTGTAACCGTAATTTTAGTTTATTAAGAAATCTTGAATAATTATACTACAAATTTATTTATTAAACCGGTCTTCAGCATTTTAATAAGAATTAGAACAAAAAAGGTTATGTATTTGTTTTTGTGTGAAAAAAATGCAGAAAACCAAAAAATAAAAATACCTATAGAATCTTACTTACATAGGCATGATTTATTAAAAGGTAACGTTCCTACATTTATAATTTGTTTATCTTAGAGTCTAAATGTTTAAAAATGGAAGAGTTTTGCTGTTTTTGTCATGTTCAACTGAAGTTTTTCTCATCAACCCCCCAAATATGATCTTCCATCATGCTTCCAGCTTACTGGCCTTGGTAACGTGCCTAAATTCCAGTATGTCTTGATGAAAGTGTTGTCCTTGTTATTCCGAATAAGCTCCCATATTATCCTTAAATTAATATAAATGAGAATGTAACCTGTGCATCTTTAAAGACATTCTATACCCGATGATGCAAAACCAAAACCTGTCAGCTCGTCATAATTTTCAGCTCTATATGGTTTCCCAGGAAACACTGAACGGGAAACCATAAAACCATAAACCATAAAACCGTTCCAGGATTTTTTTTCCCTCTTTGCTAAGTAAACGGGGGAAAATATCACCCTCCATCTTTATTTTTATTTGAGGGAAAACAAAGATACCAGCTTTAATTTTCGCCCTTGAAAGCTTTCAATCAATTCGCTATAACTTTTTTAAAAGCAAATATTTTCGGTGTCTAATCGCACTTTTTATTTATCATAGTCAGAATATATTATGTAAATCCCATGCGCAAAAAAATGATTTTTTTATTGACCTTATTTCTCGATATAATCCCCTTCATTGTGACGCATGTTTTCCGCTAGGCTCCATATTCCTATTTTAAAGAAAGTTTTTGGTCAGCACTATGGTGGGAAGCAAGACTACCCTATGGAGATTTTGGATTTTAGCTGTTTTCCTAGCTGTCTGGGTGGCGAGTACTGTCGTAGAGCAAATGAAAACAGCGTATTGAACAATTCTGCTTCTTGTTATGAAAATTTGGCTTGAAGTTATTTTCTGATAAATTGCTGTAATATTCGGCGTTGGTTGCTCCTGCCAGAATAGTGTTCTAAGAACTAAGTAAAAATCGATAACGCAGTCATTTGTAAAATTCCTTTAGCTGTCGCACCCTGCCGTCCAATCTAAATCCCCATCCATTGAATTAAAATATCTTATTATATTCCCGTGTTTAAGATCTTCCTCGTCCCCTACAAAATAATGAATTTGTATTTCACCGTAGCTTACATGGGATTATTCCCGAATTTACTCCACCCGTTTACTAATTATTCTCAGCTAACCCATTAATTTTTTATTTGGTTTGATTTCTTTGCTTGTCACACTCGCGTGTACTACCCCTAACGACAATAACGATAGGTTAAATAAAACCTGCGAACTTCACGTTAAATAATGCTGCATTAGTGTCTTAAGTTTGTGCTTAGGTCAGTCGACCTGACACCTGACACAAACACAATAGGGTAGATGACAGGCGTGAACCGTATGATGCGGATAAATGTTGACTTAACTGTGAATAAGTTGCCATCACGCTTAAGAGTCTTCTGTTCGACTGCAGCCAATGTAAGGTTCCATAAGAGTGCCCGCCATAAGAACTGTAGTTTCAAAAAAAAAAAGTTGTTTTAAGAGCTACTTTTTATACCTTTATCTACAAAATGTTCGTACGCTTACGTACAGAAAGCTCTTAAAGTGGACATAGCTTACTGAATCATCTCAATATGATAGCTTCGATGACCAAAAACAAAGCATCTTGTATTACAGTTTTGATACGGTTCTGTGCAACGTCTCCCTGTCTATACTGATACGATACGGGGATATGATGATACGAGGATACGCAACAAGTCTGGACCGGCCTTGTACACATTCCTCTTAAATATTTACATTTCTTGTAATAAGCTTAACTTAAAAACCTACAAGACTTATATGGCAGTTTTCTGATGAGCAAAAATCTTTGATGCAAGTAATATTCCCAACATCATTACGCCAATTTTTGGCAGATTTGCTTTCGTATACCCACTTTCCATCTTTATCTGGTTTTAAAAACTAAACTTTAGGATAATATGATCACTATAATGGAACAAGCACTAAATTAAAAAAACGCGAACAAACTCTATCAACGCACAGAGGATTAGGATAATGACGTCACGCGCTCTGATTGGCGTTTGATATCACGTGACAAATGTCGTTATTTTTTAATTTTTTTTTACTAAAATATAATAGTTTCTCGTGTACATGACCAAAGAAAGTTATTTTACGATACCCTGGCACCTTACTCTATCTTATGAAACAAACAGTTAGGTATTTATTCTTTTTCCACTGTCATGTAGCCTATTGTCAACGTCCTCCGTGTATGCTAGGCAGTATTTGACAACCAGCACCGTACCCATCGGTAGTGTCTCCGCGACCGGTCATTACAATCTAGAACGGCGAATTCAACTATGGTTACCTCTCTTGTACTACAATAATATATTAACTAATTACAATATTTAAAACGATTGCATCTTTTGACTTCTGGTTAGCCGGCTTGACCTTCCAGAACGCCAGACTGAAAGCACAACATTCACAGTTCATCACAGACGTCGTTTTCTATCTGAAAATGATGATCTAGACTTCTAGAGTCTCGTCACACGTAACTTTGATTTTAAGTAACTACCGCCCTCTCCTTTAAAACATTGATATCACCAAGAGCTCTTATGTCCATTTGTGTCAATTAAGCGGTCAGCACGTTCAATATTGGTTTTATTCACAGTATTGGAAGTTCGCGCAGCAGAGAGTGCGTTAGTTACACTTTCGTATTGTTGGTTTTTCAAAAATTTTGCACCACTGGTAAACTTGAGTTTTCCATTAACTGTGCAGACGATCTCACCTTCTCTGACGCTTTCTGCAATTGAACTTGAAAAGTTCGTGTACCTATCACGTTCCATAGTTTTATTGAACTAACGAATCACCAGCCACGTAGTCGTAGCAAATATATCAAACAAGAAAGATACGGATCGAAAGTATGCCAACTATATATTTTCAGTGCATTTTATCTATTCGTTTTCAGGTTTAATTTGTTTCTACCACCCTTGCTCTTCAAACGGCAGCCTCAGAAATAAAAGTTAATGCGTAATGGTTTAATTACATTTTTAATTAAAGTTTTCAAATTTAAAAGGATACAGAAATACTCGTGTACAACGACCGCAAAAAACCATTGGGATCAGTTGCATCACAAATTACCTCTGCTATTAATATGCTGACAGGCTCGCTCCTCGTATGTTCTCTATTTTGTAATGTATGGCAATTTTCAGCCTTAAAAACTTAAAATTTTTAGCACCCACCACTTTTTGACGGAAATACACGTTTTGGAGCACCAAAACAAAATCTCGATGATGTAGGTCTGTCGGTCGACCCGTCTGTACTCTCATTTTCGGCTGAACGAACTGAACTGAATACATAAATGGAAGAGCTGAAGATCTTTTGAGCAGGATCGCGCATGCGCAAGTGCGTCGAACTCTCATTTCGTGCTAAAGGGCTGAACCGATTGGACCCAATTTGGTGCACATATTCATAGTCATAAAAAAAAAGGGCTGAATAGCTGTTAGATAGAACGTGAATACGCTGGTGTGCGGGTAGTATCTGTGCTAGCCACAGCCAATTTTTGAGGAGGTACTAGAATGATTCCGAAAAAAAAGTAAAATAACTTTACATAGTGTAAGAACAATATTTTGTGGTAGTCCTTAATAATGAAAAAGTAAAATGTCCACAACCCCTATATTTGATAAATGTGGCAAGTTAAGTTCTGGTCACGATCGTAAGGGATGCTAAATAAGGAATCGGAAGTATTAGTGAATTTAGCGTAATAGCCCTTTTATGTGAGGGTCTTCCACGTGTAGGTAGTAAGTGTATTGTGCAGGTCATCGTGCTGGCTGTGCGTTGTTGTTGCGCGATTAGGTAAAACTCCTCGCAGGTATCCGGTAATATTCCTAGGCTTTTAGAGTGCATAATCTGCTCGAGCCTATGAAACGGTCCCTGTAGCTCTCGTTGATTATACCGCCGAGTGAGGAGTGACCTATTCGTTCTAGTAAGGGTATGGTGTTGACCGGTACCGGAAAAAAGGCCCCTGGAAAAAAAACCAGAATAAAAACCCCCGGAATAAAAACCCACAGAAAGAAAACCCCACCGGAAAAAAAACCCGGAAAAAAACCCACGGAAAGAAAGACCCCTAGTAAAAAAAAACCGGAAGAAAAACCACAGGGAAAAAAAAGGAAATATTGCGCGAGAGCTAAAGTTGCATATTATTTACTGAAACAGGAATATCAAACAGAACTCGGTTGCGGTATTCTATTAACACATTTTCACAATTTTCACAAAATACGTAATTGCATAATATCCTAAACTACCATTAACCCTAATTAAACCTAATATTGTGACTTATAGCTTCTAAGAAATTTACCACATCTCTTTGTCCGGCGCTGTATTCTTCGCAGATATTTTTTAGTCTACTTTGCAGCAGTACATATTTTGCTTTCTTCCTTTTTGGGATTAATTGACCTAAATGTTGTTGGTGTAATTTTAAATGAATTTAAAGTATGTTTTCGCAAACGTGATTAAGATCACAATCATTTGTTAACATGTAACAGATGACTAACGTTGGTTTGAGCCCATGTCATTTGGCAAACATCAAAAATCGACTAATCATATGCTATATAATCATTGATTAACTAACACTCTTTATGAAACCGGGTATAAGCCACTGAACAACGCTTTTTACAAGCTAATTCAGCACAGGAGTACACAGTTTGCACTTTTAGTAATTTTACGAAGGGCCGGTTCAACAATGCAAGTATATACCAGGTATAAGCTATTTCAAGTATAAATCTAAAAATTCTATCCAATTTTCAAATTTTGTATTTGGAATAACTTATACTACCTATAGGTATATACTTGCCTTGTACAATCGCCCCAAGATGTATATCTACCTATTGTGGAGATTTAAAAAGGGGGGTTTTCATTCCAGGGGTTTTTTCCAGGGAGTTTTATTTCCGTGGGTTTTTTTCACGGGGTTTTTTTCCTAGACCTCGGCCCAATACGAAAAGTAAAGGCCCCATTGTTAATAAAAAGAGTTCTGGGGTTAGCTTGACCTGCAAGGGTGTTACGGATCTATTGACCGAGGGTCCTAATCAGAGGGCCGAGGAGGGATGTGGATCCTAAATAACACACGTGCACGCATCGTAACCCTTCCTCAAATAGGTACGAGCTCCATTTTAACCCTTCAGGATGTCACCTCCAACAACCCCAATCGCCGACAGAAGTGTTCGGAGGTCCAGGAGAGCTCAGCGCCAGCTCGGGGCTAACGCCCTCCCGTGGGTTGCCTAATTAATTGGGCGCTAAATTTTGGTTTCTGTTTTGAGTACAATTATCGCCTTGGCCCAAGTTAAATTTATAAATTTTGATCGCGTTCCTTAAAAGCATTGGAAATTATAGAAATATTTAAAGTTTGATTTGTGTATGGACTTGTTTGTAAATTAACAATTCCGCCGTAAATAAGGCGTTCACGAAGTGCAACTACATTAGTTACGACAACTAATGCCAGGAGGCCTGATCTCGAATCTCAACTATAGGCTGGGAAATTCCGCACGACAGCCCATTGTTACCTGTCTCTCAGGGGTAAGACTCTGCTAACACAAAAACTCAGGTTTAGAATCTATGTTCAATTTGAGTTGAGATTCACTATTCGCGTCCCGTACTTTTAAATGTTGAATTTGCCCTCTAAGGTCATGTAATTTTCCGTGTAGCTTTTAACAAAAGGGTTTTATTGTACCAAACATGAGTCACTTATAAAACTACTTTTTTTTTGTTACCTGCTTGTATCCCAACCAATTCCTTGTTTTGTATTTGTTTTCGTGTTTTGTGAATGTGATATATTTATTATGCTTTATTATCAATGAATTCCAAAAATGTACTGTATACATTGACAACAGTGCCATTATTGCTGATTCGAGATTATTGACTATTAAGATAACTGATCAAAATGCAAAAACAGTGCAAATACAAATTATACTATTGAGCCATTATTTTGTTTTCCTTCCTTACCGTAGGTACTTTAGGACATAGCGTTGTAACGTAAGCGGCCCTGCCTTAGATGTGTGATAACTTTTCGATTTCGAATTTAAGCGGGATTCGGTTAGATTTTGGAAGAAATAGCCAATGCTAGCCATTTTTAAACGTTGAATTTAGCGTAGAATCTGGAGTGCATTACAAGATACATCTAAACGTGATTAAATAAAACGTAATCAAAGCAAAGAAGATTTTAATCCGTGAAGACCACTTGGAAAAAAGGGATTTGGAACGGATTTTAATCTATAGAGATAGCATATTATTCGCTTTTCAAAAATATAACGTCCATCAATGATATTCAAAAATGATTTAAACAATTTACAAAAAAATTCAATATCATTAAAAAAAAATTTTTTTTTTTTATTTAAAATTAATGTGTCTCAACATCAAAGGTCATTGACACAGGAACAATCACATTTCTAAACTTAACTTAAGAGCTATTCGCTAAATTTTGTCATATATATTGATACTTTGGAGGAACTTGGTCACATGGTGGAGTTGGTCGGTAGAGTTTAGAATTTCATTTTAAGCTGTTCTTCAGTGTGTGGAAGCGTCGAGTATTTGCATGATGTTCGCAATCGATAAGGATGTGTTTAATAGTCAGTGGATTGTTGCAGTGTTCACAGACGGGTGGAGGATCGGAGGTTAAGAGATTCATGTGAGTCAATCTTGTGTGTCCGATTCGCAGTCTTCGGATGATAATTTTACTTTTCCTGGACATGGGGGCAGCTTTAAATGGCTTTACTGTTGGATTGATCTCGTGAAGTTTTGAGTGAACACTGTTCCAGTGCGTCTGCCAGGTTTTGCGTATGTGGCTCTTATAGAACGCTTTTAAGTCTGTGGAAAGTTGGATGTTTTTTTGAATCCTGTTCAGAGAAGCTTTCTTTGCGGCACGATCTGCTGCCTCATTTCCGGGAATCCCAACATGTGAAGGTGTCCATACCAGAGTTATGGATACGCCCTGGGAAGAAAGATGTCTGATGGAGTCGTGAATGGATTGCACGAGCGGATTTTGGGTGTATACATCTTTGAGCGAATGTATAGAAGCCAGGGAATCTGTACATACTGCTACCTTGGTGTATCTTGGTGTTAGCGTATTTATGGCTTCTAGGATGCCGTATAGTTCTCCAGTGTGGATGCTGGTAGTGATTGGCAGTGAGATGCACCTAATGATGTCATTGCCATTGATAACTGAACAACCGACGCCAAGTTCGCTTTTCGAATCGTCAGTGTAAAGGACTCTGTCGTAACGGTTCTTGGTAACTAATTCTGTAAATGTCTGCTTAAGGATCTCACTTGGTGTTTCGAGTTTTGGAAGTATGCTAAGCGTTGTGTCGATAATAGGAATTGTTTTCCTCCATGGAGGGTTTATTGCAACTGGGTGGGGTAATGTTTTAGAAAGGTCAACATTAGCGAGAAGCGGCGGGAGCATTTCAGGTAGTGGGATTGGGTTGTGAGATGGATGAGAGAGTCGGGGAATAGGATTGAACATCGGAAAGAGTGGATTTTGAGGATTGGCTGATACTTCGGCAAAGTAAGCTAGGAGAAGTTGTTGTCATCTAAGCCAGAGAGGGGGCTCATTAGCCTCAATGTACATGCTTTCAGCAGGGCTGGTTCTGAATGCACCAAGGCATATTCTTAAGGCTGTGTTGTGGACTATGTTTAGTTGTTTTAGATCACTTTTTGACGCTGAGGAGTATATGAAGCATCCGTAATCTAGGCGTGAACGGATTAGTGACCTATATATTGTGATCAACATGCCTTCTTCGGCCCCCCACTGATGATGGGCGAGTGTTTTCAAAAGGTTCAGTCTACTTAAGCCCTCTCCTCTGATATTTTGAATGTGGTATTTCCAGTTTAGTCTGCAGTCGAAAGTGATTCCTAATATTTTGTGATGACTTACAATGGAGAGGCGTTTGTTGTAAAGTAAAATCACTGGCTCGGGGGTTTTGATACGTATTTTGGAGAACTTCATTACCTTAGATTTGGCAGCAGAAAATTGAAGCCCGTTATTTGAGGTCCACCGTGAGAGTTGGTTCACTGCGTCCTGAATTAGGTTCCCTGTAGTTATGCTGTCCTTCCCATGACAGAATATGACTAGATCATCCGCATAAAGAAGGTATTTTATGGGGGATGCAAGGTTCAAGCAGATGTCATTGACGGCAAGACTAAAAAGCGTTGGGCTCAGTACTGAGCCTTGTGACACACCGTTTTCTTGTGTAAATAGCTTAGACAGTTTTCCATTGACTGACACTTTAAAAGTGCGGTTAGTTAAAAAGTTATTGACGAAGGAAAAAATATTTTCGGTCAAACCACATTCTCTGAGTTTTCTCAAGACTAAAGATCTAGGTAACGTGTCAAATGCCCTCTCAATATCGAATATAGCGGCAATGATTTCGTGGTTATTGCGAAAGGCGGTAGCGATATGTGTCTGTACTATGGCTAAGTTATCCAGTGTACTGCGGTGAATTCTGAACCCCGACTGAGCCGCGACGATTATTTGATGTTTCTCGAGAAACCATAGTAATCTCTTGTTGATCATTTTTTCAATTAGCTTACACATGGTGCATGTCAGGGAGATTGGCCTGTAGGGATCGGGGTTGTCTGCAGGAGCGTTTTGCTTTTTTATAGGAATGATGATCGATTCTCGCCATTTTGATGGAAACTTTTTTGTTACCCAAATTATGTTATATAGTTCCAGCACTTTTAGTAAACTATTTTGTGATAGATTTTTGAGAAAAATAAAAGGGATATTATCAGGTCCTGCAGTTGAGTTTTTTGAGGTGGAAAGAGCATGTAGTAGTTCTGGAAGTGAGAAGGGAGTGTTGAGGAGATCGGCATCATTTAGATTAGTTTTAGCGGGAGAAGGGGATGAGTTTTCAGGTAAGGGTAGTGTTAGCTTGTTCATGAGTTTATTAACTGACTTTTGATGAAAGAGGTCACCGAAGACATCGGCGATTGAAGAGCTGTCATTGACAAGGTTGTCGTTATATGTTATGGCAACAATTTTCGAATTGGTGTTCTATGCGTTCATTTGTTTGATTTTAGTCCAGACTTCAGTGGTGGGTGTGCTGCATGTGATAGTAGAGACGTACTTGTGCCAAGATTCTTTCCTACTTTGCTTGAGTGTGCGTCTAGTAATTGCTTTGAATTTCTTGAAGTTTATTAGATTTGCTTCGGATCTCTTTTTGCGGTATTTGTTAAGAGGGGTCTTCGAAAAATTAAAAGATCCGTTGAATAGGTATTTTAAAAACAGCAGATTATTCAAAAATAATACAGAAACTTTTGTAATACAAATTGTTCCTTATCGCTTTTAACTAAGAATTTTTTTATTATTTTTTACTGAGCCTATAAAAGTGTCAAAAATGAGACACTCTGTAGATACCTACGGTACTTCTCTCAAGCGAGCTACAGAGTCACTGTAAAGATGTCACTCTACCCATAATTAGAGTCCAATTACAAGCAAGTAGTAACCTAAAAACCTTAGAACGAGAACGACGAAAGAGTAATTAATTACATAAGAATTTTTTGCAGATACGCCTATAGTGAAGCTAATAGCTATCAGTGCAGAAGCGCCTCAAAAAAATTTTATACACCTCAGGCATTGGATTTTGACTCGTGTAGGTGGGAGGCAAAGTATGTGTTATAATAACGTTGGTGGATGTAATCATAAATTAATGTCTAAGCCTTAACAGTCTACTTTTAGAGACTACGAATATGCGCACAAACACACGTCTAAAACTCGCATCTTTGCGTTTGGCGTATAAAGTGTAGTGTCAGAGGCAATATGTCTGCCTCTTTGGCGCACAATATACTATTTTAGAACAAGAATTGAATGTTTATTTTCTAAAATTAATAAATTACCGCGACTGTAAATCAAGTAAGTACATTACATTTGTATACAAACCATCTAATTAAAATAAATAAATGTAAATATTAAAGCTTGCCAGGGTATAGGAGGTTACAGTGTGCAAGTGGATTATGGAAAGTTCTACGAATGTGATGTCATATACTCGTAATAGACTATATCAAGTTTTTGGGTCTAATAGTTCCTGAGAAACAGCCGTCCAAAATTAACAAGTTAAAAAGTAATCGTAAACGATTTACATAAAGCGCATTTCCACTTGCATTCATTTCCCATTTGTAAGATGCAACTTCTGTTAAAATCGTAAAATCCGGCCACAAATATGAAAGATAGCGTTGCACATGGGCAATCCATTGTTGACGTGCTACTTCAATTTCAGTTTATGAGAGGAATTTCATTTCAATGCTTTTCTAAATAAGAAAGTTGGAACTGCGCATGCGCAAACCTAAATTTTGAAACTAATGTTAGATTTTCCTTTGTTCCAAGCGCCTAAATATCAAATTTCACTTAAATGCTTCCATAGATAAAAAAAAGTTGGCACTGCGCATGCGTAAAACCAAATGTTGAAATTGGCGTTTGATTTTCCTTTATTCCATGTGCCTATGTATCAAATTTCGCTTAAATTCTTCCATAAATAAAAAAAGTTGGCACTGCGCATGCGCAAAACCAAATTTTGAAATTGGCGTTTGATTTTCCTTTATCCCAAGTGCCTATGTATCAAATTTTGTTTAAATTCTTCCATAAATAAAAAAGTTGGCACTGCGCATGCGCAAAACCAAATTTTGAAATTGGCGTTTGATTTTCCTTTATTTCAAGTGCCTATGTATCAAATTTCATTCAAATACTTTTATAAGTAAAAAAGTTTGCAATTCGGTTTATAAATGGTCGAGATGCGAAAAAGGCACTGTGAATTTTGAATCGATTCGATCCAACTTTTGGCATTGCGTATTATATGGCTAAATCTATGCCCATATTGAATTTCATGCAATTCAGTTCATAACTAACGGAGATGTAAAAGTGATCGAACATTTCTAAACAAAGTTATCGTTCACACGGACAGATAGATGGACAGACAGACAAAGAAACAGACGGAGAGACCAACCGGCAGGCGACAGATAGCAATGCAAAATTATAAACGATCTCTAGGATCGTTAATAAACGGCAAAAGTGTAAAATTATAGAACATGTAAAAAAACGGTTTTTTGTTTTTTTTTACAATAACTTCTTTTGTAAGCGGTACAGAAAAAAATCCTTCCTTGGTACAAGACTCGACACCATAACGAACCAAATAGCGAAAAAAGTAGAACAATAGCTCTTAAGATAAAGAACTAGTAGCGTCACAAAACGAGCGGACGGACGGACGCACGGACGGACAGCCGAACGGACGGACGGACGGACGGACAAAGTGGCCACAATAGCGCGTTTTTTTTTATTTTTGTGGAAATGCGCTAAAAAGATTTCTACAATCAAACAAGTTTTGACCCTTTTTAGGGCAGAATAACAGCTGAAATAGTAATTCTAGGTGGAAGTCATAAGTTTTCTTGTTATGTGAAAAGGTCAAGTAGGAGAAACATCGGATTTTTCGAAATATGGAGTTTGTCGATTTGCGGTCATTGCTATTTATGGAAATAGTTGATAACTTGATAGACCGCCTAATAATCATAGAATGGTTATCAGATTTAGCTTAAATAAACATCTAAATTTTCAAGTCAGTCAGTTCATTGTATAGGTCGTATAGGTAGTACAACGAACGTGGGAGGCCTAGAGCTATCATTGTTTCATTCCTTACGGTAATCAAATCCGTTTACTCTGCAACTCAAACAATGTAGAAACGAAAAACCTCTGTTATAAAAGGTGTGACTGGATGCCTCCTCGGAGTCATTGGGAAAACAGGAACAACCAATTGTAATCAAAATTTGCACTGTGCAGTTTTGTCGTAACTGAAATATACCTACATTTGTGATTGAGAATTCATTACTTGAACAGATAGACAGACGAACCGACATCACGACATCAATATTGAATCTAATGCTTTTGTTACTTAATAATATGCTTCAAATGGGCATAAGGGATATTCAACAGCGGCAAACCTTCTAGCATAAAAATAAATGCCAGACAAGTAAATTGAAAATCGAGTTTGGTGGTCGTGGGATGTTGGACGAATGTAATGTTGAAATCCGACTAGATTCGGATCTGATTACCTACGTTAATCTATACTTTTTTCAATTTACTTACTTCCTGATATAGGTACGACAGCTCTGCGGCTTACTTTGCAATAAATTCTGCCTCGCAATGTGTTTTTATGCCAAATAATGCCAATATATATACAAATCGTTAGGTAAAACGTCTTAAATGTTAAAAAACGGAAAATACTGTGCCTTGGTGGGAAAAAGAAAGGAAAGGAAAAGCCGTATCCTGTTGATATTCAGTGCCATAACTACACAACGCTCAACGGCCTTCATTCTCACAAGATTTGAGATTTTCTGGAGTCTTCAGATATCAACACCAGAAATTGCTGCAACATTTTTTTTACAAAAATTAGATTTTAGTTCAAAAAAGATCCTTATTACCTAGAAGTCACCGGAGAAGGATCGAGTAAAAAAAAACCCGAGATGATTTTTAAGGGAGTAAGGCATTTGGGAAAACGGAATAACTTTTTTTCAACTCTGTTTTTACTATATCGATGATATGCACCTCCGCGCAATCGCATAACCCGTCCAAGACCCGGACAAATGCTAAAGTCACAATAATAAATCCTTAGCCAAAAAAAAGGCCAAAAGGTGACAGCATCATTGCTTATGCGCTAATTTCAATGGAAAAACGTCGGAAAGCTATGCGCCAATACCTAACTAATTAACGAAATTTTCAAATTGGTATATTTCAAAATTAAATGCCGGGAAAGAACTCTCAAAGAGAACATGTTATCTGTCGGGATGTACTATGTATTACTCAGATACTCACCCCATTTCTAAAGATTGTACGAAAAATCGTAAATCCAAGCAAACAAACCGATTGTTGCAAGAATTTATTTTATATTTACATTGCGAAGGATATAAAATTGCTGTTGCGTTCAGTCGAATGGTACAGTTGACTCCGTGATGAGTGCAAAACAAAATTATCCTTACGTATTGCGAGTCCAAGCAAACCGACTTCAATTTCGCGAAAGTAATTTTTCATTCTTTTGCGGGTAGTATACAAATTTGATTCAAAATGCATTGTCTAATCACTAGTCACTCAACTTTGGTAAACGTGCTTTTAATCAGCCGTTACTATTAGCTATCCGAAAGAACTTGTTTTTATTGTATCGATTTGTTTGCTTGCGGTTTGGTTGTGAAAGACATTCACCAACTAGAACATGTTCCTTCGCGTAAATTTTATCACTCGTAAGTAAACGACTTTGCTACGAATCAGACTGCTAAAAAGTTTTTCTTCGCCCCGTAATCCACTGCAATTCGTCTATTCACACACGTATAAAATTATAGGCAACGAGCAATTTGTGACGAACCCGAATTTGCTTAAATTTTTCTCTACGATACACAACGAAATGTAACAATTCTCGCTTCTTAATTTTTACCCATAATTAAACTGCTAATTCTTTACTACTGTTCGGATGGATTTCGTTCAATAAATGCGCGTTCCGGCTCTTCAAATCTCAGCACGAATCTTCTCACATACGCGAAATAAAATCTGTCATACACAAAATAGTACGCACCCTAGTACGCACCTGCTTTTATATCTTTGCTAAGAATTCAGTTCCAACGCACTTAACGCGATGGTTCGCGAAAATCAACTTAGAATAAATTTTCAACGATAAAAAAATTCACACACAAATAGTGTACGTCATCGCTGGCAAATGCGTTTTCCAATGTAATTGTAATTTTTACCGTGCCCAAATAGTACGTTTCAGGTCGCGAACTCAAGAAAGGATCTCCCGCTCTCGCACTTCTTTCGCTATTTAAATCTCGCCCGAGAGAAATACCGAAACGGGCTTTCCTTTCTGAATGCACTGACCGCGACTAGCGTACATTTTTTTTAAACGAATAATAAAATAGTGAGAAATACTTTTGTTTGTGTTCGCTATGAAGCGGTTGATGTATAAATTTTCCTATGTTGACCAAAATACAAATTCAAAACCAACTTCTGGAAAACGGCTAAGCGATCATTTGTTACGTTAAGTGCGTTTAAATCCTCCCACTATGACACCGTATTGCCCCTATCTTGAGGTCTCCCCGTTATTTACCTTACGAATTAGGAAAACCTAATTCGGAGTGATCGGCAGAATGCTCGAAATCTAAGGAAATTCCCATCTCTGCAACAGATGAAAAATTCTTACCTCAGCCCAGGTTCGAACACCCGGCTTTTCGGCTATGTAACCCAACGCTCTACGACTGAGACTCATAGGCGGCAACCATTCATGCCTATATTTTACACCTGCCACATTTTAGCACCCAAGTTTGAAGACTAACGTCAATCTAAAAGATGTGCTTCATTTGCGGTCGCCAGACACATCAAATATAACCAACACTCTGTATTAAATCTGTATTAACGGTCACAATATAGCAATATGGTGCTCAAACGGGATGTACCAATATCCTATTATTTACTTAACATGGTTTGGCATGAAACTGGCAAGTATTAGCAAAAAATAATACAGAATCAGCACAAAGGTGTGGATTATTGGTTAATGGAGTCATGTATTCCACTAGTAGCTAACTTTTAGTGAACAACATGTGTAACTTCCAACAAGATTAGCAAGAAGGCTGTGGCGCAGACAAAACAAAACAGATCGGTGGATACACAACACACAACAAAGACCAAACCAATGAGTGGCAAATTACTCGCACTAATTGAGTGTCCAAAATTTGGATACATAGACATTAAATATCGTAACATTTACACAAAATTAAGTAATATGTACAGGGTGGTTCAAATTCGTCGCTCACCATTGGGATCTCCGCAACGGTGAGCGATACAGTGTAGGTTAAATGGGGTTAAAGTTGCACCTTCATTTTTGAAATTTTTGAAAATCTTTGATAACCACTGAGATATCACCGAAAAACCTGAAAATGTCGTTTCGGAGATCCCAATAATGAGCCATGTATTTAAAAACCACCCTGTATAATACGAAACAAAAGTAGCACAACCTTTTCTGACACTAGCAAAACAAACCGATCGTATTTCAGCATAAATTTGATTGCAACCATTGTATTTCCAAAACTACTAATTGGGAACACATCGAAGATCAATAACACAAGGTTAGCACAACTTTTTATGTTAAAGTTGACTGGAACTGTAATTTTTTCGGAATTACTGGCCCAGATTGGTAGCACAAAATTTGCGAAAATTACAAAGTTATGTATATAAAACAAAACAACCTAAAGTTGGCTGTGTTCATTCTCCTGAGTCACTCGCTATGTATGGGAGCACAAAATTTGGATAATCGGGCTCAAATAGCACAAAATTAACAAAAAATTACGTATTACGTACAAATGGGCCGTACTGCAGGCTAATGTTCGTTGTATTTATCTTCTTCCCAGAATTACCCGCACTGTATAAGAGCAGAAAACTGGGGTGCATCGGCAATAAATATCACATTATTAGCACAAACTTATGTGATACTTTACTTACAAAACAAAGCTCAGCGGTGGTATTGCAGCTTAAAAATGACTGTACCCATATCCTCTGTTGGGAGTTTGTGTCCCTCAGCAATAAATAAGACATACTTAGCTTAAAATTAATTTTTGAAAACTGAACGTTGAATTGTCATAAATTTAACCTACCATTCTAGTAATACTAGTAGCGAGCGTGGGAAACAGAAGTGCTTTTGTGGGAAACGGGCAGGAAGTACGTTAATCAGGAGTAATTGACTTTGAATCGTTTGGAGCGAGCTCTGCACATAACGGTTGATGTTTAGAAATTAGGAATGGAAAATGATGCTCAGCTAAATATGACGTAAAAACTTCTTCTATACATACTGGAAACACCTTCTTGACAAATGCAACATTGCAAAATGACACCCACCAGCGGCGTAAGTGGAATTAAATCGGGTGGGAGGAGAGGTGGGCCGCATTTGATTTTCCATTCCGGATAGTGATGGACATCTGCAACATCGTTTGTTTATGTGCTACCTTTCGCAATCTCTTTAAGATAATATGCACTTGTAGAGGAAGGGGTCCAATAACTCGTCCGTTATCACCTATAAATTTGCCCGCGTCCAATTGGATACACTCAGTTGTCTGAAGCAGTTGCCCGCGTCCAATAGTCCTTTTCTTTCAAGTTGCTGGTAATCCGTTCTCCGCGCCCAATTTACCCATGTGCATATTCTCGCCCAATTTGTCCGCACCGAGTTGGAGTGCCAGTTTATCGCAAGTCCAGTTAAGGATACCCAAATGTCCTACAACATCAATAGATATAGTGTAGGCAATGTAACCTTGAATGTGCTGATAAGGTACACATAAAACATAAGCATTCTAAAATAATTATTGCTGTCATTACATTAAAATGCAAAAAAGTAATAAATAATAAAAAAACGCGAGTAAAAACTGTGCTCAAAACCAAAAACTCTTGTATAAGATACAGTACTCGCGTGCTCGTGTTAAACGTAACACGGACTTAAATCAGATAAATCAGTAAAGTGATTTGATCATAATCATTTTTTACGAATCGTCTAAATGTCCTAGATTCGTATTTAGAAAGGAGCTACCACAGTTCGTCGTGTTTCCATTTTTGGTCATTTCGCAAGTGTCCAATTTTGTGCTGCATTTTATGATCGTTACATATTCAGATTAGTCTAAATTTATGAGAAGTAGGACAAAAATCGTTGATGTGTACCTACAGATCCCACGTGTATCGGTTTTTTTTGTTGATCGCAGTCCATTTACATTACGCAACCGGTTTTTTTCAATGTAACGCTCTTACCACATAACAAATAAGAACAAATTCGTCTTTGCTACCTGCTAAACCTGTATACCTGTTAAATATAGTTAATGACAAGGTCGTAGATGAAGCAATTACCAAAAAGGTACAAATTAATGTGATCTATACTTACGGTCTTCACGGTTGGCTCTCCGGAAACCGAGTGTTTAAAGCTGACATCAAATTTTTGTACTCTAGTAAGTTTCCTTTGCGAGGGGATGACGAATTTGTTTCCGGAACCGGGTAAAAATCCCATAGAGGAGCATTTTTTAGGAGGAAGATTACCAGCGACACACATTCACGAGATCGTGACACATCAAATGACGTCTTATGACGAAACACCAAAACACCAGCGAGTGTTTGTTTTGAAAATCTTACTTAAAAATCTTCCTTGGTGGTGTAATGTAAATATACCGTAAAATGTTTACTATTTCTCGTCTTCATATCTGGGTTTGCGAATCACTGACATAAATTAGGAATAATAACATATAGGAAAACAACTTTCCGCATATAAACAAATCATACCACTCGTTCAATAACCCGATGACGATTTTTTTTACCTTCTCACGAAATGTAGTTTGTCCAACAAGGCACAGGTAGTAAAGTGCAAATCTTTATGCCAGTAATCTTTAAACGATGTGTGTGCAGCTCGTGATATCGCAGAATTGCTGCTTCAATGCGTATCTTTCGATAATAATTGAACTGTGTATATTCAAGATAACGTCATGCTAGCTATATAAGTCCCTGTCGAGTTCTTCTTGGCATCACATCGTATCGAAAACCACGACAAATATTAGCCAAATCATGCGCCGCTGGAGCAACACCAACAGGTTAGTCTAAACTTGTTACTTTACTTGTATTTTATTTTAACGTTCTCTGCTTTTTAGAATTAACGGTACCCACCACCAACATCCTCCGTCCAATGGTGGAAACGGGAATGGTAAAGGAAAACCGAAGCCCGTCGCGGGAAGTATGGATCATGAAAATCGCGAAAATTACGAGTTTGGAAAGTACGGTTACGGCAAAAATCACGTAAAGCTGTTACACGTTTTTCGTGAAGGCCCCCTACATACAATCAGGGAGTTCGAGGTCGACACCCATTTAAAGTTGACCACGCAGAAAGATTACCTCGACGGCAATAATCAGGACATCATCGCGACGGACACTCAAAAAAACACAGTTTACGTGTTGGCTAAGAAGCACGGAATCAAAACTCCTGAAGAATTTGGTTTGCTGATCTGCAGCCATTTCCTGTACATGTACAGACACGTGGAGGAGGTGGAGGTGAACCTCGAAGAGTATCCCTGGGAAAGATTGCAGGCGGATGGACAAGAGCATAATCACGCCTTCCTTTTTTCTCCCAATGCGATCAGATTTGCAACCGTTAGTCAAAAAAGAAATGGTAAGTTCGTGTTTAATCACCAGTCCATTTTCGTGACATCCCTCTACGTACTTTTATAATTTCAGAATCCCCGCTTATTATTGGAGGGCTGAAGGGACTCCGCGTTTTAAAAACAACACAGTCCGCCTTCACCGATTTTTATCAGGATGGTTATCGAACTCTACCAGACGATAACGACAGAATATTTAGCACCGTTGTCACAGCAACGTGGGAATTTTCAACGGCAAACGGAGTCGACTTCGACGACGTTTGGATTACCATTAAAAATTGCATATTTGACAAATTCGCGGGCCCGCCCGACAAAGGAATATTCTCACCTTCAGTACAAAATACACTATATCTCGCGGAGAAGATGGCGTTAGACAAAATTCCTCAGGTAGGTTACAATAGGCGTTTATTTGCATATTAATTCGGCAACATCCCACACAATTCTAATTATTATTTATGACTTCTACAGATAAGCCGCATACAAATGCAAATGCCCAACAAGCACTATCTGAACGTGGACATGAGCAAATTTCCGCCGAGTATATTGGAAAATAACGAGAATAAAGAAGTTTATCATCCCATCGACAAACCTTCGGGGATTATATACGCAGAGTTGCTAAGAAAAAATCTAATGTCCAAATTGTGATTTATAAGTATTGTTTTTATGATGATTTAGTATTGTTCAATGTACGTTTTAAGTTATTTATTTTATTATAGGCTATTATAGGGTAAATAAATCTAGAACCATCTTTTTTCATAGGCCAAATTTTCCGCTCTAGACCTTAACCTATTACTTCATCACGCGTATACGCTTGTAAGAAACCTCATCCATTGAAGTGAGGATAACATCTTGTAGTTTCTTGTCTTTTAGTACCTTCCACTGTGAATATCATCAATTCATCACATTCAACTACTCTGCTTTCCATTTGAGTGAAAGAGGAGCTCTAAGCTGTACCGTGCACGATGCCCTGTGTTCCTTTTAAGAAAGCTTCGAGCTCTGACGCGCCCGAAATTGGGTTTCCCTTGTCCCCTCATGCACCACCTATTTGCTTGGGGCTTGTAACACTTTTGTGGTTATTTACGTACTGTGAATGTCAATTCAAATGTGTTAAAAATGAAAAACTTGCAAAATGAGCTGCTCCGAACGAACTGCACCAGAGCTTCACGCACTCAAATGGAAAGCAGTAGTAGGAACAGGCGCGTACATTATTGACACTACCTCCTGCGAATATTACACACTGTAGAGGGTCAAACGTTGTTTTTTTTAAATTCCAATCAGTATAGACGCGATTGATCAGCTGTTTACTAATTATAATACAAATATAAATAGATTGCTAGTGGCGCGAAAGGTTTTGATAACAGAATGATTAATAGCGATGCTGACGTATTTAGTGAACATGGTAAATGAACATTTTTTTATCGGTCCACGTTCTTCTTGAATAACCAGAAGGAGAATATGTACTCAGTTGACCCTAACGTACCTACGTAGTAACAGGTTGAAAACCTTGATATTTGGATTCTTTGAATATTCTACGGTTACCTCAATCCATTCATTACAAGTAAAGTTAGTAACAAGGTTCAATGTAACTGTTCATATTTACCTCATGAGAAAATCGCCTAGAAACCGCATTTAACAAATAGGAACTAATGTCACAACTTTATGAAGCGATTTTGACCCATGTTTCAACCACTATGATATTCAACAATTAGCAGTATTTATATTATGCCCTTCTGGCAGCATTTGCAGTAAGGGGATTTGGAGGTGCGTCAGTGCGTGAAGCAGTACATCAACGGCACAAAACGCGGGATTAGGTGCATTGTTTTGTGCCAGCTTTGTGCCGAAATGTGTCGCTATCAATGTGTTAGCAAAACATAACGTTCCCAAATTATCGCATCTTTAAGTGTAGGTACTCCTAACCTCCCAACTTTTTGACGGCACAAAACTCCGGAGTAGGCGCATTGTTTTGTGCCGGATTTGTGCCGAGCGAAAACTGCAACAAAACGCATTGTTTTATGTTGAATTTGTGCTGAAATGTATCGTAAAAAGTCCGTCGGTATCAAATTCCATTCTCAAATTCAAGGTGTATTGCTAATTTTTAAGTTTGACCATGTTGTCTAAAGGGTCCCATTCAAATGCGGATATGTACGGCGGATCTGTACGGCGGACAGATCCGTGTTGAGCTACACACAGGCGGATATGGCTGTACACAGATCACGGATAAATCTCAATAGACGAGCAGGCGGCGTTCTGTCGCTATTTCAGTTTTGTAGTACTAGCCCTGGGTTGTGTTCTTTTGAGTGCTGTGGTAATTGGTAAGTATGGATCATAAGAAGAAATTGTAAATAATTGGAGGATATTTGAAGATACGAAAAAAAGAGACTGTGGTCAAAACAGTGGTTCCTGAAACGAAAAAAGTACTCTCATATGAGTTTACTTAGAGAATTGGAAACGAGAATTTCATGATTTGCACAATTTTTTGCGCCTTTTAGGGATCAAGATGTGCAGCAGCTCCACATGAGTTCTTCGCACCACAGTTTCAAAATGCCGACCAACACAGTAAATAATTGCTTTTAAATTCTTGACCATCAATATCGTGAGTTCGTTCATTGTTTAGATACCTGTATTGGCTGTATTAAACAAGGATTCAACTGTTTGCTAATGAAATCGGAATAGCGAGATTTTGAGGAACACGGCCGTTGCGTTTTCATGGATCCTCAGATCTTTAATGGTTTTGTATTGTTGCATTGCATTGCATTGTTTTTAAAAACTTCTGATTTGGTGTACCTACGGCTATGATTTTTGAGTAGCCGGGTGGTCAAAAGTTATGGGTCGTCAAGTGAACAGAGAATAGGAAATATTAAATGCTGAAATAGTAGAAATCGATCTATGTTATTCCCTCCATCGGCCTTTCTCTATAGATTATGTCCTACAAAATTTGTAACAATTGAATATAACCCCTTTTTGTGACCTAGTTAAAAAGTTTTAAAGCAAAACGTACCCGAAAGGGGTGGCAAAAAATATACCAAATTTCAAACTGCATGCGTATTGATTAAAGGTGTCACATTTTTTGGGACCACGTCAATTCGATAATTTGATACCCACGAGATGAATGTAATCCATTTCTAGCGTTTTACATTACAATAACGATGATCAAAAATTATTATACAACCTGTGGGGTATAATACCATTCAACCAATAAATGTACCGCTACTTTTTTCACGGAAATGTATAGTTACAGAAAGTATTTTTCGTGAGCCTCATTAACTAAAAGACCACTGACACATGTCACTGACTCTCCTACTGTGATTTCGTTGAAGAAACGTCAAAACCCATTTGTTGAAGAAGTGCATGAAGAATCGTGCACATTTCTCTAAGATTATTATTATTATTAAGTAATTAAATATATGTAATATCGACTACAGTTCATGCTAAATGCATTGGCAGTCAAATTCAAGACATTTTTGAAGTTGATAAATTCTTCCCAGTTGCGCATATTCAATCACTTATGGACGGATAAACCCATGTTCGTCGTATTTGGAAAGCTGTTGCTGTCGGATGTTTTACGAAAAGTATTCAGAATTTATCGTAGACTTGCAAAATGCTACAATATCTATTGCATATAGGTACGTGCTCTATTGCCTATACGTGCATTTTCCTTAATATTTACATTGTAATTGTTAATAGTAGTACTTATCGTAGTATGTATTAGTAGTATCGTGCAAAAGTAAATCTTAAAAACGAAACATTGAACAAGTCTTTTCTATGATGTGATATGGCACACGGCATACTAGATTTCATGAATTTTTTAAATATTGAATCACGAATTTCTTCATTTTCTTGTAAATCAACCATATGCATATTTTGTCACAGAAAATTGATTGCTCTTTTTAAATATCGTAAAACAAGTTGTAAATATGCATATGCATGATGAAAGCGCATTTTTGGTAATGCATCAGTTCAGTTTTCATTAGCAAAGTTTAAAATTATCGATCTTACGAGTAATCTAACTCAAAATAGTCTAAAGCCTGAACATTTCACTACCTTCATCATAAAGCTTTTACTGAAAATTTGAAGTCTCTAGCAACTGTAATTGTTGAGATCTCAGCCGGGCAGCCAGACAGCCAGGCATAACGAATATAATAGCGTATTTTTTTTTCAAAAATGCGCTACTAATTAAGTTGTTATACTGGTAGCGCTATCTAACGGTAGAATTCTAGCACCTCCGAAAACCATATCGAAATTATTTTCTTCAATTGTCGATCTCACAAGTAATCTAACTCAAAATAGACTACAGCCCGCACATCTACACTAGGTACATCAGAAAACTTTTAGTGAAAAGTCTCTAGCTATTGTAATTGCTGAGATCTTAGTCGGACAATCAGCCAGCCATAACGAATACAATAGCGTATTTTTTTCCAAAATTTTTTCCATAGGCATTGCATTTGAAATATATATAATTACAATTGACAAATTTTTCGTATCTCGCCAAATAAAAGAGATATTTGACCTTCTTATCTCGAACACACTGTATATTAGCAAATCGAACATTCAGTACAGTTCCAATTTCAATGCCAAAGTAATAAATAGTTCGCGCTGTTATAAATTATGTATATGTGAGTGATAAATAATATTTGTTATAAATCAATTCATTTCAAGGCTGTTATGCATTTATTGTTAATAATAATTTGAGAACGGCAAGTTTTACTCACAAACTGATAGCGGCACGAATTCGGCACAAAGCAATGCACCCAGTTCCACTTTTTGCGCTGTTCATGTACTGCTAACTTCGCGCACCTGGGAATTTGGCCTTACATCTCACTTATAACTCAGACATATAGGAAAATATAGTTCATCAAACAAGCTCCATGAAGATGCCAACAAATGACTCCCTCGTCACACAAGATTTGCGCCCTCTTTGCGTAACTACGTATAGGGCCGGATTTACAGCTTGCGGGGCCCCCAAGGACAAGTTAGGAATGGGGCCTCTAATTCTACCTTAAAACAAAAAGAAAGGTTTGGTAAACGTTATTTCAAGAGTAACGTATACTTAATCATTTCACAACTTTCCTCTACGCGCCGCATCCTTTCGCTCCTCCCTCACCATCAAGGCTGCCGCCGGTTCAAGAACCACCGTCCCACCCATCGCCTTTACTTCCGTCCCATGGAATACAGTCACCTGACGGTACATCACCATGCTCTTCTGGTTCTAATGCAAGTTCCACAGCCTCCACATCTCCACTCGCCATCACCTCCTGTCGCTACTGCATCAGGAACATTCCTACAACCATTACCACACAAAAACCAGTTTATTCAACAATCGCTCCACTTCAACTTCCACTTCCAAACCTTGAACTCAACTGCAACCTCAACCCAAAACCCTCAAACAAAACTCAAAGGCACTTTCGGCACTCCTACGAGCACCCAATTATCCGGTCCCAGACCCCGCATCGCCACACCCATAATCCCCCGCTGTTGTGAAAACAATCGCCCTTCACAAGCAGCTCCCAAACGCAACAATTGTACCGGCCCTCATTCTCCCTACTCCTTCGCCGAGATGACTCACCTTCAACTTCCTCGACCTCTCGCACTACCGACTCATCCTTAAAGTCCTTACGCACTCTTTGTCAAATCTGTTGGCCGAGAGACGTGGTGCGGTCATCGAGATCGTAGATCCGTAGCCGTTTCGAACTACTTCTAGGGGAATGGTGCTGGAGTCCTGGAATTTTTTGCAGTAGGTGTGCCAGAGGGTCATCAAATTTCGCTGTCTAAAAGCCCCCCCCCCCCGATTTATTTCCTGAGATGCCGGTTTTGAAAGTAAAACGTGCATAACTTTTACATACGACAACCAATTGGTCTCAGATTTTGCATACGCACGCCTTTAGTGGTGCCAAGTTAAATGGGGGGGGGGGGGGTAAACACCCTTCATGGTACTCTAATGAAAGGTCCCAACGAAAGGAATTAATTTCTACCAACCATAGCCCTCCTCCTCGACCTCTTATCGTGATCGGGTATATTCCCTTATACCTCAAAAACGGATTGTCGTAAGAGGGTAGTCACAAAGGGCGATTGATACTTCTGCAAGAAATATATCCATTGGTGATGTCAAAACGAAAGCTACGAGTATTTCGGATTTAAAAAATTCGCTTTATCTGCACAAGAGTTGTTCACAATTTATACTTGTTCTATATATAACCGTGCTTCCCGATATTTCATGTGTACTTACTGCATCTTCAGAAATTTGAATGGAGGAAACCGGAATAGGGGTGACGAGTTTCCCTTCGTCAAGGTGTTGAAAGTCCACCTTCGATGGCTGGCCAGGTACCTAACCATAATTTTGGGGCAAATTTTGACCCACTTTCACCGGTGACATAACTTTATCTTTTTATAAGTTTCAGTTTGTTTACCAAATTGTTGGATAACGACGCTTGACCTGGATCAGAACCGCATGTAATGGTCAAGGCCACTACGCTGCACTTCTCCTCAAGGAGTTATCTTTATCGTTAAGAATATTAATTATTTGGATTTTCACAACACGTGTTAATCTCATTATCGATAACTGTATTTTTTTTAATTTGAATTTGGCACAGCCTCGTGGTTCACTATTTTTTAGGTATCTAAGTATGTGCATTGTTGTTGCTGTTGGAGCATAAGAAGCGCCCGGACCTTCAACCAGACGGTCCGCCGCCATGGCCAGGACATCCCGTAAAAGCACTTACATTTTTTACCAACGAAAATTGTCACATTGTATAAAAGGATAAATTGGCCATTGTCAACCTCCGAACCGTAATTCCTGCATCAACTTTGTTAAAATTAAGACTAGTCGTGCTAATTTTTTAGAGGTATCCATTGGCGTAAACCTTTCCTAAAAATTACAGCATTTCCTGAAAGTCTTTCATTAGTAAATATGGAATTGAGTGTAGGATTACCATAGAACATAATTCAATTAATTAGAGCTTTGACTTGCGTGATTTAATTTTGCCTTTTTAATTCTAATCCATTGGGATTTGTTCCACACATGTAAATAGCATGACAAAGGACTATTATTAATATGAAAGACTACTAGCTACATTCCATTAGAGCTTTAATGCGCGTATGTACTGAACAAGGACGATTTTGTCGTTAAAATAGGTACCTAGTGCTGTTTTAACTTTCCTTTTTCCACATTCTGCCTAACAAGAAGACATGAGGTGTCTTCGTTACTCAAATAATATAATTAGGTGTAATTCTTAGCACATATATTAATTTGGCAAATAGCTCGATTTGATTTTACCGAAACTGGACACTTCCTCCTTTCATTGTATCTCACTTAAGGGTTACCTACTTGCATGGCATATAGTAAATGTATGGAACCTTCAGCTCGTTTTTTAACTTACCAGAGATAAATCTGTTATCAAAATAAGTATACGTGGTTAGGTAAAACAGGTATTGGTCGTAACCTTATTTTTTAATTAAGCACCATGTATACTTTCTCTTTTCAAAAAACAAGAAAAATGTTAAAAACTTCAATATTTATTAAAATAGATTCAAAAAAAATATAAAACATATTCAACATTCACAAATCTTTTTGAAATTTGTTGAATTTTTTTTAACCAGTTGAACCTTGTTTTTAAATATTTTTGAAGTTTGTTTGAATCACTCTCATTTTTTAGTACACTTTTACTTAAATAAATAAAAAGTGCACTTTTTCGCTCTTGATGTCTGTCTGTCTGTCTGTCTGTCTGAGTCACAAAGGCTTCGGAACGACACCACTTACAGCGCTGTATTGGTGTCATTCGATCAGAAATTAAAAATTATTTCATGGTTTTATTCTCGTTAATGCATGGCATGTCCATAAGGGCTAATAAAATCGAAAAAAACGTCAAAGAAACGCAAAATCGTAATAGTTCTTGGAGTTCCGGAAATCTGAGACATACGCACGGGGTTTCATTCGATTTGTCCGTACGAGAACTGTAGAATGGCACTCCGCGCGTATGTCTAGGAGACCCCGGATGCTCCTTGGCGATCCGTACATCCTAGACATGCGTTCATGGGTATCGTTGGATTATGCTCGCCAAGGGGTCTCCAATAACATCAATTCCGCACGTCTACGATGTGTTTCAAATTTGAAAAGTGCAGTGTCTGTCTGTCTAAGTCGGAAGGCTTCGGAACTACACCACTTACAGACTTGGTATCGGTGTCATTCGATCAGAAATTAAAAATTATTTCATGTTTGTATTCTCGTTAACGCATGAAATGTCTATAAGGGCTAATAAAATCTAAAAAAACAAATTTGAAAGTGCACTCTTCGCCTCTTTCTCACAAGCGACTTAGCCATTTTTTTAAATATCATTAGATCATTAAGAATTGGCCAATAGAATCAAAGGTTTATTGTACGTCGCTAATCAACGAAACCATACCTTTGTTTCTATAAGCTCTTTCTTAATGACTGATGTGATATGATATTGATTGTATACACCCACCAATAATCCTGCGTACGAATAGAAAAATTTATCTTGAATACTCCCGATTAAACACTTCGGCAACTTCACTTTTTTAATGTCACTTGATTCTCGATCTACACAAACTGGCTCCGTCATAATTCCTGGCTTTTTGGTGGTGGATAAATCCACTTTAACTGTTACTTTGAAAGCCTTATAGAAAGGCTTCACTTCTGCGATAACTGCTCGATAGATTCTCTTAGACTCCGTATGCGTAGGTATCACTTGCGCTTAGCTCAAATTAAAACATTCACTTTCATAACGACGTATTAAAATTTTATAGAACAAACTCTGAACTTTCTTCCTCAATACAACACTTTACGACCACCAAGACTGACTTCCAAACACCAAATCGCTTCACCAAAAAAAGCCTAACCAAAAAACCTTCGCCTTTTTAAAATAATCTTCCCTTCAATTCGTTTAGATCCTCGTTCTTTATCATCTTGTCAATGTACACCAATCAAATTCACTTTAGCCACCAGCAAAACCAAAAAACCGCCACTAAACATGTTTTCTTTCAGCGATACCGAACTCCTTATCGGCAGACCGGATTTAAACCGGATTTAAAAATGAGATAAACTTTTACAGCACATCATGCAATTATGTCCAGATGTCCCTAGTCTTTTCACACGTAAGATAAGTGAACAATAAAATAAACAAAATACAAGGTGGTAAATGTATAAAATTTTGTCGCTTCCATTAATTATCCAACCCCATTTTGGGCATAAAATTGACAACTTGTCTAATTACCAGGTTATTATTTAAACAAAACTAAACATCTAATAACTCCGACACACAACACATTAACCACATTTAACCTTAAAAAATTGAAATTTAACTCATACAGGGTGTCCCATTATTACTATAGGTGCTGATCTGATACTAATAGCAAAGAGTAACCATACTCTTTGCTAATAGAAAGGTCTCCATAGCGTAGTTTACACAACAATATACAGGGTGTTCCAGTTAATAAAATGGGGTTAGGTCTGATAAACGTTTTTAACTAATTCCGGGTACTTAATTTGAACACCGAGTTTGAAAACCGAATATTCATCAATTATTATAAAGAAACTTTCGTAATCCAATTTTTTCCGCATCTCTATTATCTAAGAAAATATAGGCTCATTCTGAAATGGACAGTTATTTGAGCATTCCCCCGTATCTCTTATAGTCCAGGCTAGCGTTGGGCAAAAAAATCGATTAATCGATTATAATCAAACGATAATCGATAATCGGGTTTGATTATTCTATTAAATTAATCGATTAATCGATTATTTCATTAATCGATTATTTGATTAATCGGTTATTTGATTAATCGATTGTTTGATTAATCAATTATTAAGTAAATTTTAATTGATTATTATTAGCTGGATCATCAGTTTACGCCAAAAGGAGCACTCACAGCTCACAAGTATTATTTTATTTTATAGCGGCTGTTAAAACGTCACTTTAAGCAGCTAAAATGAATTAAGATTGTATCATCAAAACTAAAGCACACCTCATCGGAGAGTAAGCTGCCTAATCATTTATTTTTATTTATTTATTTTTATTTTTGACCTTCATTTTCAAATGGGCAGGGTTTCAGCCAAGGCTGTTCTACCAACCAACCCACTATGCATTTGCAAATATCCATGCCCGAACCCGGATTCGAACCAGGGACACTTTGTTGATTATTGATTAATCGATCTGCCTAGTAATGAACGATTTGATGAAAAGAGTAAGTGGAATTATTTTTTATTTTTATTATTAAATAATTAACGTATTAATGCATACAAACAGATATTTATCACTCCTTGTATGTGACAATCGACTTTTGATTAAACGATTAGGTGATTAATCAATTATTTGATTAATCGATTATTTGTTTAATCGATTATTTGATTAAACGATTATTTGATTAATCGATTATTTGATTAATCGATTATTCGATTAATCAGTGTAATCGATTATTTTTCATAATCGATTATCGATTATTCAAACCCGTAATCGCCCAGCCCTAGTCCAGGCTAAATAGCTCTAAAATGATTTATTTTCAAAAAAAAATTAGTTACCGGGCGAAACCGGGTTTTTCAGGCAGGTGAAATGAATAGAAATTGGGAAAAAATAATTAAAACAGCTGAATTTTTCCGCGGGTGAAATCACGGGGGTTGAAAGGGGTGGAAAGTGGTATTTTGCAAATTGTGGCAAAACTATTAATTTTAGACGAAAATGTTTTGCAACAATTTGCAAAATACCACTTTCCACCCCTTTCAACCCCCGTGATTTCACCCGCGGAAAAATTCAGCTGTTTTAATTATTTTTTCCCAAATTCTCTTCATCCCACCTGCCTGAAAAACCCGGTTTCGCCCGGTAACTAATTTTTTTCATACAAAAATATTATATAGCCTGGACTATTAAGCAATCGAACATTTTCAAATTTTGATTTTATATGATCAGTTCTAATTTTACGACATCCGGCCGCCATCTTGTAGAGAGTTATCTCTGATAAGATCAAGCGCCAACTTATGCTTTCAACAGAACTTAAATAACTAAAATTGTTTTGTCAGTTTTTGAGTTCATTTAACTAACAGTTACTTTGTATTTCTGATCGAGTATTAATTACTCGAAGTCAATTTTTTTTGCTTATCTAATTTCATTTGTTATTCGAGATCTTGTTTTTTTTATTGTGAATGAAAGTACTACTACCCTAGCCTATTTCCTAGTTTAATGTGTTTTTTTCAGGTAAATGGGATGAACATCGCTTTCGTAGAGCTCCAGGAAGGGTGAAGATTTCAGTAAGTTCAAGCGTTTACCAGAGGCAGAGAGGCGTGACCCTACGGGGTTATTGGATTTGACCCATTTTCAATAGACTTGTTACATGTGGCATATAAGTCTACTGTGCAAAGTTTCAACCGATTAGGTTCAAGCGTTTGGCAGAAACAGAGAAGCGTGACCCCGCGGGGTCATTAGATTTGACCCATTTTCAATAAGCTTAATACATGTGGCATATAGGTCAACTGTGCAAAGTTTGCACCAAATCGGTCCAAGCGTTTGACAGTTATCGTGTTCACGGACAGATGGACAGACGGACACCATCGACTGCCCTATAAAGCTTGCATCGCATTGCTCTGCCGCTTAATAAACAGCGGCGGTATTACTTCGAATAAAAATTGTGCAAAAAATAATGCCTTCCAATATTTCTTTTGGACCCACTTAAGTGTCTATGCATAAAGTTTAACCTGGTTAAGTATCTGCCTAGAAGGCGTTGCCAAGACAAAGCGGATAAGGTAGGACTATGAAGAACATAAGGATAATTACTATGAAGTCCTAAACGTGCCAACATACTTCGTACATGACCCGAATCAATAAAGTATGTCGGGGGCTACAATTTGTCGATGACCCACCTCCGACGTCTCGTTCATCCGCAATTCGCGTTTGAAGTTTTGACTCCTAGGGGATGTAGGTAACAGATTCGACAGACTCGAGTGTTAAAAAAATATATGTACCAGGCTATGAATGTGTACCGCCCTTTAAAAATTAAAGAAATAATTGTTGCCGTTTGTTTTTTGTACCCTTTACCCTTTACTTTAAGAAAAACATTCTTTTATTACTGAATAATGTTTTAAACTCATGAACAGAACAAAAAATACAGAAACGGAAATACAGTCCGTATTTCCATTTCCGTTAACGAGATTTTGAAAGTTCAATTGAATTTGAGTTTTCATGTTAATGAAATAACTTCCACCATAGATTGTATTTGTTCTATGCTTCCACGTATTGCATAATTTGAAATGTAATTAATTTATTTTCCTATTTTAACGTTTACGTTTCAAATCGAGTAAGTTCCCATGGACACTTTCACCACAGACAAAATACTACTGTGCTTTCACGTTTCAATTCATACTTTAAAATAAAGAGCACCATATGCCATCTATTAAGGATTAGCAAAACTAATAAGAAGCGAATCAAGTGGAAATTATATTCCTGCTTCATTATAAAGTTTTCATTTCTAATGCAATTATAATGTATTACTGCACGGATAGATGGCAGATCGAGTTTTCCATGTAGAAAATATTTAAAATGGTTTTCATATCATTCATGTAAATAGGGAGTAAGTAGTGATTGTCCAAGTAATATTAATGTAGTAGTGTACCTTACATATGTAAATTGTGTAGTCACGGATATTTAAAAAAAAGTAGAGGGCTAATATACATACAAGAATATTCTAAATAATCTAAATGTTCAATTTCTGCGTGCAAGCGGTTGCTCCAACTCAGCATTCCTAGAAATGAGTTTCTTCTTTAAGGCTGGGATTACCTGAAAAGAGAAGTACCCATAGTAAAGGACAAAGTTTTTTTCGTTAGAATGTGCTGGTACCCAATAATGAATAACGTAACTACAGCAGTTCTCTATACAAATATTTAAATCATTATACAGACTGCTAGGTTAGGGCTGCCATACGTCCCGACACGTCGGGACATGTCACCGTTATGAGCTCATATGTCCCGACGTCCCTACATGAACTTGGAAAGTCCCGATCCAGTGGCCCACTGTAGGGCGACGAATTTGATGTTTTTGAATGGATGGTTTTGGAGGTAACACCAAACTGGGAAACTGTTGAAAAGACAGTGTTATATCTTAATTCTAAAGATATCCAAATAAATGAAAGTATTTTTGATCAATTTTTGTACATGCAATCGTTTGTTCAGCAAAACATCAAGAACGAAGACTGGAATATAAAAAGCATGCATGAAAAATGGATGTATTTCTTTCAAGAAACAAAAGAAGTTGAAAGAAAAAAGGACCTACTCAAAATGGTTCAGTATTTGTATGCAGTACCAGGCCATAACGCCAATGTTGAGCGAATTTTTTCAATGATATCTTCGCAATGGACGGATGAACGAAACAGTCTTAAGATAGATCATAGATACAATAGAAAGCATTATGCAGTGCGCTTATAACTTTAAAATTACTTGTGCTGAATTTTATAGGTATGTGAAAGAACAAAAAGACCTTATTAAGAAAGTAAAATCATCGGAAAAATACAGTTGGTACAAAAGGGACTAATTTATTTAAGGTGGCTATTTACTTTTTACTTTTAATTAGCAAGTGAGCAATAAACTTATACCGAGATGTAAAATTAAACATAAAAAAAACAAGCTTAAACTTTTTTGTACCCGGGTGTCCCGACAATCCTTTGGGAATTTATGGCAGCCCTATGCTAGGTTAACAAAATTATAATTAGCGCTCTACGTCTACCACACATAACTTGAGGAGAATAATGAACCGCTTGTAACGTAACGTATGAAGTAAAAATCGCGTAATTATTGGCATGGGGGACTTTCAAAATTAAGGTCGTAAAATTGGTTCACAAGTGGCGACAGGGGCTTTTTGTTTGGAAGGGCCCTCAGTAAAACTCTTGATTCCTTCACTTAACGGTAAAACTCCGACATTTCTAAGAAAACACCTTTGGAAATTCAATTCTTTTTCATTGTTACCATTGAATAAAGAGGTTTTTATTCAATGTCATTACGAAGTGTGTTTGTTATACTTATAACGATCCTAGTGCCTATTCAAATAACAGGTAACGAAGACTTTGTAACTAACGAAATGTTATTACAGTAGAGACGCGTTTTGACTTTTAGGACTTGGAAAAAGTTCAACCATATTTTCGTTTTTTTTTGTATTTTTCTCTGAAACGGTAGGGAAATTTCGAATTAGAACAAGCAAAAGCTTTTATGGAGAATGCATTTTTGTCAAAAAGTATAGTAAAAGTTTTTCTTCTTGTAAAGTCAATCCGGGGACATACGGTGTACCGATTTTTTTTAAATCTTTTAGCCGTTTATACCTAAATATACATTTGTTCCCCATGTCTTACATTCGAGGGATGGTCTTTTGTAAATTAGTAATATACAGGCTGATTCAAATTCGAGGGCCACCATGCCATGGTGACCATGGGTATCTCGGGAACTGTAAGAGATAGGTAGGTGGTAAATTTGGCAAAGTTGTGTGTTTTGATGCTCAAAAACAGTTTTGAAACTGAAAATTCTGACTACTTTCGGAGATATCCGGAAAAAACGAGATTTTGAAAATCGTTTTTGTTTTTTACTGAAGTTAATAGTTGTTTACAAAGATATTTAATAATAAATGACACATTATTATGGCCCCTTTTTTCCCTCTACAAGATGCTACTTTTAAATTTGAAGTTTGACGTTTCGTCTCCGGTTAACTATCATTTTGTTTCTTATGGAAGTAATTTTTACTTTTTGTGTCATTTGATAGAGAATTTTTTTCTGATTTCAAAAATGTACACATCAATTTTTTTAATGCTTGTAAAATATCTTTTTTGCCTTTGTCTTAAGTAATGTACGTAAGTAGTTTCTTGTGTTTTTACGAATTAACGTTATTTCTTATTAAAAATAGATGATGTTACCATCAAGGGTAACTTTGTCAAATGTAAACTACCTCTACCTATCTCTTACAGTTCCCGAGATCCCCATGGTGGCCTTTGAATTTGAATCACCCTGTATAGGTCAATTATTACACATTACACTAAACTGACTAAACTAATACTAATATGTAATAGAGCTTTATTCAATGGAACTATTGAAGTTCAAAAAATTTAATTTGCAACAAGGTATGGATTATAAAATACGGTATTTTAATCTGCAACCAGCAAAGATAAAGAATAGGGAAGACGGTCAAACAAATCGCATTACAAATAAACACCCACACAAGGTCGCATCTTGCCAGACATCAACAACAATATACAACAGCCCTTTGTTCTAAAAATTACGTAAAATTTTGATATTTGTTGTAAAGGAATGTTACATGTTACCTATCCCCATTTCTATTATTTATTTCATAAAACGATAGGTAGAGGAGGTACCTTTTGCAATGAATAGGAAAGAGAAACCAAATAAATTTCGAAGCAAGTAGTTGACAAAATAAAAATATACCAGTGAACGATCTCTTTCTTGCTGTCAGCAAATTCTACTATTACACGCACGCTCCGTTCAACCTTGAAAGAGAATCGCTAAATCATTTAGCATAAGCCCGCTTGACATGGAGCAATAAAAATTGCAATTGCATGCAAGTTGCAAGAAAAATTGCGAAAGGCATGCGCAGTTCAAAGCCAGCTGATCAATTGCTGCAAGAGACTTGCATGCAATTTTTATAGGACCGGTGCTATTTTTCTTGCATGAATCGTGCAATTCTAGGGATAAATCTAGTTGTTTTTGTGGCACCAACCTAGTAAAATACAGCGGCGGCAACTGTGATGCTGAGAGACGCACTCATTACTTGTTTTTACTAATCTTATTTATTCTTGTAATTTTCATGTTTCTTCAAGCAATCAAAATTTAATTTTCATTTGAGGTTAACAACTTTGTTGACAAATCCATATGTTTCTTCTGTTGGCAGACATGTGGCAATTGAAATAGAATTGCACCATGTCAAATACCATGCAATGCTTATTGCATGCAAGGATTTGACCTTGCAATTTCTTTCTGCAAGTTCTTGCGCGTAGTATTGCTCCATGTCAAGCGGCCTAGGCAACTTACATAGCCTGCTAGTTTTTTTTTTGCTCGTAAATTTTTGGTCTTTTATTATCCCCATTACACAGTACTAGCATTGAATTTATAAATTCAATGGTACTAGTACTAGCCTAGTTAAAAAGTAAGAACAACTCCATCGCAAGATAAAAGCGCTTACCTATTTCATATCTTTATCGTATTTTTTACTGACTGCATAAAACTCTTGGTGGCACCCCCTGTGAGAAAGAAGCTACACTGTTGACCGCGATATTAGTCACAGCTGCGTAGTTTATTTCCATTTCTCCAGTTTACATGTCCATTTTTCAGAACTTCATTCACCACTTTTTTTATGAAAACTTTTGAGCTTCACATGAATTGCCAAAATATAGATAAGTATTCACGCTACCGATCCCATACACCCGTATTGCTTAAAATGCTCCCTAATTTTTGCAATTAATTCCTAAACTATGACCTCTTTTGATGCATGTTTTCTGGATTTTTTAAACATATATTAATGGACAAAATATCAGTTTATATTGTACGGAAACTATGCTCTGTACATCTATCTACCTAATACATATTTTCCCGATCATATACACCCCTTGCTTATGGAATGGTGAATGAAGTTCAGAGGCAATGCACGCCCCATTGAATTACATGTGCATCACCAGTTGCCTATACTCTCTAAATCCAAACTTTTCACTTTTCACAAATGAGAAACAGATAATGGTGAGTGCTACCAAAGATATCTGGTGTTACTAACCTTCTGAAAGTAACAATGTCCTTACACAATGGCGCCTGTACGCCAACGTCCTACGTCCATTCGTCTATTTCTTGTTTAGAAAATCTGATCTTTTTAATTTAAATTGTTGGTAAAAGGTACATTACGCTTTTTAGCGCATTTTGCAACTCATGTTGGAAGGCGATGGCGTACTCTTACAGTTTTCAAGATATTTAGTTCGTTCTTTTTGCTTTCGGTAGCTTATAGCTCTGGCACCTCAACCAAAGAGTATTATGGTTACTCTTTGCCTCAACCAAGAAAAATCTTGATGTGAGGATTAATGTGCGCATTGCGCAATATTAGCTTTTTATTTATAGATATTTTTTTGAAATTTTAACCAACTATTCTTTTAGTAAAGACAAGCATATCGCATATTGTAAAAATCAGATATGCTCATGCCCAATGTCAACTTTGTTATTTATGGGAATATATTTTTTTCAATTTTAACCATATATGCTACTAGTAAAGACAAGCATATCACATATTGTAGCACACAGATGTGCGCATGCACAATGAAACTTCCATTTAATTAACCCAGTGCCCAAGTATGAAAAAGTAGAAGTAAAAAAGTAAAAGAAACACGTAAGTTACGGTTTATGAAATATTTACGTATACGTGTAAACAAACACTTTTCAATGTTTGTAGTATCATACTATTGTTTGGAATTTCCTCTCTATATTTCTTCTCAAAGCAGAATCATCTTAAAAACATCCCAGGATTTTTGTACAATCCTCTAAGGGTGTCTTTCTAGGATCTCTAGAATCTTTTAAATTTTTCTAGAGGTAATGTTAGGAACCTCTCGTAGGTACTATCTTCTTAGAACAGCACGTTAAAATATTTCTAGGATCTCAGAACCTTCTGAATGATTAGAACCATTACAACGTTCTCAGAGAGTAAAACCATAAAACCTTCTAAAAATCTTCTTAGGATGTTCTCTTAGAATCTCTCTTTGTCTTTGTAAAATCTTCGGACCTTAGGATTATCTTCGAATTTTACGCGATCTTATAAGGGTATTTTCCAAATTTTCTGAGAACCCTTTGAGAACATTTTTTATGTTCTGAACATCTTTTTAGAATCTCCGTGGAAGATACCACGGTCTTCAAAGAAGCTTCTAGTTTAGGATAATTTCGAAATGTTCTTTGAAATTTTCTTGGAACCTTCTCCGAATTTTCTTAGAATCATTTTAGAACATAGATAGAACTTCAGAACTTCTGGAATCTACAGAACGTCCAGAACTCATTTTTAATCTTAAAGTCTATTATATATCCTTTGCCTTGAACATTTTCTTTCAATGATTTCTCGCATGATCTACATGGATAAATAAAAATAATTCTCTTTTCTTAAAATTTGAGTGCCTATGCCTACGCCAACGCCCGTGAACCGTCCGCGAACGTGTGCTTCAGCACTTCACGTGAGTGCGACAAAGACAGATGAATCGCTTGCTTTATTTTTTGAATAACTATTGACACAAAAACGATTGTGGGCGTGATTAAAAAAATCCATTTTCGCTAGTTAAAAAAATTGTCAAATGTTAAATCCGCCTCTTTGTTTATTTGAAATGTCATATACTAAGATACTTAAAGAGCATCCCCTATTTTGTAAATAAAAATAATCAAAACGAAAGGCCCGTTTGGAGCACCTCTATATGAACTTGAAAGTGATGTCTTTGTCACATTGGCAATGAAACTATGAAAAATAAATTATAATGTAGGTACATATCATACTTTGTCTGTTTGTAATATTGAAAAATGGTAACAAATGCAACATAGGTCTTTCCTATGATGGGATAAAATAAAGCACTCCGGCCCTGTAAGTATGACACCAGATTCAATTAGTGCCGACTATCACTTTTGTTTTAGCTATACGTAAATACATATCTGAATTTAAATAATTTGATTAATTATTTACTCAGTAGTTTTTTTTTACATAATGCAGGGAACAAACAGAACTAACGTGGTAGGTTTCCATCATCACCAATACGTAGAATTGGCATGCAAATATGTCGTAAGTACCTACGCCTCGTAGATTGTCACCATAATGCATTAATTCGTAGTTTTACGATTTGTGTCAATGCATTATTGATAATGCAAATGATGCCCTTGCATGTGGGTATGTTGCAAGTAGTATTCAGTACCATAATAGACAAACCTCTAAGAGTAACAGTGACTGTAATTAAGACGATACTCATCATTCATCAACATTGAGCACCTCTGTCCATGACTAATTAAAAATTAGGGAGGACGTACCTACATGGAGTTTCATGTTATAAAATCATTAATAATGAATGACCCTATTTCTTCTTTACTCTCCAGAGAAATGATTGTGAATACGTATAGAAAAAATCACTTAATTTAATTACCAGATATAATGGATAGTTTAATTACATATTTTCAGTGAGATATGAACTTTGTCCTACCTTTCGTATCAGGGCGACCACCTTCATATAGCACATATTAAACTGTCTCGTTTTACTCAACGCCGTCTCTGTTAATATCCCTCTTAGGGAAAAAAGTAGTTAATTATTGAAGTGCATCCGAAGAAACATATGGAGCTACAGCGGAACGACCAAAAATTTTACAACAACGTTCCAGCTAATTAATACGCCTCAATTGAAACTATCATGGTAATCAGAAATACAAATCCTAAACAAAATTTTAGCTCGGCACTGATTACCAAGTCATACTTGAACTTGGTCTGGTAAGTTAAGTTACCTACATTTCAAATAATTTCGGTCTACTCGTTCAAAGACTGTATAATTAAATGTAAAACTTTTCGTTCAGATTCAGACGTCTAATTTGCATTACTTATCCAGTAAAAGAAACCAACATCGTACTGTATTGAATTATTCACGGTTCCGTAGACGAGGCAAACTTTGGCGTGTTCAAATTTAACTTTAGATTTGTATATTGCCACAAAGACAACTTCTATAAAATTAATCACAAATGAATCAACTTCCTTTCGATGTAATTACCCGTATGAAGTTAGCAGCCAAAATGTTGAAAAGGAACGGGTCCAGTAAAGCGGATTACCACAAACAAGTTGTAAATCGGCATATGCATGATGAACGCGCATTTTTGGTAGGTGATACAAATCAGTATGTTATTAGCAAAGTTTAAAATCATCGATCTTACAAGTAATCTAACTCAAAATAGACTAGAGGCTGCACATCTGCACTATAGAAGAAAGCTTTTAATGAAAATTTGAAGGCTATTATAATTGCTGAGATCTCAGCCGGCCAACCAGCCAGCCAAGCAGACAGCCAGCCATAACGAATATAATAGTGTATTTTTTTTCAAACAATAATCTGAAAAAACTCCAAACCGCAAATAGATTGGAAATATTTCCATAGAAACGCTGTCGTCATAAGCGTGATTTGACAACTTTTTCTGGTTTCTTTCTGTACATTTTTCAAAACCTTCTAGAAATCTAGACTCTTTTTAGACCTGACTTGACCCGTCTAGCCCCTAAAAACTAAGTGACAACGTCAATGTCAACCTCAAACCTTTTCGTGGTATAGCCTGTTTGTACTGATGAGGCCCTGGCCGCCGAGGGACTTCCGGGATAAGAAGTCATCCCTGTATCAAATGCTAACAGCCTCTAGGGGGCAGATGAGCGGGTACAGGGTCCGTGCACTCTATTGTCAAGGAAGTGAGAAATCACTCCCACGGCGAAAGAATTCTTCGGAATCAGCGGTGACAGAATGGAGAAGGTCAGGGGAAACCACTCCATTAAAGACCTCACGGTATCCCTTGAGAAGTGTCAGAGAAATTAAAATGATACATATATGGATTCTTCGAATACCCGAGTTAAAATACTGGAATTATCGGGGTGGACAGTACCCGAAGAGTACATTCAAGAAAAACAATGAGGAGAAGGAAAAGGGTGAATTGAGGATGGGAACTTGGGAACTTCAAAAGTCTACTAAAGGGGGAAAAAATATATAAATCTCTAAATCTATAATTGACGAAGAAGGAGGTGGTTGTTGTAAAATCGTAATTAGCGATTGGAATTCAATGGTGGGAAATGGAAGGGATGGAAATCTGCTTGGCATGTATGAACTGAAAATGAGAGAGGTGGTATTTCTGAAAAGAAACAAAACCGGTAGTTACCAACATACGGTTTAGTAACCATAAGAGAAAACTGTACACCTGGAAATCCTCTGGAAATCTTTACCCAAAGCAAACAGATTTCATACTTGTAGAAGAAAGATACACAACCGGAGTACAGACTAACGAGCGTGCGGGGTACGATATTTATAGTGACCACATTCTACTTGTGGCAGATATGAGAATTAGGCTTAAAATCGTGAAAAGAGCACGAAAAGAAAGAAAATGGAACTTAGACAAATTAAAGTTTGATGTGGACAAAGACGAAGTAGGGAAATTGGATAAATCAGGTAATGATAGCAAAGATGGAATAGAGAAGAAGGTACAAAAACATCAATAAAAAAAGAGGAAGAAGACAATATCAGAGGCGAAATACGGTTTTGAGAAAAGAAACCGAGAAAGCTAAGAAAAGATGGTCGGAAAATCAATGTAATGAAATAGAAAACCTTGACAAGATAGAAAGGCACGGTATTATTTACAACAGGATTAAAGAGGTTATCTGGGATAGATATGGAACTGGAAACAGAAGAATCTGTCTGTTCTGACAATAGGTATAGGAGTCGGCATTTAAATGTTTACCGAAGTACAAAGAACAATGAAAGGTATGAAATCAGGGAAAGTTACGGCGATAGATGGAATTCTGGTGTAGAGATATTAAGGTGTCCTCGTGAAGAAGGAATGAAGGAATACCGTAATGATATATCCGAATCAGGAGAATGATCTGAAGATTTCCTAAAGAGTTTGATGATACCTCTGGCTAAAAAGAAAGGTAAGTGTGGCGAGCATAGAACAATCAGCCTGGCAGGACATGTAACGAAACTGTGGAGAGTATTAAATAGAAGGCTAGAGAGGATAATGGAAGGAAATATGGCAAGAAGAGCAATTCGGATTTAGAAGAGGGATGCGATTGGATGTGTCAGAACAATCTGAAAAAAAGGTAGGAAGATTTTCAGAAACCCCTTGTTTCAAAGATCCCATTCCTCATGTAAACCAGATCCCTCATGTAAACCAAGAGCCGAAATGGATGTTAAAAGGTAATATAGTACAGAAAATGAGTTATAAAGCTATGTAAGGCAAAATGCCTTTCGGTTGCTTTGGAAAGTACCCTCTGGTATCTTTTTTGCAGAACTAGTTGATCCTAAACAGTTGTAGAAAATATTTAAAATTAACTAAAGGGTTCCGACAGGCTCTAAAAATCTTTGAAAATAACCAAACAAAGACTAAAGAATGTATAAATGAGCCACAAATATTTTTTATTGTTTTCTTAAGCGATCGATTTCGGGTTTTTTTTATATACCCATCATCAGGCTATGCTAAAAATTGCATGCTAATGCAGACATCTGCAATACCTTTATACTTACTTACCATTCTTTCAACTACGATCCTAGCTGCTATTTAATCTCACTGACGGTAATTATTATCTATTCTCTATAGAAATTTTTGCATAGCCTAATGATGGGTATATAAAAAAAACCGAAATCGATCGCTTAAGAAAACAATAAAAAAATATATTCGAGGTTCTTTTATACATTCTTTAGTCATAAAGCAGAACAAGAAAATGGAGATCTTCATAGAAAAATCAAACAAAGCTTTAAGAAATACTGGAAAGTTCTATAAGGCACCAGTAGAAATGCGCTGTAAAGTATTGTGAGGAAGATAGCATTTGATTGCTCTTCATATCACTCGATTGTTTTGGAAAACACTAGTCCAGTCCCTTTCTACAAAACTACTAAGAAAAACTTAAAATGAACTGCAATACGGGCTCTATAAAGCTCTGAAAATGAAATAAAAATCTTTAATAGATACTGAAAATTTCTGGGAGGTAGATACCTACCCGTTCCAAATCTCTATCTTTTCCAGAGCATTTTAATATTTTTCAGAACTTTTACATTGGCACATTGTCGTCTTACAGAAAGAAGTTGGCAAAATGTTTACATTACATGATATCGCAAGTTATGCATTATACATGTTTTTAACAAATATGAATCAGTCGCTTATTGCATTGATTAACATGCTAATGAATGATTATAGGCACTCATACTCGTATCTGGTATGATTTTAAATCCGGATGCAAATAACAGAATATTAGTCGACTCCCACCGTGACAAATCTTATTGACTCATAGCTTAATTTTTCTCACATATTCCCGCTAAAAACCTATTTTATATGACAATTTTCCGCGGTTCATAAATAATGTCTATACTCATGCAAATGATATAAGTTGCACAACAGGATATTAGATTTAAACATATCTTGAAACAATACAAAAAAACTTAGGGTCATTACAATCATTAGCAACCATAAGCGTCGTTTTCACTATCATTGTAGTATTAAGGTGTAAGGTCGACAGTGCGTAAACATAAACAGAGTGAATGACTTCCGTGGACCTTGAAAGTTGCCTTCACCTTTAATGTCAACATCATTGCCACACCTTTTAGAACTGTACCTACGCATGCAGTTAACACGAACACAAAGAAAGTATAATTAAGTCTAACCACTTATTAGCGAAAAATAATTTATGGTTCCAGGAAGTTGGTGATTCAGCCACTCAGGTCAGAAGATTTGTTTATCCTTTATGCATTATTAATTCCACTGTTTCCTAGATTTATCTATTTAATCATCGAAGAAAAATTTTAGATAATTGCTTAGTGTTTGTGCAATATTCAGTCTATTGTCACTTGAAGACAATAGATCCACATAAATTATTGAAGTGTCTTCGATTATAGAGCCGAACATGGTGAGATAACTATCTAAGAACTCTTCAAGCTGTTGAAAATGCATGTTTAAAAGGTGCTGACTAATTCGTTTCATGAAAAGTCCCATAAGCAAAGATTGACTATTATGTGTAGCTCATTTGATATTTGGAGATTCCAAAACCAATTATTTGCAAAGTGATTTGGGTGACGTAAAAGTTTCGTTTCTGATTTTGCGGTCCGACGGTAGTACATTCACAGTAAAACATAATTAGTAGATGTTTGCAATAAATTTTACACTGCTACAAAGTAACGGCAATGATTCAACTGTGCAATGTTCAACAGTTTCCGTTACGATTTTAAGACCATATCTATGCGTGCGGGCCGCATCACATTATCCTCCTTTGTGTGCTGAACCTAACAATTCAAATCTAATCTAAAATATATTTAATAAACTTTCATCAAATTACCGAAATATAATGTGTTCTGTGGATGGCAACGATCACTATTGATATGACTGAATAATGACATTATAATTAATCCACGGGTATTAACAAAACTGGTTCCGAAAAGTTGAACGCGAAGATGGAAGAATGGATGGTTCGAAAATAAACGAATTTTCCTGATTTTGTATTAAATGTATCTTACTGTACCAATAGAAAAATTCGGGGAGTCATCTGGAGTGATTTTTGGAAGCATTCGGCTATGCATCACGGGAGTAACCCTTACTTCTCAAAATATAGTTTTTTTTTCGAGAGATTCGATTTTCATCCATGCAAGAAGTACAACGTCGGTTGACGCGATAAAATTCGTTCCGAGATCGCCAGGGCGAATAACGACCTAACACAATCAAATTCTATCTAGAACCAAGTTTTTATTCGGGTACGTTTAACAACCTCCTTAGACAAACAATAGAAAAATGCGAAATATCTGTTTCTTACATACACAACGTGAAAACTTAATATTTATAAATTTAACTCAGTTAGAAGATTTCCGGTGCTTAATGTTGACGGGCGGACTAGTTACATTCACAGGGGTTGAAGACCCCACTTGCATAAAATAAAATTGAATTTGTGCGGTACTGGCAGAAATCCCAATATAACAATTTACAATGAATTTAGTTTTAAAAAAATTCTGTTTATCACAACGAGTTCAGTACCTTTAATTCCGTTTCTATTCTATCTCCAATCCGAAAATGTTCCGTCGCGTAATTTCTGTCATTCGTAAAACGAACGACTTCGCTCCAAATTAGGCCAACTTTCAAATTTTAATGTAAAAGTGAGGCTGTAGTTCACTTTTTCACCAATTCAGTTTCTTAATGACGCGTTCATAAATACGTGGTTGATAAAAATTATAACAGAGACGTCCGTGGTTGGAATTATCCACTCAAAATCCGGTAACAGTTTTCTGCGACTTTCTTAAATTATTGCCAAAAATTTTTTACACATCTGACTTAGTAAGTAGTATTCGCGAATTTAGCTCGTCTCTCTGGCGGCTCCTGAATTTCAACCACTACATTTTTTGCCAATGTGCGGAATAACCAGATTTTTTCGCACTGAAGGAGTACGTGCTTACTCTTTTTAAGTTTAACCTCATCTGCTGTCTAAAAACTCCATGCACACCGTGTAACCAATGCTTATCTCAAATTGCACCTTCTTTATTGAAAAATGACGCGTTGTTACCACCTTTAATTTCCAGACGTAAAAGCGGCCACCTGCTACACCCAGTGAAAAAGAAGGCTTTACTATTGGAAAAATACCAAGGCATGCTCGATGTTGCTTAATCCAAATGTCTGTCAAACGTATTAATTGCATGCAAAGTTGTTTACACCGGAAGAGTCACGATGCCTTTTTACTGTAAAATTGGAGTTTGTTTTGAATTTGAATTTTCCGCGATCGTTCGTAAGGCACAATATTGTTTTTGAAAACACATTGGCCAACCAATGAAATTACTTTCTATTTGGCACGTTATACGTACGTGACACTATTTCTAGTGAATGTTTCTCTTTGTCAACCGAAAAATTATTTTTTGAATACAGATTGCTACAGGCGGATTTTTCCAATGACTTCAACGACCGGCTTCACGCTTAATTTGTAAAATCTTTATTTTGGAGCACGTACTTGAGGCTCTGGTGTTATAAAACCCATTGCCCCTATCGCTATTTGTCCTGGACGCGTCCCTATTCTTTTTTTAATTTTCTAACACGCCTCTGCAGAATGGCGCTAATATGTTAAGGCAATTGACTTCATTTTTTAAACCAATGAAGTGCGTTTGAAGGTCATTAATTAGCAATTACTACAGATTTTAAGATTACCAAGTTTGCGTTTTCCCACGCTGCGTCGTGGCATCATTATGAGCAATTCTGAATCAACTGTATTGGTCACGTAAAAGCTATTAAACTTATGATATCGCCTGTCTGACTGTCTCCAGTAATTTTTCCCAGGCAATTAACCCGTCACGATGCATCCGGTAGCCATTCACTCACAAAATATAGAGTGCCGAATTCATTGGAAACAAAATCGAAAAAATCTAAAAAGTAGTATAGAACAACTTAAGACCTTCTGCAGAGACACCTCAAAAAAGCATTATGCGGGCCATTCTGTAATTGGGCGAAAGCCTGTTCGGGGCTTAGAACAAGAGAGGGGCAATAAAGAAATAAATAATAAATAGAGCTTCCGTTACATTATTTAATTTATATTAATCTGTTATTAATATACTAATGCAGTTTGTACTGTATGTGTTTCTACAATTCGTCTTTTGCCTTTTAAAATCATATAGGAAATGAGCGGAATTAAAATCTTTGAAATCTGATCTTTTACATTTAAATACCGTAACTCAGTTTTTGATAGTGATACATAAAAGACACTCATATTCGAAGTTTTTTTTACCATATTAAACAAAATAAAACTGCGATACAGAAAATTTGCTGTGGCTAGCACAGATACCACCCGGACGGTAGTTTAGCCAATTGACAGTTTTTGTATGACTGACACACTTGCGCATGCGCAATTCTTCGAATATTTTCTCTTGTTCCTTTTATGTCTAAGAATATGTGTACCAAATTTGGTTCCAGTCGGTTCGGCCGTTTAACCAGAAATGAGAGTACACAGACAGACCGCCTTAAAAGGAAATAGCGATACTGGAACAGTAACAGTCAGCAGTCAACATCTGAATAATGGTGGTTTTTAAGAATAAAGGGACACTTTCGCCAGATTGCCTTTGTCGCGCTTTAATCAAAAGCTCCACGTTGAGCACTGTGCTTGAATAACGGAAAATCGTCCAACCACTAAACTTATGTATATGTAGGTATTTAGTTAAGTAAACGTTGCGTGAAGAGGCTTGATTCATATAAAATTAGAAAATTGTATTTCGGCATATTAGTAAAAACTAACTGAACATGCTTGGCCGATGCTGCAATTTTTATGTCATTAACCTTTTTTATTCCAGACTGGTTAGCAGAAATTATACTATTTTCAGAATTCTTCAACATCGGTATTTCCGGTTACCACAAACCTTTGGGACTTGGGTGTGGCATTTTTAATACGGACGACTGCTGCAAGTATTCATCTTCGGTTTTACTTGGAAATCAACTTGTGGATCGCTCGTGTTACACCACATTTAAATGCAAGATATCAGTTGTTAATATTTCACTATGTTGTAATACAAAATGCGACATAAGGCGATGTGTAAGGTAGTGCGTTTCCATATTAACAACTTGTTAACGACATACAGTAATTTTATGATTTAAAGTCACTAAAAGATGACCATTGATTTTATACTCATTGCAAAGAAAATTAAAAGTAACATACGGAAAAAATTGCAGAGATGTAACGACAGCTCCAGTTTTCTTCACGAACTTGTTTGGCAACGCAGAAAATTGATACCCTATACATTATATATTTTTTGTCGCAGGGTGTAAATCGAGAATATCCCCTAAACGTAAAGAGGGATTTGAAAGAAATCGATTTAACCAACTTTTTGGTACCTGCCGAATGTGTGTTCGGAGGTATGCAAGCTTCTACGGCATTTTTTCACAGTTACTAGAAAAAACAGAAGAGATCATGACACTGCATGGTGATCATAGAAGTAAGTGCTTTCGAAAGCTATACTCATTCTTTCTCCTAACGCAAAAAGTATAGAATGATTTTATGATCAAATTAATCTCACACTTGTTATCCTAGTATGAAGGATAAGTACTTTTTAGCGCATTTTTGGTAACAAAAAGGAGCTTATCATTTCACTTTGTCCGGCTGGCTGGCTGGCTGGCTGGCTGGGCGGATTGAAAAACTTTTGATCTAGACATCGTAGAGAGGTCCGGTTTTTTTGCATTATCTCCGTCTTGTCGAGTTATTGGCGCAATGGACATTCATTAAGCCCGTAGTGGTTGCGTTTAATTAGAATTTGCGAAATAACTAACGCCGCTTGAAAACTTGTCCGTGCGTATATCGATTTTAAGCCGATCCGATTGACGTAGAGGAATGGCTTTTTTATAAAATATACTTTTGGCATTGCCTAACTACGGTCACTAATATGACTTATCTAGGATAACTACTTCAAGGTGAAAACTAATCAAAATCATAACACGGTGATGAGTTTTACAGTTTGTGGTATAATTTTGGTTAAAAATATCGTATCCAGGTCTGAGCGGTTTTTAGCGTAACACAACGAAGTTGAGGTAACGCTTATGTGCTCGTGTTTCCGTCTGTCCGTCCGCGTCCGTCCGTCCGTCCGTCCGTCCGTTCCATCGAGATCTCGGCCCCTGGGACACCTAGAGACTTCGGGTTTTCGCTAATTGATAGCTGCTATGGTCTATATTTGCCCATTTCAGACAGTTTTATTGCACTCTCTATTTTGCGCAGACTGCGCATTGCCAACTTTCTTATTTATGGAGATATTTCTTTGAAATTTTAACCACAGATGCTTCTAGTAAAGGCAAACATTTCACACATAGTAAAAATTATGTAGACATGCGCAGTGACTGCGCAATGCGAACTTTCCTATTTACTGAGATTTTTCTTTGAAATTTTAACCACAGATGCTTCTAGTAAAGGCAAACATTGCGCACATACTAAAAATTATGTGTGCGCATGCCCAGTAAAGCTGCGCGGACTGCGCTATGCCAAAATTCCTATTTATGGAGATATTTCTTTGAAATTGCTTCTAGTAAAGGCCACATAGTAAAAATTATGTAGACATGCGCAGTGACTGCGCAATGCGATTTACTGAGGCACACATGCTTCGCAAACATTGCGCACATACTAAAAATTATGTGTGCGCATAGTTGCGCAATGCCAACCTATTTATGGAGATATTTCTTTGAAATTGGAACCACAGATGCTTCTAGTAAAGGCAAACATTTCGCAAATAGTAAAAATTATGTGTGCGCAGGCAATGCAACTTTCTTATTTATGGAGATATTTCTTTGAAATTTTAACCACAGATGCTTCTAGTAAAGGCAAACATTTCACACATAGTAAAAATTATGTAGACATGCGCAGTGACTGCGCAATGCGAACTTTCCTATTTACTGAGATTTTTCTTTGAAATTTTAACCACACATGCTTCTAGTAAAGGCAAACATTGCGCACATACTAAAAATTATGTGTGCGCATGCGCAGTCCCTGCGCAATGCCAACTTTCCTATTTATGGAGATATTTCTTTGAAATTGGAACCACAGATGCTTCTAGTAAAGGCAAACATTTCGCAAATAGTAAAAATTATGTGTAGGCATGCGCAGTGACTGACTTTCTTATTTATGGAGATATTTCTTTGAAATTTGAACCACTGATGCTCCTAGTAAAGGCAACAACTTGTTGATTGCAGCGTTATCGGAGATCGGGGATTTCATTGAGGCAACTGAAGACGTCTTGATTATGGGAGACTTTAATTTCCCATTAACTGTCGGAAATCGGGTAGAGAAATTTCTTCAAGAGAAATTCAATATAGTGATCATCTCTCCCCGAACAGTGACAACGAATGGCGGAACAATAATTGACGGAGTTTTTGGCAAAATGGTCAACTACACTGTTGATTGTTCGGTTTACGAGTCGTACTGTTCATACCATCGTCCAATTATTATTAGAGTTCGTGAAAATTAATAAAGAAATATATGTTTGCATAAACCTTATTTTATAATTAAAATTTTCTGATAAAATACTGATTGCTAATGCAATACTGATCCGTCACGCCAAAAATGCGCTGAAGTCTCATCGATGCACATACGAGGACTTTTGTAATTTTTTCTTGCTACTTCCTTGAGAATATACAACGATAAACACAAAATTAGTGGTACACACGCCCTGTGAAAGTTTCGTAATTTTTTAGACGCCAAATACCTTACATACACTGTTTCAAAATAAAAAGAAACTATTTCATAATTTTTGCTATCTTCTTAAGTAATTTCATCCCCCTTGTACAAAAGGTACACAGGTCATACAGCTAACACCAGCAGACGGTAGTGAAATAGTACTATGCCCTTTTAATTTTTAACTTTTGTGTTATTATACTCGTTCTTATTTATTAAAGTATTTTGTTGAAATTTTAACCACAAATGTTTTTAGTAGACAAACATATCGCCTATAGTAACAATCAGATGTGCGCATGTGCATATTGCGCAATGTCAGCTTTTTTATTTCTTTGAAATTTTAACCATAGATGCTTCTCGTAAAGAAAATCATAGTTCACAGAACTATGAAATTTTTGGAAATACCCTGGAAAATACTGATGTATGGAAAATGCACTAAAGTTACGTAGGGCTAAAACCTTTTTTTTTAAATTTTTTAATTGCATTTTGAAAGAATTTTAAATGCTACATTTAAAGATTTGTAACAGGTTTTTTATAAAGAATGACTTTTTTGCGAAAAATTAAAAAACGTTGGCGCTGCGATTCCTCACACCCGACGTATAAACGGCCAACTAGCTCAGGGTAAAACACAAAATAAGAGCATCAGAATCTTCCACAGCGGTAGTCCATTCTGGTAAACTGATCTTCGGTTCACCTATCAAGAGTTGAGCGCCACTCAATTTCTAACTTAACTCTCCCCGCATGAAATTGAAAAGATGCGGGGGTTTTACAAGGAGTACAAATCAATTTAAGTACCAAAATAAATGCTGGTTTATTGTAATGGGGGTTTACAGTATAGTTGAATTTCGCAGTTCTAATTTAATAAGCGTGTACCTGAAACCATAAAACATTTTTTTGGACAGTAAAAGTTTATTTAAAAATAGAGGCTGATTAGCAAAAAAATAATGAACATGTGCGGTTTTAAAGGTTTATTCAAAACGATATGATTGTGGCGGGCTCTATGACGTAATAAGCCCGACCAATCAGCTCCTAGAACCATTCAGACAACATAACGACTTGGCAATATTGCAGGAGAATGGCATTTATAACTTGCGTCATCTGTCACAGACACTTGTCACTTTCGTGCTGGATCACAGCCGTCTATAATTACAAGCCATGCTGAGAAGTTTGGCAACGTTGTCCGAAAGTCAATCGGTGGGCCGATATAATTTTAATAGTCTTGTTGCTCTTGAAAAATTGCATTTTTCCTCTCTCCTGCGTTTCGCCTTGGTGGTTTTAATACAGAAGAAAGATACTTAAGTAGCTTACAATTGTACATATATTTAATTTATTTACAAAAATGGATAATAACATTTTTATTTGACGTTAAAATTCGGAACGCTGTAAATTGGTAACTGCATCATAATGTGTAATAATCGAGATCTCCGAAATTGGTGAACTTCTGTCGAAAGAGTTTGAGGTGAAGCACATGCTTGGGCACTTAATTTCGGCAAAAGGACAGTAAATCGATGTGCATCAGCGAGGTTTTATCAACGACCAGGTGTGATTCGGAATGGCAGATTTTAAACCAGTCGGTACTCCAGTAGGTCTAGGTACGAAGCTTTTAAAGAGGGGAGCCCCGTAGACTTCATATTCCCGTACCGTGAACTCCTGGGAATAAGTCGGAAGGTTCCTTCAGAAAATCGACTTGACATGTCCGTGCTAGAATATCTGAAATACTAACTAATAAAATAATTATTGTATTCTTTCACGATAAACACTTACCGTACTTACGTACCACGTAGTGTGTAGGTCATATTTGAGCTTGTACAGGTACTTTGAACAAATACAAGTGCTTGTAAAAGGTCCACTAAGGAGTAGCCTGCTTTAGAGGTTATGACAATAAATCGATATATTTCGTTTAGCAACTTAACCTGAATAATAATTTCTGTTCATTCCGTACGGAGTAACACAAATTGTCGCAATCTCGCTCTGTTAAAACAGGTAAAAAAGAATATTACACCCAAAACACACATAAAATACACCTGAAATCTGTCAAGTTGAATTAGGAAATCGGCCTACCATGCAGTGTTGCCATAATTCTCAGCACGGCTTGTAATTATAGACGGCTGTGGCTAGATGCAGTTAAACATCCCTCTCAAAACGTCAAATGTGACAAACGTCAGACCCTCGCATAAGGTTGCCAGCTCACTTCTACGTGATTGGTTGTAGGTTTGTGACGTATTTAGTCTGAAGCGTTTCAAATTCGGACTAAAAACACAGCTTTTCAATAATTTATTTTGGGTTTATTTTACTCGCAAATAAAAATTGAGGACACACGGGTCTTTTTATTTTTAATGTACTTTGTGGATCAGAAATAAAAAATGAAGGCGGGATGACCCCATTAAATGGCAAAATAGAAATCGCCCCACCCAGGGTGTAATACACAGATATTCAAATGTCTAAATTATAAGTTACGTTACACACAATTCTTAGTAACTGGACTTTCACACTTCCACAAAGAAATTGATGTTCCGAACACAAAGGCACACGTACAGGCCTAATACAAGCAAAACATAAAAAGGCAACGCTCACCTTAATGTCATCCAGAGAAGTGTGCTCAGTTTCCGGATCCATAAATCTGAAAACATCCAAGCCGCAGATATCGGAATGCAATGAACTGAACCATCACCTTCATTAAGCAGCCAACCGCTTCAGAGGGAAGTGGAGGGTTGCCAATAGCATACACAGGTTTAATTCGATCGTCACTTAACAGAGATCTCAAGATAATAAATAGAGATATACTGACGTTCAGAAAATTACTTAAAGGTGATCGCATATAACCCGGAAGGGGCAAAAATAGTTATTGATTAATACGTTAAAAGGTTACGGAAGTTGTTTCTTGGTTAACGATCGAATCCATGATATCAGATCTAGTACATGCCCCGTGGCCCAATTTTAGCAAATGGCGGCTCCTAAGTAGATCGAAATTCTGTCAAAAGGTGTTGGCAACTCCAGGGTTACCCACATGCGTATGTAAAACGTATCCGGAATTATACTTAAAATTGAATTGGAACTGGTCCTTAAACTGGTCTCATAAATTAAAACTAGACTTCAACTTGAAACTGGGAATTAAAACCCTAAAAGAAAATCAAAGGTAATCATCTTCGTTGATAACCTTAAAATATACATAATTCTTTAAATAATAAGACTTATTATAGATGAATGTGCAAGAATCGTCGATGGAGAATTGTATAGCAAATATCAACCAACCTAAAGCAAAATACACTTCTATCCCAAACACGTTTTTTAAAGATTTATTATCGATTCTTAATAACTGTTTAAATGCATTTGTATTCTTAGAGACTGTCTTCTGAGAACTTCACTAAGGGATTATTCATCTACTATTTTCACAGACAATTTAGACTTTTCTTAGGTATGTATATTTAAGTATCCCACAAAGAATGTTTTTCAAAATTTTTGGGAAGTATTTTTTTAAATTTTTTTATTGATTTATGAAGATTCACTCGGAATTTCGCCGATGACAAGTTGCTGAATATTCTGTGAAGGGATAGCGTAGACCTTTCCTACACATATCCCCACAAAAAAAATCCTGCGGCGTCAAATCACATCACCGTTTTGAGGGATAACACGGCCGGCCGTGGAATTTTTAATGAAAATTGAATCATTTATTCATTATTTATTTGAAGTTGCGAGGGTAACTTTAGCTTTGATTTCCATCGCTTTAGTTCAATGAAAAATGGATTATATTGCATAGTTTTCAAGTTATTTGTAAGAGAATGCGACGCAAGGCAAGTTAACTTGTTCGGGTGTGTTTCTATTTTTCAAGAACGAATTTTTAGAGTACCCTGCATATTAAAACCTTCCTTTTTAGAATAGTAGCAATTTATAAATCAAAAATCTAATTAAGTAAAATTGGTAGGTGGACCAATTTTTAATAAAATAATGTATTATAGATATGAATTACCCCGGATAGTTAATCATTTGTTAAACGCAACTAATCTCCTTATTTGGTGGCGTCTAAATTATTCAAACATTTTTCATTGCCACTTTTTCTGTAGATTTTCGTTGTTAACATATGACATACAAATTTACAAGCGGCCCATAAAAGTTTGTCATTTTTGAAACGCCTTTTATTATAATCATGGGACTAGAGTAACCTTTTTCCCTCTTATTTTTAACAAAATAAATTTCAAAACTCATTTTACATAAATAAATTTATCAGACCAAAAAAACTATTTACTATTTTATGATTACATTTATAACGGGCACGTGATTAGTGTTTTACCTTTTTAAGACATTTATACTCAGACGTGGTTATCGTAAAGTAATTAAGTGAACATCGAAGTTTTTGCACGTACATCCGCTTTAATAATATGCATATTACCGTATAACGTTACGTAATTTACATTACGACTTCCCCCAAATTTTCCGCCAAGAACGTTATATAGGCACATCAAACAGTTAATAAAGCATAAAACTGGCTTTCAAATTTGATTTTACCGTTTACTCTGAAGGGAATTTAAGCGTTGGCGGCGGTCGATAGTGCCCACTGCTTTATAAAATGTCGCAATCCCACAATAATTTCTTTTTCGCCCACCAAATTGCACAAACAGAAGGGTTAAAGCTTCTCGCATTTTTATTTTCTACCTACGTAAAATTTAAAGACATCCTTAGAGTAACGGAGCGAATTTGTCCGTTTCCTTCTGCGCTACTGAAACTAACAAAATTGAAAAAAATTCCCTATTGTCCGCGCTTGGTCCATTTGTCCGTCCGTCTCCGTTTGTGTTTGTCGTAGGGCGTGGTTTAAGTGGAGTCATATGGGTCTCAAAAAAATGCTTCTAATCTCTACCTTTCAACGCTCCATAATATCCCCTCAGGTGGCAGAGAGAGGGGTAAAGATGAAAACTTCAGTTACTACTGCAATTTTCCAGATATTGATTTCTTTTTTATTCGAATGTGTTTAACAGTACCACTTTATCTACCTATACATATATCTCTAAACAACTGCTTGAGAGATGTCAAAATCTTTATTAAGGATCCTCAGATCCTTTATAGTTTTGTATTGTCGTCCGTCCGTCCGTCCGTCCGTCCGTCCGTGTGCGCTCTAACTCTTTTTAAAAGTGGCCGATTGTGTTGAAATTTGGTATACGGGTACGTTGGACATTAAGAACGGACGCTATTGATTTTCAGGAAGCTGGTTCAACAGGAACAAAAGTTATACGACTTCGAGTGAATCGGGAACAGGAAAAACTGCGAACTCAATATAATAAAAATTAACATATTTCATTCCCTAGGTCATGTATCGAGTTCGGACTTTCGCTAGATTATTCCCTATGACTCTTAGATGTGTAACAATTCAATATAACTCGTCTCTGTGGTCTAGGTCAAAAGTTTTAGAGCATAATGTACTCAAGATTATTTTTTACACATGAATTTGGAGTTTTAAAGGTTTTCAAACGCATTATCTTGATGCTGAAAGAGTATATCACGTGCACATTTGATAACCGCATGTGTGTGATTAAAAAATGTTAAATTATTTTTCTGAGGCCACATGGTTTTTTGATCAAAATATGTCAAAATCGTTATTTATGCACCAAGATCATTGGGAAAAAGACTAGGGGCTTTATCTCAATACCCAAGATATGAATTTGATCCATTTTTGGCGACCACGTGGATTTTGATCAAAACATGTCAAAATCGTTATTTATGCACCAAGATCGTTGGAAAAAGACTAGGGGCTTTATCTCAATACCCAAGATTGAATTTGATCCATTTTTGGCGACCACGTGGATTTTGATCAAAACATGTCAAAATCGTTATTTATGGACCAAGATCGTTGAGAAAAAGACTTGAGGCATTATCTCAATGCTCAAGACACAAATTTTATGCATTTCTGGTCACCACATGGATTTTGATCAAAACATGTCAAAATCGTTATTTATGCACCAAGATCGTTGAGAAAAAGACCAAGAGCATTATCTCAATGACCAAAACATGAAATTGATCTATTTCTGGCGACCACATAGATTTTGATCAAAATATGTCAAAATCGTTATTTATGCACCAAGATCGTTGAGAAAAAGACCAAGAGCATTATCTCAATGACCAAAACATGAAATTGATCTATTTCTGGCGACCACATAGATTTTGATCAAAATATGTCAAAATCGTTATTTATGCACCTAGATCGTTGGAAAAAAGACCAACAGCATTATCTCAATGATCAAAACATGAATTTGATCAATTTTTGTCGACCATGTGGCATTTGATCAAAATATGTCAAAATCGTTATTTATGCACCTAGATCGTTGGAAAAAAGACCAAGAGCATTATGTCAATGATCAAAACATGAATTTGATCATTTTTTGTCCACCATGTGGCATTTGATCAAAACATGTCAAAATCGTTATTTATTCACCAAGATGGTTGGAAAAATGACCAAGAGCCATTATCTTAATGCCCAAGGCATGAATATTATGCATTTTTAGGGACCACATGGATTTTGATCAAAACATGTCGAAATCGTTATTCAATGATCGTTCAATAAGTGATGGTAATACTGAGGATCCTTCGATATTACGTTGTATCGGTTTATTTATCACCGATTTCGTCGGTAAACGCCCAAAGGTACCATTTCGTATTCTTGATAACCACGTATAGTTTGAGCAAGAAGTGTTAAAAGTAGTATTCATGTCCATTTCCGATATATCCAAAATATAAATTAAATTAAATTAAATTACAATTTTATACCACCAGACGACGTTCCTTTTTGCCTTGCAGAGTTCTCTCCTGAACTCCTGACTCTCCGTTCCCAAGATTTAAGTACTTAAGTATAGCCAATTCCGATAAGGAATCGAAGAAGAGGGCGGTGGCGGTGGTTGGTAGAAATTAAATACTTTAAGGCCGTTCATTAGACTACCATTAAAGCTATATCAAATCTAAATTGAATTCCAAATTTTTTCAAATGCTTTAATACCCTCCTGATGGAAGAAATAATCGAAGATGGTTTTTTATCTTGCCTTTTGTTTTGCAATGCATGAACGGTAGGTATGTACACCCTTTCAGCAGGAGTATCAGTATCAGCACCTACAGTCATTTTGTTGCTGCATTATAATATTTAGATATGTGTGAAGATCCCCCTCCCCATTATGATACTACTTATAATCTAATAATAAGGTACGCTCAAGTGTTTCCCTCTTCCACTCCACCTTTTTTTACCTAATTGGTACATGTCCTAACGCGTTTCCATTCGCAGAGAATCGTTTCGCCAGGCATTTTTTTTTTCTTTTAGATCTTTAATACTACCACAGACAACATAGTATATGTTGTCTGTGATACTACTAATAATATACTTTTTTCTACAACTGTCAAAAAAACCTGTCATTTTCTGACGGATTTCGAAACGCGAAGTACTAGATTTTTAAACGGTTAATTAATAAGTAAGGTTGCTATTGACAACGTGCGCGAAATCGTCAACAGTGAAAAAAAGTATTTCGCGCACGTGACAAAGTTGAACTTAAACAGCAAATTTAATTAACAATCGGTTCAGTTGTAGAAAAAATATTGTATATAACGCTAGCGCGAAGTTATTTCGCGCATTTGACTGATATTTTGACTCGGCTTCGCCTCGTCAAAATACCTTCAGTCTCAATGCGCGAAATTGAACTTCGCGCTCTTGTTATATAAATAACTATTTATTATACCTGAATCACAATCTCCGTTTTAAATACTCAAATGCGTGCGAAAAAGGGCCTTTAAAACACACGTGCTTTAAAGTTGCTAAGTAACGATACTTCAAGTATGACTTGACTAAATGCAGAACATTTCTTTGGCTTATACCTCTCCTTTGGTTGAAGGTTTCACAAACGCGAGTAATTTAGGGTATGCTTCCAAATCTGTTCCACTTTTTAATGGCAGCATTGTTTGAAGTTTTGAGTTAATGCACCAAAAGATAGGAGATTTAAATACCTTTGACATTTCCTTCATATATCCCAGCATTATCGATGCAGGACTTTATTCGCACTTGCAACGTTAAAGGCACTCCGCTTTGCGTCGTGCCCTTAAACTCGTTGCGCGTGCTTTAAAGACTTGATTATACAGGGCGTTTCAAAAAGAATCATCCGATTTTGTAGGTTTATAATTTGTTTAGACGCCATTTTGACAATAACTGAGCTGGGCGTTGACAGAAGCGCGCTACTGCTACCTAGCGGAAACCACGCGAAACTCGAGAGCTTCCTCTTACTAACAGTACATTGTTCTATCAAATCGGACTTATAGATGAATAGCAATAAATTTTTAAAATCGGATGATTCTTTTTGAAACGCCCTGTACACTTGTATCTTAATATACTATTCCTACTACAAAAACAATAGGTGAACGATTTGGTTCCAATATAAGTGGTTGTAGTAGCACCCTTATGTCATGACCACGCTATGAACTACACGGCGCCACTAGAGTTTAAGTCCACGTGAGTCAATATTTTTAATTTTGGGAAGAATTGGACCATTCTATCAATTTACAAACATGTGATTAGATAATTCTTAGTCAATTGATTATTCCGTACATATTACGCATACCATTCATAATAGCTGGTAGTTTGTTAATCTTGCTTTATGATTAGATTAGACCCTAGTATAATTCTCTTCCAAATGAATTGATAAATACCCAAAAAAAGTGGACAGTGAGTAAGCGATAGCACTCAATTTTAGGTCATTTCCAACTGATAAGCTAATTATTGTCCCACTTCCTCGTCTACTTTGTTGATCATGACTCCGTTGGTGGAACCCAAAATCATTGAGTGCAATGTGATAAGTGCTAAAATCTGATCGATTTGCAAGGAAGATCATTATTTTATAGATGGAAATGCCAAAAAAGTCTGCGTCAAAAATGTCCTCACTTAGCATACATATTTTAGCTGTGTTGCCAAACATATTTGCGCAGGTATGGACACTGATTGAATAAGTTTGCTAATTGCTCAAGCTATCTTTACATACAACGATTTATCGCAAATATTTGCCGAAAATTGTTTTTATCATAGCCAATATCTGCATCATCACACTACAACCAACCTCCTAGCGAAAATTTTGAAAAAAAATGTTTCTTTAGTTTTAAAGTGTTGGAAGTAGTCTGACTGCTGCATTGATGGGGTACCAAAACTCATCATATAAAAATTCAGTCCCATCCCATTATCAACGTTAATTTTATGTTCTATATGCGCTAATTAAGCTTTTCACATTAAAAACTCAGCCTCTAAGGACTGGACCAGGCACAGAAAATAAAGCAGAGAAATTTGTTTCGCTGCAGTTCAAGTAGGTGGCTAATTAGAGACGCCTTCAACACCAAAGAGGTCGACAACTTGTCAGTTAATTATATGCTCACATGCAGTCTGATGCAATTCATATAATTAAAGATAATATAGCCACTTACTTATTTACTGTGCCGATTTCATGTTTAGTAACAAACCAGATGTGATTAAAAATTTTAATTTATTACGAAGGCAAAATTTCACTATATGTTATTTTTAATACCATTGCCAAACGTATGCAATGCACCACATTTTGGCACGATATAATGTTTTTGTTTAAGTACTCACTCTTTTCGTCTTACAACAATTATTATTATGTTATTTTAAAGGAATAAGCAACAATTTACAGCGTTACTTCCGGATTAGCCAACCAATGTGTCTAGTCTCAGAGTTCAATTATACCTCAATATACCAAAATACGATACTATACATTGGTAAGATTTTGAATTAGTCTCTAGACCTTCTTCAAACTTCATACCTATCTGGTTTGGATATCGGAACCCAATATCTGCCAATGAACTAGCTGAGAATCAATGTCAATCTAAATTTTTAGAGGATCTACTTAGAGTTCAATATTGTCCTCAAGATCTCCATAGTCTCCAAAATTTCGAAAAATTTCTTGCTCCTTAACCTCGAAGATTATAGAACTGTAAATAGGCATTCTGAAGATAAATATCACTAGAAGAATCTTTGCTTAAAATTTCAAAAAAATGTCTCTAGAAATAAGAAAGTTGACATTGAGCAGTCAACATTTTGGTTGTGGCGCCAGCGCTATAAGCTGCCGAATGCAAAAAGAGCTAGCTAAATATCTTGAAAATTGTAGGAGTAGCCAACATGAATTGGAAATGCGCTAAAACACCTAACGCATATCATCCAAGGTGAGGTGCTCTTATACCAATAATCGGCAAATTCGAGGCTACCCTATGCAGTCTGATGCAATCAGCTCTCAGAGTAACCGAAGAATGATGTAGGTAGGGCCTTCGAGCACCCATGCTATTCTAAAACCACTTCCAATTTTCAGAGTCAGTGAAACATTTAGGCATCATACTTGACAACAAACTGAATTGAAGCAAACATATCCACCTCAAAGTCAAAAAAGCAAATAGGGCTTTCAGGCAATGTCGCTACGCAATTAGGAGACTTTGGAGACCATCCCTGAAGGCTGTCCTGTAGCTGCTGTTATTAGACCTATGTTCTGTTATGGAGCAATTGTCTGGTGACTTAGAACCCTGCGTGCACGAGCGCTATGCGAATAACTCCCACAGCCGTCATGGTGACCCTTTTGGGTCTGCCTCCACTAGATCTCCACGTAAGAGAGCAGACCATCTGGTATCCATGCGTCGAAAAACTAAGGGGTTTTTGAATAGCAGATGTTTTAAGATGGGCGAATTCTGGGCGAGGCGATTCAGCGATTTCCTACCCCAGAAAGGCGATCGGAAAACAATGAAAGGAACAGGCAGCAGAAACAATTCAAATTTCTTGTAACGATCCAAATACCAGCAACAAATGAGTCCTACCAGCCTATACTAGCAGTAAGTACTTAATTCATTTGAAAGGGATCTTCTAGAAGAAGTGTTAACGTTTCCATTTTGCACTATGATAGAAATTACTCTCTTTAATCTAGTGTACTCGTGCAGCACAATAAAATGTGATTCCATATGAAAAACTTAACCTTGATCTCACACCTGAATATCATCATCACCTTGATAAGCAACGTTTGAACGGTGAGGAATGGACTTTGACCTGCAACCAACCTTTGAACTTTGAACGATGAGGAACGGACTGTGATCGGTAACCAACCTTTGGACTGTGACTTGCAACTAATATTTGTACTTTGAACGGTGGTTGTGGTATCTTCATTGGGTTGACCTTGAAGTTGTAAGTGTGTGCATGCGCAGGCACTATCTTGACGCGCACAATGTCATTATAAGAGCAGAGCAGTGTTGAGCGACCTTTGATCGATAGCTTGACCTACTTTCCAAGACCCGCAAAAATAACGGTATAATAGTGCTGTGTAAACTACAGGGGGATGTCGTCTCTCTTGGTTGAAACAATGCCGAAGATGAAGGCGGGTCACAGTCTAGTCAAAAATTTACGTGCTTTGAAAATAGCAGTCGGGACATCCTGTATGTAAAATCTCTCTCTCTATTTATTTGATATGACCTGGGGGAATTTCGTTCAAGAAACAGAATTAGAAAATTTGTAAATATGTCCCTTTAATTCTAGTTTTTACCACCCACACGTCAGTAAGGGAGGTATTGGGGTAAAAAATGACCCCCGATTTTTTTGGCGGAAATACACGTTTTGAAGCATCATGAATCCGAATCAAACAAAATCTTGATGATGTCGGTTTGTCAGTCTGTCGGTCCGTCTGTACTCTCATTTCCGGTTAAACGGCTTAACCGATTAGGACCAAAGTAGGTACACATATTCCTCGACGTAAATGGAAGAGCTGAAAAGCTTTTGGGCAGAATCGTGCATGCGCAAGTGTGTCAAAGTTCAACTCTGGTACACATATTCTTAGACATAAAACGTCAGAATCGCGCATGCGCAGGTGTGCGGGGGTGGTAGCTCTGCTAGTCACAGCAAATTTTTTTTATTACAATTTAGACATTGTCAATTAATTGTATTTGTTGTATTTAGTGAGTATTTTACATCTTAGAACGCATAAATAAGGGAGTATTTAATCGTAATTTCGACGTAAGGTGAAAGTTTCATCTGCCCAGGTGTTTTGTAAAGGCGTTATTGGACAAATTCATTGGATGTAGTTACTAACCCCGCCATGTGCGAGATAATCAAGACAGATGTTTATCAATACGGGCGACGAAGCTGTGTTTCGAGAATCGCCGGGGAACAACGATATGGAACGGATAAATGAGGGTGGCTGGACCTGTAAGTACGAAGAATGAGAAATAAACGCTGCTGTTTAGCCCAAGGCAGATATCTCAACTTAATGCTGTTTGCGGATCTATTAAAAGAATCGTATTTAATTGTTGCGCTAAATTATTACGGACAAGTCTTCGCCGATTACGTTTGAAATTTACGCATGCGGTTCCGCAGTGAAAAGGACTCTTATGATCCAATCAGCCATCATAATTATTGGTTAACCTCATCCAACTAGTTATTGGATTATCCAAGTTAGACATAGAAATCTATTAAGATAATTTTCTATGTTACTATATATTACACCCTTACTTATGTTTCGGGTCCACCTTTTTCGATGACCCTGTATAGATCCTCTAGATTCTAAAAACATTACGTAATTTATGTAGCGGGTATCCCTTCAACGTTTTTTTTCCACCATTGCATCTACAATGATTAGGTTCCAATGTACCGGAGCCTTTAGATGTAATAAAGTTACTTTGGTCCATATAAGTAATAAGTTGATCACATTTAATCCAATTGTGGGTATACAGATGTAAAAGATGAAATAGAAAAGGAAACTTGACCATTTTTTCGAAAAAAATTCTTCTCTATGCATGACCCCGAACCGACTGCCGAAATATAATCTTGCACCCCGGACCAACTGCCAAAATTAGACCTTGCGCCGCGGGCCAACATCCGAAATACCTACCCTGGTCCACCTGCTAAAATTTGACCCGGAATAACTGCAGAAATATTTTCCCACGGTTCAAAAGATTTTCCCAGACTCAAGTGACCCTGTACCTACTGTTAATTATTAAATACAGTCAGGGGTATAGAATGGTACAGTATGCCTGTGGATGCAACCATATCGACTTTTCGTTATTAAAAGTTTTATTTGGAGAGCAGCTTTTCGACATACGGTTTTCGTTCGAAATCGATGTTAAATTTTCACGATTTCGCAAATAAAGCAAATTTTCTCCTAACGGTAAAACAATACAAAAACGGTGTTTGATATCAAAAGCGTGGGTGATACGTAGGTCTGAAATTTCAATTGGAAATGATGACAACCCCAGATATTTAAAGCTGCCGAATTTAATAAAATTGACCCCGTACTCACAAATGAATAGCAAATGAATTTTGAAGAAGGATAGAAACCAAGATTCAATATCGGATACTTACTTTGAGTGGTTTCAGACCACAAGATGTTACTTTTTCCATTTGTAAATGTCAAACTTATTATACATAGACAAAGTCCTAAGACATCAGCTTACAATCAGCATTCAAAGGTTAATTGCCAAAAGCGCCTTCAACATACGAAAATGCGCATTTACAAGAGTAGAAAAACAACAAAGTCGAATATTCTTCGTGTCATTTAAGTTATACTGCCTTTCGTATCGATTTAACATTCCGTGATAATGTGCCTGTTATTCCCATTAACAATGACATTTTACTGGCAAACGGATCAATAAATCCCTTAAATAGGGTATATTGGGTCTGATAACGAATCCTCTAATCACGCTAACAACGCAATAAATTTTAGTTGTCGCTTTTCCTTTAAAAAGTGTTTTTAGTTGGAGAGAGTACCGAAACGAAAACGTATCGCTTTGGCAGTCCATCCAATCCAAATTTCATAGAATCCAGTGTAAAGCATCACTCAACGCCGAGTCAAACTTATTTACTTTCAAAGTTTTCCCAAACGCTTTAAAATTAGAATGGACAAGGTCTTGAAATAAAGATTAATGTAGCTATCACTGTTTTAAACAAACCATCTGTATTGATATTTGTACTGATGATTGCCCCTTCAAAAATAATCGCTCGACTACTCAACTATACTTCAATGCCACATCCAATAAATTAAGCTACAGATCGAGCATTCTCCAAGTCATAATTGGGTAATTTTTTTATTTCCCCAACGTGATCAAACGGATTAAGGTGGGAGTGGTAGCAATGGAAAACTGAAACAATCCGCTCTATGTCTTTTTGATTATTTCTTCTCGGTGAGGTGTCCATGTCAATGCTGGAAATAGACGTTCTAGTGCAAAGATAGCAGCATTTAGGGCCAAGAACATCACCATCCCATGCCACGCTTGTCAAAGAACATTCATGTTCCGCGTATAATAAAAGCACCTGAATTATGGAATTGCAGTTTGGGAACTTTGCGCCGTTAGTGTTTGGTGTCCCATTCTGCGTCAGGAGTTTATCCCAGAAGCCCAAAATTAATTTCTTACCTAAATCATAGTCCATCTGTGCACCAATTTGAGATGTATACGTCGAAGCGTTTCAAGAAGAATCATCCAGGTAAAGAAACTGAATTTTTATGGAACTCATCTACCTCTTCCATTTTCTGCGCTACAGGTCTAGTTGATCCAAGGATTTCGACTGTGTATGGTCGTGGCTGGTGATACGTGCGTTGCGTATGTCTCTCAATGTACGCCCAGGATTATTGTCCTTATAATTTTCAGTGCTGAATACCTCGCCGACTCGGGTTTCAAGTGTTGCATGGTTATCGACGCGTTACAGACCTGGTTCGTGATTTGATGTCGCCGGTATCGTACTCGTTACTACTTTAAAAAAAGCCTTTGGTAACTGTAAATTTCTGACTTATTGCGAATTGTAGTTCTTAATTTTTGGTGCACTAACGATGGGTTGTATTTTTTTAACACATACAAGGTGACCCGTTATTATTTATCTTCGATATTATTTCAGCCTAACTAACGTGATGTTCTTTACATAACATTTCCCCCCTTAAATTGAACACAAAAACATGATTACATCCCCCCCCCCCCCCTTGAATACAACGCAAAACCATGGGAAGTATAGATACTAAAACACCTTTGTCTTCCTTCTTCTGTACTTCAACTTAAATCTCTTCTTCTTTAAAATTTCTACTTCTTCTTCTTGCCTATAAACTTCTTCAATCTCGACTTCTTTATGTTTCTGAACTTCTACTTTGTCTTGGTTGGGTTGCTAGTGCATCTAATTGGGCATGGGTCTGGCTAAGCTTGGATAATAGCTTCGTATTTCTTCTTTGATTTCATCCCCTTATTTTTTACCTCCTGATGTTTCTTCGTTCTCGACGCATTCTGCGAGTCAATTTTTTCATTCAATTTCTCATTCTGCGAATCCATTTTCTTTATCGAATCATTCCTCAATTCTCTTTTCACCTCCAAAAACGAAACGAAATTCCTTTGCTGCAAAGGCGCGAACCCCATTGTAGACACCTCTTTTTAGCGCATTTGCCAACGACGTTGGGTGCGCTATTGCAGCCACTTTCTCTGTCCGTCCGTCTGTCCGAGGCCTTAACTACTCCTACAGTTTTCAAGATATTAAGTTCGTTTTTTTTGCATTCGGTAGCGTATAGCTCTAGCACTTGAGCCAAGGAAAATCTTGACAGTTAAACTTAAACTGCACATGTGCAGACTGCTCAATGGCAACTTCCTTATTTATTAATATATTTTGTTGAAATTTTAACCACAGATACTTCTGATGAAGGCAAATATATCGCATATAGTAAAAATCAGTTGTGCGCATGCGCAGACTGCGCAATGGAAACTTTCTTCTTTATGGAGGTATTTCTTTGAAATTTTATCCAAAGATGCTTTTAGTGTAAGCAAACGTATCGCATATTGTAAACACCAGATTATTGCTTAGGATGCGCATTATCAACTGTGTTTATCAAGATATCTTTTAGAAATTTTAATCACAGATCGATGCTTCTGTTAAAGGCAAACATAACTGATATTGCAAAAATTAGATGTGCGCATGGGCAGTCGGTGCCAACTTCTTTATTTATCAAGATATTTCTTTGAAATTTTAACCATAGAGGCTTCTAATAAAGAGAAACATATCACAAATGTCATTATGAAAATCAAACATATCGCACATAGTAAATCCAATCCACGCATGCGCAGACTGCAAAGTGCCAACTTTTTTACTTATGAAAATCTCTCTCTAAAGTTTAACCATAAACGCTTCTAGTAAAAACAAACATCGCATACCTATAGCATAAATGAAATGTGCTCATGCGCGAACTGCGCAACGCCAACTTTTTTGTTTATGGAGATATTTCTTTGAAATTTTAACCTCTAGTAAAGAAAATCACAGCGTACATACCTATGGTCTTTTGGGAAGTACTGATCATTAATCGAAAATGCGCTGAAGTTACACTCCCCTTAGGGCGAAAACCTTTTTAGTTGTTTTCTAGAAAGGCCAAAATAAAAAACAAATACGGCGGTGGCAGTGTAAAAGGTAGCAAACGTTCGGTATATAAAATTTCAAAGTAATATGCCAACAATAGTGAAATAGTATATTACAGTACAGTACTGTACAGCGTTTTGTTCAATTTATTCGACCCAGAGCAGTCTGGAAAATTACGGAATTATTGTCAGGGAAGACAAGAAACGCAGAAAGTCCAGGGCCCGAAACAATTCAAGGAGAATATCTCATCGATCAAAAGAATTTGCAAGGTGATGAAGAAGATTTTGTCGATCAAGAGACGTGCTCAAGAAGAAGAGGAATTTGAGTAGAAAGCACCGAAAGAAATCTTGGAAAAACAACATCTCCAGAAATCGGAACGGTCTCAAAGCACCAAGCAGCCTATTATATGCAATGATTTTCGAAGTTGTGGCCCAAAGATTATAACGAGGTCATAAAATACCCAGAAAAGAAGAATTGGGCGACCGCCATGAACGAAGAAATGGCATCATTGAAAGAAAATTCGACGTGGAAAATCGTTGAACTGCCGGAAAAGCGAAAATCTGTTTCCCATCGCTGGGTATATTGTGTGAAACGCAATTCTGCCGGGAATGTTTCTACGTTTAAGGCTCGGTTAGTCGTCAGAGGATTAAGTCAGCGAGAAGGTATTGATTATAATGAGACTTTTAGTCCCGTGGCACGAGTTGATTCAATTCTGATATGTAGTTTTGAATATTGCAGCAAAAGAAAAATTGAAGCTCGCTCAATTTTACGTCAAGGCTGCATTTTCTTACGGGGAAATTGGCGAAGAAATCTACATGGATCATCCTGAAGATTATCAAGATGGAAGTCAGTGTGTTTGTATATTGCAGAGGAGTCTAAATGGTTTAAAACAATCCCCCAGATGCTGGAACGGGGCAAGGATGTTTTAATTTCATTTAGTTTACAGGAGAGTATATCTGACCCATGTCTAATTTTTCGTATTTCCAAAAATGAAAAATTGATCGTCATTATTTACGTGGACGATTGACTGGTTGCTGCAACAACAAAGGAATTTGCCCAATTTAATGCCATCAACAATTTCCATAAATTCCGTTTTAATAGCAGCGGGTAGAAAACGGAAGCTTTTTAAAACAAATCTTTGACCTTGAAAGCCCATTACCAATTTGAAATGAATAATTATTACAACCTACAAAAAGTTGGTGCTCACCGAAAAGACCCAACTTCAAACTTACAACTTACAAACAAAATTAAGGTACATTAATTTCAATTTTTCTACTTTCCCGCACATACATTCCTCTCTAAAATAAATTATGCCATTTTGTTTAATGCAGCAAACACAATTTTCTAGATTGCGTGCGTTAGTCTATTCCGCAGATTATTGATATCGTTTCGTGTTCTTAACCTCGTTACATTTTACCACATTTTTTATGCCGACGGGTCTCAAAGATTTAGTGCTAATTGTTTACTATGTACGATATTGGCAACCTTTCAAAATTTTCGTTTTCTCGCATGTATCCGAATTATAATTTATTAAACTATGTATTTAGACGTGCCTGGATATCGTCCATAAATCTCCCATCGACTTTTCAAAAGTTCCCCAACTAAATCAGTCTGAAAATGATGTAAACGCGTGACCTAAATTTCTTGAACAAGGGGAGGAGAATGCATACAACGCGTAGTTTCTACTAAATATCTTTTGAAACAGTTCGAATTTGATCACTTTTATTTACTTACTTTGAGTAAATTAATTCAGATAATGCACCTAATGATATGTTCCAATTTCTTCAGAACAAACTGGAAAGTAGTGAAAGTTCCCTACATATTTAATATCAATGAAGTACAATTACTAAATTATTGCACTATCATTGCGCCCGTAAGAATCACAAACAGAAAGTGCTAATAGAAAAGAACAATTAATGAAAATGAATTATCGTTTACGTGCAGTTAAATCTTATAATTGGTTAATGGTTAGGTATGTCTGATTAATAGGAGACGCAAAGATATACCACGGCGTTTGCTTTCAATTTACGTAGTACATACAATGCAACATGAAATATTAATTTATTTATTTACCTAGTAGATAGATATAATACTAGAAAATAAAATCTCCAATTACCTCTAACTTATGTACAATGATAAACATAAATTGAAAATCGATCATCTGTTTGTCACTGTGACGTTCAATCAATGCTCAATTGTTATAAGCTGGTGATAGCATTAATACATGTTTGTCCTTGTCGTAGGTATAGAAATTATGATTTAAATTGACGTAGGACTTAGAGCGCCTGTGTAATATAGGTACACTAAATAACACACATAATACTAATAAATTCATTTCTGAGTCTGATGAAAACAAACAGTCAATGGTTGATGCGAAAAGATTATGAGAAGTCGATATTAGCACGGTATTGGAAGCACTAACAAAAGGGTATATGCAAATCTAGTGCTTGATTGTACACGAAAAGGTTTTGCAGCACCCTCTTATTTCAATACGCGTCGTCGGGGTTATTTTCCGATTGCTGTTTCATGCTTTGAATGGTGTCAGGAAAGGGTTTATTTAATTCGAGCTTACTTGTATTTTGTTTCTACGATTACTTTCTCTACGCCTCAGGAATATAGAAAGATAGAACTAAAACAATAATATTTGTTTATTTACGAAGGAAACGGTCGAGGAAACGGATAGCTAGTGTAAGAAGTAATGAAGAACAATGCTTGCCTTAAAATTAACATCCTTAGCGTGGAAGTTGGGAATTCAAGGATGTTGGTATCCTATCGAGTGAGGTCATGCAAACTCCACGGGAAAAAATAATAAATTAAAACGAAGTACATTTAAAATCAGTGCTCTTCAATAATAAGATCTACAACACACAAGCACTTTAGATGACGGCTTGTGGTTTGCAAAGGCTTGCTCCTTTTTAATAGACCAAAATAATTAAAGACATTTGCATTTTCGCAAGTAAGCGGGCCACGTACGTTTCTTTAATCATTACCCAGTTTATTGTACCAATTCACAATCAACATGTTTTCATCCATTGTGATAATTTTAGTAGGTACTTATGAATGTACTAGAAATTTTCTAATGGTTTGATGTTGCCCATTTAATGAATAGAGGAATTGTACGTATGTATATTCTCTTAAAAAAATCTCTGTGTATATTTATTCAAGCCAGACAGGATTAACATAGTGGTATATTCTCTTAAAAAAATCTCTGTGTATATTTATTCAAGCCAGACAGGATTAACATAAGTGGTTGAAGTTATTGATGATATGTAATTCGTTTACGATTGTTTACTAGGTGGTTTAAAATTAAAATTACTTTTCAGAACTGCTATCAATTGTTTGTTTCAATTTGGTTTTCGATTGTGAAGTGTCTTTTCAGTCATATAACACTGTCCTTTTGTTTTTTTTTATTTCCAGCATTCAATGTTAGGTACTTTTTTTTTGAGAGTCATTCGTCACATGTCTGTTGTTTCTATTCTACTCTATTCTATTCTTTGTATAATTGCTTTGGTTTTGCAGATTTATCCCAATCGTTTGGTTTCCAAATAGGTTGTGGAAGATCTTCTATGAGGAGAAGCGAGAAGGGGGACAGAGATTGGCGGAATACGTTTTTTCGTTTATCTGGTATAGCAACGGTTGTTTGAGCTCAACGGTAACGGTTCATATCCTGTTCAAACTCGACCATCGAGCTTTCCATATAAAGAAATCGAATTTTTAGCTACCGAATTCTTCCGCCTTCACCGGGCGTGAATGAATCATCGCCATAAGCTCGTTTGCTTATTATCACGTTATTGACTTATTGTGTTGTGAGATCCGCATAAAACATGAACTTCTAGGCTGCCACTTCTGTTGCGAAATCCCTCAAAGACAGGATTCCAGTTGCTAACTCCTCATTTCGGAAATCTGATGTGTGAAAAATTGTAATGATTTTGATTTCAATGGTGCAATGAATAAGAAGTAGCCTATCTGACATTCTTTTAACCCCTCTTCACCTGACATTTGTATTTTAATAAGAAGTAGGAGAAGGTGGCGCCATTATTAAATATTAACCCATTACTGATGCAAGGAGGTCTCAATTTGACTCATTAAGAGAGATCCATGACCCATGGGGTTCCTCAACTTAATGCAGGCCTAAGGGTAGCATGAAACTTAATATGGTAAGAACCGTCCTTGAAAAATTCACTCCCAATAAAACGGGCACGGAAAAGTTTGATCGCGATTTCTTGTCCCCAAAGAAAATCGCCCTCGATGGATTACTGACTCGTCGCGAAACATGCTCTAAGCAACTGGCTCTTGCTTGCTTGCTTTTCACAGTCGAAATCAGATGGAAACAACACTAGCAAGAGAGCGTACAAAATCGATTTCATTCCGAGTTAGATCTGTAGTGGAGTGACCTAATATACTTGTGTGAAATACGGCTATTTTATATTTTTTTAATAGATACCTCTAGAGTTTGCACAATCCATCGACTTCCCATTCATCTCTACTTCACTTACTTTTTGCATTGTTATTAATATATGGGGATGGTATAAATATTTTCTCATAACGATTACCATTCGCCCCCATTTTGTGCACTTCAATTCCAACGTTGTAGACGACATTCATTTTCATTTTTTTACTTTGTGCATCCCAACTGCCATCTCTTCCTCTTCAATTAAAATTTCTCTTGTAGATTCTGATGGGATGTATTCCTCGTCGTTTAAAAAAAATGCTTTTCTCTAGGCCTACCTGTCTTGTGTGATTTCGTCATTTGACCAATCTCTACAGCTTCATCTTTATTCCACGACCTTCTTGATCCATCTATTGAAATATCTTCTTTGGCCATCAATTTTCTCCCATTCGCATTAGATCTCCTAACCACTTCAAGCTTCAGTGCTTGGTAAGAATCTTTCACAAGGTTCTCTATTTCCTGATACCACCATAATTTATTACTGTCTGATGCCTTAACTTGGAGGACCATATGAGTTTCTTTCGAGACCAATTTTCCTGTTGCTTTCATACTATCCCTAAAACAAGGTTATACGATCTCTACCGTCTTCGCCGAACTGAACACCTTTTTCTACACCGAAGGCGCCGTTATGGTCTTCATAAAATTCATGACTGGAGTCCATCCCCACGGAAATCGGTCTCTATCTGAACTTAGCCACATATTCACTGAAAACCACGACGTGATAAGTGCTCACTCCCCCGTCCTGGACGCGTCAGATAGGTCCTACCCATGTGAGTAAGAGAAGGAACTCTACTCCGTTGGTTGAGGGTATCACTTTGTTTCTACAAGATCGAATATAAGGTGCAATATTACGTAATTGCACTGCATTAGCGAAATAGCCAAATTCGCCACCGCCTGGCCGATATTCATTCTATTATACAGGGTGAGTCAACGACTGCGCGGAGTGCTATTATGGTATATATGGTATATTTTTAAATTATACAGGGTTCGATCGCAAAGTAGGGGACCAAACATTTTTTAATGTAGCTCCTAATTTACATGAATTTTACTTTTTCTCTAATACATGTAAAGCCACCCAAAAATGTTGGAATCATAATTTAAAAAATGGCGTTGCATTCCTTTGCTTATTCATTAATTTATTTGGAATTTAGTTAAAGTCAGATTCATAATTATACATAGCAATACAAAATTAATCATTATTTATGCAGCCAAATGCAACAAAAAACAAGTTTATAAAATAAAACATCCATTTTTTAACAAATGTTCAATGTATAAATTGATTTTTTTTAAAGCAAAATAGCTTTTGTTTTGACATCATAAATGGATATATTTCTTGCAGACATCTCAATCGCCCTTTGTGAGTACCCTCTTCCGACAATCCGTTGAGGTATAAGGGAATATACCCGAACCCTATAAGAGGTCGAGTAGGAGTGCTATGGTTGGTAGAAATTAATTCCTTTCGTTGAAACCTTTCATTAGAGTACCATGAAGGATAAAACTAGTTCCACTCCCTGTAATGGGAAAAGCGTAGATGCACGAAATGACCCTTTGATTCGATACATCTTTAGATATAAAACTCGAGAACGGATGGACCGATTTACATGAACTTTGATTTGTTGCATTCGTCTCCGACTCGAATAGCAGAATCACTATTAAAATAGAAAAAGAAAAGAACACGAAAAAATATAAAGAAGATTATTATAAAAATAATAAGAGAACTAAGGATAACAACCGTCAAATCAAATGTTGTCAGTTTTTCCAATCGTCAAATTAAAAACGATCAAGTAAAAAAGTGATATGTATAGTTTATTCGCGATTTCGATTAATATTGCAAACCACGTAGTAAATAATGACCAACAAACATATTTCAAGTGCACACATTGCAATTTTGCAGAAAATCTACATGTTCTGAAGTGACATCTCAACACACAAGTTTTCAAAGGATTTAAAATGTGCACAGTGTGATTATATATATTATGACCGTAATCGCATAAATGAAAATATTAGACAATGTCAATGTAGAAATATGTACGGGGTTCGCGGCCATAGGCGATACAACGTTCGTAGGGTCTGTTATCTTAAATGTTTATCTGTCGTTCTCTTATGCCTGTTTATAGTTCATCCGATTGGCATGTAACATTGGGGAATGATTGGCGTATGGCCGCGAAAGTTTCTGAGTTAGTAAAAACACTTTCCGAAATTCCCATGGGAACGGGAAAAAACGAGATTTTACGTTTTTCAGTCGAAAATAGACCTGACATTTAGAAGGTGGGTTTGTTCGAAGACATTAAGGTGTAGTTCAAAAGAACTTCCCGAAGTTCCCACGGGGACAGAGAACAACGGGAACGGGGTACCCCAAGGGGGTGCGAAATTCGTCGGGACTGCTATAACAAGAATATTAGGGTGAATGTTTACTGTATCTGGGTAATTACCCAAATGTTTTCGCAAAATTGAGCTAGCCCAGGTAAAACCCAAAATTTCAAGTATATTGTCTGATGGGATTTGGAATGTAGTACGTTGAAAAGCTCAACAATTGATAATATTACGGTGGAAAGTTTGCTTGGAGTGGCGAATGTTATTAATTGGAACGGGGGTCAGTTTCGAATCTGAAATTACTGTGGCGAATGTTTTGTTCTTTTACTTTACAGTTTACACCATAAACACTGTAAACAATTTGTCCAGTCCATATGCTTTACTAAGACTCAATTTAGATACTGACTGATTATAAAAAGTCCTCAAATTCACCGAAAACCTAGAACACGAATCCTCCACAGTTTAAGATAATGAAATGAGCCCCTCAAATGCCTTGAACTTTCAAAATAGTTGCCGCAGCATTTGCAGACGAGGTGTCACGTTAAAATAATTGAACTCCAGGCACGTGCGACGAATCGTGAATTTCGGAGTTACCTAAGGAAATTATCTTTTTTTCCATGCAGATTTAACGTCAGAGACAATTTCTTCTCGCTTGAGAATGTGAGATGTTCTGCCAAAATATAAGCACCTACTTCCGAAAATATATAGGTGAAATTTTTGTGTTTCTAATAATAAACACGGAAGAATGTAGAACAATTTTAAACACGCGCTCGGGCTTGAATCGAGATTTCGAAATTCTTCTGTTTGATTATTGGATTCCGTGATTTCCAAAGTAAATTTTCAGCTCCTAATCGCGAATTTGTACAAATACAGATAAGGACGACGAGAGCGCCTGGTTTTTGTTATACAATAATACAGTGCAATGACATGAGAACGCCATTTATCATCTATTCATCGGAGTCCATGGGTAGCTTTTAAGTTTTAATCAACTTAACAATGAAAAGATAGACTAACGGTACGGACAAAGCCACTGTTTCGACCGCCGTCGTCATCGTCATACTGGTGCAACGCCTTCTCCATGACCGCACCAAGTTAATCCGGTATCATTAACAAGCTGTGAGTTAAGCACTGCAAAACCGATTAGTTGCGTACTGCCACTAGATACTTTTGGTAGCACATTCGCAGCGCGATAGGTAATGTGTTAGTGGGTGAATTTTTTGTGTGTTAAAAACTGAATCGTGTGATTTAAAATGTTAATGTTTGAGGTAAGTTGCCTTTATATAATCCGATTAGTGCCTAAAAATAGCGAAAAGGAAGATTAAACATTTTAATCTATTCCTCATTTAAGTCGCGCCAAATGTACACTTAGTTTAAATTTTAACTCTTCCTTGACTACCAAACGCGTGTTAATAGCACAAATTGGGGCGTTCACATATAATCTATGGATGTGGTTTGAACTACATTGATACGAAATCGATTGTTTACACATTGAACCAAGCAATATATCAGTATTGATTTATTTTAAGAAAGAAATATGTTCGGATGTTGCTGTACAGTAGCAGGGGTAAATATCTTTTCTTCTTACTTTGCGTACCTTCATTAGTCATTAATTACTGACAATTATCATCTTATTTCTGAAAAGACGCTACGATTTTTATCATCGATCAAGTACGAGGAAACTGATTTCGGTGGGTTCCAAAAAAATGTGTAATTATACGCTTAGGTCAAAATCAGAAATTATGCGTTGACCCCTCGCATAAATAATTAGCCTGCAGGCTGTATTCCAATTTCGAAGTTATCATCTGAAATTTTTGAACCGGATGCGTTGCGCTTCCGTGCTCTTCACCTACACATCACAATACTAATAACATTTAATGACAAAATTATTAGTGTACTCGCAACATATATAAATCGACAAGCCAAATTTCGACACGAAATTCTTTACGAGCAATTAACTCTTTCCCAATCAGTAGACGCATGTTAGAAGGTACACGCATGGCTTTAATAATATGACCTAAATGAGCATCCATCTATAATTACGCTCCCCCGGGAAAACCTTCATCCACTCTTATTTCTGAGGCGGTCGCAATTTTTTACTCGAAAAGTTTATATGTAGATTGATGATGACGTACCTTTAGGGCGAAGAAAAATTCGTAAAAGCGTACGTTAGTCATTGAGTAGACATTATCACTTCGGAATTTCCTTTCATTCGGGTATCACAAACTCATCTCATTAACAAAACGTGTTTGTCATATTAGGAATAAATTCACTTTCACTTTAAGTACCTACACATTTCAGAGTATTTCGATGAAAATACGAATTTATTATTTCCAAAAAAACAGTCCACATCAGTCTGATGGAAATTGTTTAGTTTTCAATCGTGTCACGGAAATCCAAATTGATTGCCTATCATGAGATTCCCCCGATGACCTAAGATAACAAAGTAAAAAGGCAGCCAGCCAACAATTACAGACACAGCTGGTTTGTTATTTAAATCTCGATTTAAATGGGCTTTGTTTTGTGTTTCGAGTACATATTTTATTGCTACTTCATTCTTTTTAATGCGCAAGTTTGTTTGCGGGGAACGCCGTTTTACTTTCAAATCGCAACGGTGTATAAAAATTTGGAAGAATAAATTAACATGAACTAGATAGGTATAATTTCAGAGATATCTCAAATATTTAAATGCCGCTTTATTACAATATCTCTTGGATATTTCAAAATCAACATTTTTTATTATCAAAATGTTTTCTTTCTGGATGTCGTAGTACATATATACATTTAAATCAAACGACTGTAACGTATTTTAATAGCCTTGTAATTTTAAGGCAATTCCGCAATCTGTCTAAATAATTACAAAAAACTATGCACTCAAATGTTATATTTGTATACAAGGTGCCCATTTTTCGAGTGCCACTATGGGGATCTCGAGGGGTGGGCTTAAAAAAATTCTCAATTTCAGAAGGGCCCTATATTTTCTTTAAAAGATATACAGAAAAATGTTTATTGTAAAAGATTCTTTATAATGATTATTGAACAATCTCTCATTTTCAAAATAAGTATACGGGGTCAGGTAAAAAAGTTATCGGACCTAACCTAATTTTTTAGTGGGACACCCTGTATACTTTATTCTAAAATGATGGCATATCTCTCTTCAAAAGTATAACATTTTTTTAAATCATTTGAACTTTTCTTAAATTTCTGTATCTGTAGATTTAGACCAATGAATGCGCTCTAATGACTTAAAAAATTCACATTTAATCCGTAAAATAAACTAAACGCTGCTACCCTTAACTGTGAATAATATTCTCGAAAATATTAGTAATATATATACTCCCTTCGAGAATCAACCTACCCTTTGTAGTATCGTCACCCACATAGTAATAATTTTGCCGGAGATGCAAACGCACGAAAGATCGACTCCGAGAGCGATTCATGCTGAAGTTTGAGTCGCACGGGAAATGCAATTCAGATCTCGAGCTATAATTTTAAAAGGCACCCTCTGCTCTTTTTGTAACAATCATACGCACGGCGCCTATTATATTTAATAGAATCAATGGTATCGATTCCATCGTTTAAAGTATTTTTATTATTTAGCGGAATTTAATTGGAGTTAAGTGTATTTAATCGAATTGAATTGTCCTTAATGGAATTTATGAGTAATCAAAGGGATTTAAAAGTGTTTTTAATAGGATTTAAGTTTTATATTAAATATATCTAATACGCGGGTACACCTATATTTAAGGAGTGCCCCACCCAGAGGGACTCCAAAAATATAACAGTTAAGAAATTTAAAAAAATTCAATAGTTAATAAAAAGATTCAAAAGATTTTTCATAAAATTAAAAAAATTAAAATTTTTTAGATCATTTGAACCTTTTTAAATTTTTTGTAATTCTTTCTTAATCTTGATTTTTGTACATTTTTTGTATTTTTTTAAAATCATACTTAGTGTGTTATATTTGTAAGTGTATTTAATGTGATTTAACTTATTTATTGGCTTTAAAGGTATTTATTAAATATCTCTAACACGCGAATACACCTATTTAACGATTGTCCTATCCCTCGGGTACAATGAAAACTGATATGTACAAGGTGTCCCAAATTGATTGTATTCGATTTTTTTCGGCCATAGTTTGAGAGCTAAAAGAGATACAATGGTGACGGATTGCACTTCTCATAGTTACTTTTCAAAGCTACATAGATCAACGGTGTCAATTTTGACGTATGATTTACGCGAATGTGTTCCAGTTGTAGTTTTTAAGATACAGCTCAAAAGCTTTTTCAAAATATACCCCATAAACATCGAAAACACGGAATTTGGAACACGACGATGTCCCTTTATTTCACTAAATCTTGTACTACGTCACATAATTGATCTCTAGAGACGTTTCTTTTTTTGCGAGATTGTTTAATAGCGTAGATAAGTTTTTATTAACTTAAGTTTCGAAAATCGCCCCTGCTGCCCTCCTCCTTTACGCCATTATCTTGAATTTTTTTAATGGTGCCATTTAAAAATTTCAAGATGGCGGTCGCACTCAAAACCACGTAAATAAAATTTTTTAACCTCGAAATATGTGAAATAATTTCAACTGGAAACGTTCTAATTTTCATGTCTATACCTCAAACCACGCCTCAAACGATGTGAGCATGAGAGGTTTGGTTCCGACCCTGTACAATTACAGTATTTTAAAAAATAAGAAAACGGTGAAGTTAAGGACGACAGTTGCATTGAATGTGGCCCCTGACAGGGATAACCCGGCACCACATAAGCAACGAGCACGTCCCATCGCAGTATGTGCTGCTTCCATAAGTTGCGTCTTTTTAAATGGCGCAATTCTCACAGTAGCAGCGCGGCGCGTCAAAGTGGACAGTCGGAAGTGCGAGGTATGTCGTTATGGTCGTACTCTTGAGAAGGAAAGAGAGAGGAGTGATAAATGATGATGGTAAAGTGAAGCAATAATTTGTGTGCCCACCAGTAACATGGCTGCTGAAAATGCTGAAAACAGCTGACGGAGTAGACAAGATGTAAACCTCTCTTTCCTTCTCTATGATGATTTTTCCCACCAAGAATATGGCCGTCACACGAAAATTTGCTTCAACGCGCAGCATTGCCCTTGACAGGATATCAGTTCCCTTCTTCCATATTCAGAGGTCAGGTTGCTATGTGAGAATTCAAAACCGAATTCGCTGCTGCCGTAACTATGTGGGTTAGGTTTGAGGCTCTGCCCGCGAAACGGCGTATGCGCGATTCTGCCCAAAAGGTTGTCAGCTCTTAATGTACCAAATTTGGTTCCAAACGCTTGTAGAAAGACGAGGAGTGTACATGTATGTACTTACCGGGGCCGTGTAATTAACAACTTTAGGGACGAGGCTACATGACGGGGGTCGGCGACAACTGGGCGCCATACCCGAGTGTGTTATATAACGTGGTGATTTTTCAGTTTTTCCCGATCTTCTTCTACAGTTTTGGTCCGATTCTTTTCAAATTGGTGTCGTCGGAAAGATCTTGTAAACGCGCATAACTTCTGCGTAACGAAATTTTGTTTTTTTCTCCCAGGGTCAAAATTAACCACCTTTTGCAAGGTGCGCGTCTTCGAGGAGTAGTCGACTTCGGGCACCCAAAAGGTATCTTCCACTGCGAATTTTGTCACGATGTTTAAAGTTTTGTAAGGCCAAATTGCGGCCTCTCTGTGTCGTATCGCCAATAGAAGTTCGCGAAGTGCCCAAAAATGGAGTACTATTTTGTGGAGGGTTTTTAGTGAAATCCACCAAAATGCGAATTGATGGTGAATGGAACGCCAGAAGGGGGTACCGATAAAGGGAATGTTGTTGCCCTCGACAAGATCTTTCTGATGAGGGGGAGGGGGGGGGGGGCCAAACTTCACACGCGAATTGCGAGTGAACGGAACATCGAAAGTGGGTACCGACAAAGGGAATGCATTCGACTCATCGAGTAATTTCCAACTTGTTTTAGTTTCCTGTGTCTTCTGTGAAGCGGCATGTTCTGCTGTCGATTCGTTCGTCTAAATATCGACATAAGTTCTAGAACGAGAACTCGGGATCGACATTCAAATTTGATATTACAAATTTTGTATATTTAGTTGAATTTACACGTCCTCTTATCAAATTTGCGCTGTGCATCATTATCACCTACTGCCTTTTTGTATTTCGAAACTGTCAGTCTACTTGATGAAGAATGTGTAGAAGACATGGAATTCAATAAACCCTTGTTATAACCTAACCGACAATGCGTATATGTACCGAGTTAATTGTTTTGGAATGCAAAGACCCGTATACTCTCTATCTAATTAGAATCAACAAACAAATTCCACTGAAACTAATCGCTAACTGTAATTACATATCTCTTTGTACGGACGTCTTTTCATAGGAATCTTTAATAACCGAGGTAAAAGTAGACTAAACACATCTTCTTAGAACATTAAAAATATGTTAACTAAGCAAAAGTCTGAACGAGAGTAAAATTATATTATACAGGAAAGGGCAATTAACTCAATTTTACGAATATTGTAAAATAAAATGAGCTACAACGTAGAGAAACGAAGTTATTTACAGAGTTTGTTAACTAAGATTAGCATTAATAATCAACACGTTTAACGATAACCATTAAACTAACAACATCCTATACTTTGTCACAAAATTAAAACCACCAAAAAAAGTGATGCCACTTTTTTAAATCACTTTCTCGTTCCTTTTAGTTTAGTATTTGCCGAGAAAACATGTCAATCAAAGACGTTAGACAAATGCTAATTTTCGGATTAACGACTTCTTATAAGGTATACACCATTTGAAAGTAAAATTAAACGGCGTTTTTAAACTTGTCACGTCGCCCACGCGCGTTTTCCTATTTGGGTTCGTTTCATTCATAAGTAATTAAAACTGCCCACTTGGACAAAGAAAAAACTGCATTTTCTTTGTGCTCATCCGAGTGGATGGAATTAGTTCATTAAACTTCGGTTGCAAGAATTTTCCTTGTGAACCCACGATGCATCATTAAATAAAGTAAACGCCCTTGGGTCAAGCAGCCTTGTAATTAATATAATGGGTCATCTTTCATTAGCCAAAAAAAGTGGTAATTGCATTGTAATTTGAAAAACGGCATTGCTGTAATTTTATTAATAACGGGGCAGTCATTTATAGAAGCTTACACTTTTCTAACCTTATACCTTTAATATTAGTACAACAAAAGAATAACAAGGCCGCTTTTAAAATTAGCCAACCTTTGTGTTTAAAAAAAGTTTAGATTTCTTTTACAGAAGCCATACTTTCTAACTAAAGTGACGTTAATTAAATCGCGTTTAATTACAAACCTGAGATGAGACCGGGAAATCAAATGAAATTATAAATTACACTAAAAAAGGTGAAACCTCTCTATCGAATGTCGGCTTAATTACTCTTAAGAATTCAATTAAGTCGACCAAAAATGGATCGCAACGTCCCGTGATGCAATTTTCCGATCCAGAACCTGCACCTTTCGTTATTTATAAACATGTCTTTGACCTACAAAACCCGCTATTAGCTCCGTAATTGCCGCTAATAGTAATTTGGTAAATATCAGCTTAGCATTTACATAAAGTGCGCCCAGTTTTCGCGACTTTGATCTTTGAATTGCATAAATTAATGATTCATGGTTTTCTCGTTTCGGCAAGTTGATCTATAAGCAAATATCAATTTACCCTTTTTTAAGGGTGCCGTTCGGGTTCGACTTTTCGCAATGGAAGAGACTTGGTCGCTTCTTTTATTCTTTTATTCGACAACATAATTAATTAGAAGTAATTATTGCCGGAAACCAGCTAATTTTTTTCTGAGAAAACTGTCGCAGATGTACGCTCACTCATTCAATTAAACACTGTGGGTCTTTGGCTTACATAACTTTAGAAAGTGACTAGACTTTATTGCAATTTTTGTCAATCACATACAATTATTGTACAGAACACCTACGTGCTCAAGATTTGTGGGCGTCAATCCACAATTATAACTTTACAACCCGGTAATTTACAGTCTTTGTGAGGCTTTGAGCTCTTGGGGGGAGCAGGAAGTGCAGGATTGTTTTTCCAGTACAGAGTGAATAAATCAGTTTCCGAAAGATTAAGAACAATGCTCGAACACGTCAAATGCTTATGAAGGACCAGCGTTAATCTCAATTTCAACTTTCATGTAACACAATAGACGAAATAGGCACCCCTTAAAAGACTTTAAAGAGCAGAATCGGTACATTGATTTTGATTTTTATTACCCAATTAAACAAATGATTCTTATTCACGAGTCCATCAAATCAAAGATGGGTAAGTCGTAACAATCTGCCTAAGGAGAATTTTTAGGTGGTTGAAATGTTTTTGGCGCATTTTTGAAAAAAAATACGCTATTATATTCGTTTTGGTTGGTTGGCTGTCCGGCTGAGATCTCAGCAATTACAATAGATGTGCAGGCTCTAGTCTATTTTGAGTTGGATTACTGCGAGAGAGATCATTTTAAACTTTATTAATAAAACACTGATCTATATTACCAAAATTGCGCTTTCATCATGCATATTATGCTGATTTACAACTTATTTATTCTTTTTTACCAATAAAAAATAATTCTATAATTGATTATTTCATTAATATGTAAATTAACTCAGCTAGCTTGATTAAAATGTAAAAATGATTATTTGGCAACGTTGAAAAGATAAGAGAATATAATAATCTCAAAATCCAATATAACGCCAATTTAAAGAAATTATCCAAGTGGCTCTTATGTTAGTCCGGGGCTGAAAAATCTACCACAAGTAATATTAGTCTCACGTGAGAAGATGAGAGGATGAAATGCAACATTTTGGTATAATGATAAATTTTACCCCTTTCGAGCGCCGTGATAAAACATTGTTTTGCAAATTTTCTAAATTTATTAAAAGGGGTCAACTATTGATAGGATACTTTATATTGTGCAGTACTTATACTACTTGCTACTTTTTTCAAATAAAATGTGAAGTTAGTATAATATAGTAACGGCACACCGGGTCGCCATTTCAGACATGAAACAATAGTCTTTTATTACACAATATGCAACACATAGTTAAATATGTATAACAAAACATGGTAGAGGGGATCAAAACAATCTTTTTCCAAACATGTTACTAGTTACTACTTTTATACAAGGAAATTTTTCAGAAACATTTATTATAATTACATCAATAACATTAATTATCCTACATCAAAATAAAACAAATGTGTACTTTTCGTATTAAAAACCTTAAAGGCAAAATGAAATTAGCAATAAAATGGTTTTCACCGAAAATTGGGAAATAAATACAATGGAATCTTATATAATATATAATTATATAAAAAAGTAGAGTACAATCATGAATTTACTTCGAACATAATAAACGAAAGAGAAAAAGAAACAAACAACATCATCTGATGAACTAAAGATGGAGTACTGTCGATCACAAACAAAACATTCGAACAACGAACAACAAGTGTTCTTGCATTTTTGCTTATGATGGATGACTGCCTCTTTTCACCCAAACAAGCTCAACGAAGAGACTCCTGTTATTTCTTTTTCGTATAAAACGAAAGGGAAAATCGCGGAACAAATACCTATTTCATCTAGTGCTACCAGAGAAGTTAAACATTCTCGCCTTTTTTTAAGGAAATCGCCAACATCTAAATCAAATTTGACCGTTCTTTGGATTCCAATCCCTTTCCCAAGCCTATTTTTACTTGAGAATGAAGTTCGTCTACGCTAATTAAATTTTCATATCCTACTAACCAACGTAACTAGAAATACCAGGCCCTACAACCCTTTTTGATATCGTACATCAACGATGAGCATTGAGGTGAAATGTAAAAATGTTAAATAATTATTATATACAATTTTTAAAAAATTTGCGTCGGCTGGGAATCGAACCCGGATCGCCAGCGGCAGTTTAGAACGATTAGATAAACTACGACGACGACCGACGGCTAGCATCTTCTTGATCGCCTGGTGAGTTAAAAAAAAACTGACTAAATGATCTTTTTGAAATTATCAACTTTTAGTTATCTATTTTATGCTGTTAGAATCGCAGCATGCCTAAAATACATTTTTAGAAAAAAAAAATTTAACACATCGAAAATTGAATGGTGGGTAGGCAACCACTGAACCAGAAAGACTAAAGACTAAAGAAAATTCTCATTTTGCCTAAAATGCCAACCAGCTCTCCTACTATATTTAGTTTCTTTAATATTTCTTTTCTGTTACTCAATATTACGATGACTATTTCATATTATTTTCTCAATTTTGGTGCCGAATACAAATATGTCTGTAACTTCCTACACTCGTACACTAATTTGATAAGTAAATGTGAATATAAACCACTCGCCAACGAAATTGGAGAACATTGGTGGATATTTTTTCCCCATTACCGTCGCCACTGAATGAATGATTTATATAAGGATAAGGATAACAAAAAGCGACTTGGCAAATGGCCTCATAATATACTGAATATTAATATTAATACTAACTACTCATTTATCAAAGCAGTCTGTTAGCAGGATTCGAAATGAAAAAATGGAAAATGCTCATCATTATTGGAAACGTAGTAAATATTCCAACAGAAACCATTCGGTCAGCTAAGCGGATTGGTGTTTTTAAATTGCCCTCGGACATCCCAAATAAATTAAAAATTTTAATCTACTATCGTGCCTAAACATGTCGGTTTTCCTCATCAGTTTCGCCACAATGAGGATGGAATTAATTACGTTCGCAATATAACACACAAAACCGTATGAATTTCTTATTAAATTATCGCGAGCCAAAGCCCTTTTAATTCTTCTAATGAATTGTTAATTGTCGGTCGTTTATTACAAGTAATATTTTTGTCCCATTTCATCTCTACCGACTAAAAATGTTCATTACCAAATTTGCCCGAGCAATCGCCATTGAAATAATGAGGTTCGCGTTTTCCCTGTGGCAAAGCTCTTTTGACAATTACAAGTTGTTATCAAACCTTTGAGATCGTTGTCTACACCAATTAAGAAAGGGAAATTTCCCGAAGCCGAGGAAAAACCAAAATTGTCAACATAAATTAAGGTTAGCGGCAGATTAAAAGCTAACAGCTTCCAGGGTGTAATTTGTGTATTAGCCAAATGAAACCACAATTAATTGGACAACCTGGCTTAGATGTCATGCTGCGAAGGGTCGCGTGATGCAAAATCGTTATTGGCAGATATGCGCCCCTAAATAAACAATAACCAGTAAACGTGCAAGGGGGTTATTCTGATGACATTTCAATGCACATGCGACTAGCAAGTTTGGCAGGTCAGTATTGCGAAATTTGGTGGAGGAGTGAGCAAAACGTCATTTAGGAGGGTAGCTCGAATGGATTTGTACGTGTTCGCAGTTGTACGACAGAATTAGGTGGGAGAGATGAAAGTGGTTTCTCTGGCCGAAATGGAAAAAGTAATAGTACGGGTTTATTTCAAATCCATCCCTGTGGGCCATGCGCGATTATATCAATGTATTGATCGCTTGTGAGCGCGGGCTCCAGCGGCGGCATTAAGTGCGCGACCTCATCTCCGACATGTTCCGGGCACGCCTCCTGGAATAGTTCGTGGTATGGGCCTAGGCCCTCATACGGCCCATGGGCCTTAAATGTGTGCTTACCACACTTATCCTAGCCGCCGCGGCTTGCGGAAGATGGGCTGGACACGGACTGATAACCCGGTATTCTCAAGCATTGTTAGCACCTTTTTTTAGTATAGATGTAGTGTTGTTGATGTATCCTTCTATCTCGCTTTTCTCTTTAGTATACTGTTATTGGTAACTTGTTGCACGGCTCTTATTTATACGCTTTCTACCATAAGTTAGTGGGCTTTATCTACAGATTAAGCTTTCGGTTGCGTGATCAACCCTAGTAACCTAGAGAGTATTATCTTAAGTTGCTGTAGCATTACACATTGAATAACGATAAACTTTGCGCTACTTTGGAAAATATTGCTTTTCCCAATTTACTACCCGCGTCTTAAAGTTTACAGTTTAAAAAGTAATTACCGTTAAGGTTAAAGTTTGGCAACGAAAAGGAAACCTCCAGGGAAATTTGGGTATAGAAATTGCTTAAGATTGATATTGGACAATATAAGTGCTTCGGCCGATCGTTCCTAATTAATTTCTTGTGTGAGAAAGTTAGGAAACAGAAGGTGGTGGTAATTCATACTACACGAGATTGGGATTCAAAATACAAGTCACCAAAAATCTGAGATATTTTTGGACCGAGATTTCCAGTTGTCAGACCTCTCCCCCCCCCCCCCCCATTGCGAGCAAGATTATAAATATTACCTTTTCAAAAATGATGCCCTGAAGGGGGTCTTCAAAGGAAGAGACGCTGTCGTGCGATTAATTTGTCCCCCATATACACCTGACACCACCTTCTTATCTTTAGGCCTACAAAGAAGTTCGACGCTTCAAAGAAAACAGTAAACTTACTGCCAGTGAGAACGCTGTTATATTCGTTTATTTTGCTGTCGTTCCATAAACGAAGTAGTTCGTGAGCTAATGATTTTTCCCCGACTTAGATTGCTTTGATATTATTAATTAAGTTATTTATATCATTTATAGAAAATCCAACAAGTTGTACTTATTTTCCCAGTTGTGAATTTTCGCGTTTATTAATCGGGCTCCAATGAGCGTAAATATTTTTCACTTTTTCAATTGCCTAATGTATTTTCCATGAATACAGATTATTATTTTCTAACTTAATTTTAATATTTATTGAATCATTTCCATTCCTAATAAAATAACATAAAAAGGTGATACGCATTTTTATTTTTTGGGGCTTTTTCTCGACTGAAACGATTGCCGCATCTGAAACCGCATTCTTATTTTATCCGAAGAAGTTCGACGCGTTGAAAGAAAAAAAATTGAAATGTTTTCGCTATAATCGAAAAGCTATGGCCTGTTACACGGTGATTGTATCCTTCTAGGACTTCTAGAACTGTTATTTTATAATGAACAATTAAAAGGCATAAAGTAATCTATGCTATAGCAAAGAGTAAATTATTAAATATTCTTTGGCTATAGGATACTTCTTATTTCAAACCGAGTTTCAAATAGTGAGATCTATGGTAGAGAGTGTGCGTGGACAAAATCCATGCTTTTTAAGCATCTGCACCTGCAGTATTGAAATAACTAATGTCATATAGTGAACATTTAATTTCAATTTTTTCCATGTTATTAGGTATATTTGAGAAAATAGGTAGGTATGGTTGTTTGGACTACAGTGAGTGTATAAAGCCAGTGTGGTCGTACTGTGGTGTTATTTTCTATGAGGGATCCGCCATGTTTTGGCCAAATGACAGCATTATTGTAACCGTAGCAAAATCTACTAATTTGGTTAAACCAATCAGCCCAATGATGAATTGGAAAAAAACATGGCCGACATGGAGGATTATGGCCACACTGTCTTTATACAGTGACTGTAATTTAAACGAATGATTTTGGGTTTCGGATTAGCTAAGAAGTACAACCGATGTTACGAAATTCTTAAATGCAGATACGTACACTGAAAAGCGATGCCAATATTATAATTAGTAGTAGCATTATAAGTAGAACTGTTAATAATTACAGTTAGCGATTCAGAAGATAGGGATGTTAGAATCATCTTAGATATCACTATGCATGTTCCAATTTTATATGTATACTAGATTTTCCCCCCGCGACGTCGTACGCTCTATATTGACGGATATATAACACCGCAAACCCAGCTCACATTGGCACAGTACGACGCAAGTGAATTGGCGCATGTATCGATCAGTACGCAAAATAGCAGAGTGCGACATCAACGACAAAAGAAGCTTTTAAAACAATCCTGTAATCCGATCGGGCCCTATTGTGAACTTAAACCATCCGGGGACACACAAAGGCACATAAAAAAGTTTCATTAAAATCTGTCCAGTCGTTTAGAAGGAGTTCAATCACAACACACATACAGAATAATTTTATATATAAAGAAGAAGATACTTGCCTATATTGTAACGTAAATTACATTACGCGGTTTATTTATATACAATCAATCAGATCACATTTTATAGAAAGAATGCGTCACATTGTCTCTCTAAATTTCCAGAATATTCGTTACAATATTAATTTGATATTGAGACATTAATTATTATCGTAATAAAATACAAATTCTGCCATTCGATTCTTATTTATATAGCCCTGATTATTATTAATTACGGAAAATAACTATCAGATGGAGATTTATCAAAAATAAAGCCATTAATATGTCACGCTTTGTAACTATAAGAATGCTGGTGTTATAGTATTCTTAACGTGCCTTATACATCTGCATCTCTTTTTGGTGTACGCACCTGCGTTTAAGAGTGCGCGTAGATATGCCGACTGCGTAGCTCAGTACTAGAGCGTTGGGCTACATAGCCGGAGGTCGGATGTTCGAACCTGGACTGGGGTAGGATTTTTTCATCTGTGGCAAAGATGGGTATTTCCTTAAATCCCTTTCGAGCATTCTGCCGGCTACTCCGAATTAAGATTTCCTACAGTTTTCCTAATTCGTAAGATAAATTACCGTAGTAGTATAGAACAACTTAAGACCTTCTGCAGCGGCACCTCTAAAAAACCTGTTGAGTGTCATTGGATTTGACCCATTTTCAATACACTCGTTACATGTGGCATATAGCTCAACTGTGCAAAGTTCGAACCGAATCGGTCCAAGCGTTTGCCAGGTATCGTGTTTACAGCAGACAGACACCAAAAACTCTCGTTTATAAAACCTGCATCGCTTTGCCGTGCCGCTTAATAAAGCTCTAATCCGCAACCTAAAATAATTCGTTTATGCAACTATAGTTCAAATAAAAGTCGAGTAACTTTAAGCGCATTTTCCATGCATTGATTTGTATTTCCCAAAAGGCCATAGCATTTCAACTATGTTTTTCTTTACTACCACAGTCTGTCGTTAAAATTTCAAAGAAATGTCTCCATAAATAAGAAAGTTGATATTGCGCAGCCTGCGCATGCGCACATTAATCGTCGGTATTTTCTGAATTTGAAACCAACTTGTGTTGTCTCTTTTCTTTACACATGTGTGAAATCAAATGTAATAGAAGCATGTTAATACTTTTACCTTTGAGTAATAAAATTAAGGAACCTATGGTGAAGAATACAAGGTATTGAAATTTTTTCAATAACTTTAGGGAAGGATTGTTCTATTGCTGAACATTTAATTTCCCATGGAAGTGTCAAGTGTACTGTTTTACATGGGATTTTCGACTACCTGAATGTTTCACCCTTGGTTTCACCCATGTCAACATACTATTTCCTTAAGAAATATTTTAGTCAACGCAATAGTTGATGTTTTTTCATTTAAAAATAAGCGACTTTTTGGGTGAGTTATTTGTAGTTCCAACACGAAAAAGTGTCACAATTTTGTGGTTTTTCGACCAGCCAAATATCTACCGAGGGGTCTAGAGCTCCAAAACTTCAATTCTGAACGCTCTGTATCACACCAACAAATTATTAAATTATTTCAATAAAATTATTGAATCACTTTTTTTTGCCAAAACAGTCAAGTGTCAAGAGCGAAACTTTTTTATTTACTTTCCCTTTCCTTCACTTAATCTACTACATTCACCCTCCAACTGCACCGACAGTCGTCATATTCTTCTCAGAAACTCAATGCCAAGTCGAAATATTATTGACTTCTGTAAAATACAGCTACAGCTCAGCTCATGTAAAAACGCTTTATTCAATGAGTCATTCAGAACTTAGTTTACATTAAAGCATATCATTATCTTCAGCAAATTTACTTGTATATTTACCTACTGCATGACAAGTGGTCGTGATTCACAAATGTTGATAAGTAACACAAATAAACCGAATGAATTGGTAATAGACAACAAAAATGTGGTTATATCAATAAATAACTACCAACTACCGATATTGTTGTCTATTCTCAACTGTGTAAATATGGATTACGTTGAATCAGCGCAAGTTACTTTTTTTGGCACTTCTTAACTGATTTTGGAAAGATCAAAAGTATTTCGTATCTTGTACAATTGTACATATTCATGTTGGTCTATCTTCCAATCGTTTTTTGAGCTCTAGTATGGTACTTAGACTTATACTTACCACATTCTTGAATCTTTTACTCAAAAATGCGCTTGCCATTAGAGAAAACTTGCCTTGCTCGATCCTATAAAATAAGCGATACCTAATTATACTATAATTTAATAATTTGTAATTTATAATTATATTATACGTAATTTTGTGGAGTGTTTAGGAAAACGTATTGCCAGTATTACTGGAGAACCTCGAGCTACTAGTTATTTAAGACAAAAAATCAGTATTGCTATACATCGTGGCAATGCGGCAAGTGTAATGGGGACGCTTCCAACTGCGATCCCCATGGAAGAAATTTATTATTTGTTATGAATGTTTGATATTTAAAAATTTTTAACTTTGTGATTAAATACTTTTTCTTAAATTTCTTATTATAGTGTTATTTTTAAAAGCGTTACTTTACCAGTAAATTGCTTGCTTAAACGCAGTTTGACTTTGAAAGGTCTGTCCATCGCCACAAAAAACTTATCTCTCGCTTATATTTTTTCCATTGGGCCCAAAATTTTCAGCGTGAATCCTTTACCCCAAACCCTACTTATTTTACTTTACTTACTTTTGTGGAGTAACGGGAACTCTTCTTTACATAAGTATAGAATATAGTGAATCTACTCGTAAGATCTACGTAGTTTGGCCAAGTTGGGGGATATTATATCATTACCAGTTGGGCCCGTCCTGCTTCGCTTGAAGTAAATCTAATTTTACGTTATCCGCGTTTAAAGTATTCCGGACACCGAACAATCACACATTTTTGCCTGTATATATTTTGGATTATTATTTATTAATTGCTTCGGTAGTTAGTAAGCTGGAGATCGTTTGAACCAGGGAAAAAATTTACTTCATTAAGAAGGTATTACAAAACGAAGTTCTAGTTCTACAAATGATTTTAATCGTATAATTATTCAGCTTAAATGTTTAGCGTCAGAAACTGCGATTGTGCTTTTAGAAACAATTAATTCTAAAGCCGACATTTAGAGGATACGGGTGGAAAAGGATGACAGTGCGCTTTGAGATGTTTGGGTACCAAACACACCAAACACGGAAAATGCCACTGCTCCAATTATTTTAACTATAATTAAAAGGAATAGGCAAAATAAAAGAAATGCTATAACTAATCTTTTGATGTCATGGAACTCTTTCGATTTTGTACGAGGAAAGCGTGGCCGAAACGCAATCGCAAGATTAATACTTCGTGTGTTTGACCAAATACTCAGATTGATAAAAGTTAACGCAAACAAAAATTATGAGAAACCGATCGATTGCCCAATTTTATCCATGAACCGAAGTTAATCACCGGTCCACGAGGATCAAGGTTCTGCATATATTTGGAGTGACGTAAATATGAAGCAACGCCAATTGTATGCAAAGGGTCAATTCAATTTCCCAACATCAATTAATCTAAATAGGTAAAATCGGGAACTACACTTCGATTTCATGCATAGAAAGAAAGGACAGGCGATTTACATTCCGTACGAAAATAGAGCTAATTTGTGTAAAAGCTGTTTTATTGTTACAAAGTAATCGAAAATGATTGATTTTGTATTCAAACAACATTGGGGTTGTAAGTACGCAAAACAATGTATTATAAACACAATTAGATATTTTCTATGGACTTTTGTCGGTGTGTTTGCCAGCTACCAAACAAAAAAAATTAAGTGGTTTCCACATTCAAACAAGATCGCGATAGAATAAAACAAATAAAAGGTTGCATGCCAATATTTGTTTAGTACGATACAAATTGACCTAAATGAACGTTTTTAACCACGAAGCATCGTCCTGAAATTTAAAACAAATTTCGTGCTCTACATTAAGCCAAATCAAGAAATATTTTCTAGTGTAAGTGTTATTATTTGTGGTTCAAAGTGGTTCAAAAATGAGCAGTGTAGCTGCAGGTTCTTCTGTAGTACTGTCCGAATAGAGGCTGCTCGTTCACTTGACATCTATTAATATTGCTGTGCGCAATGGCGTGCGGTCACTAACCCACTCACAAACCTAGCTACCTCAAAACAAGATAACCATTAAATCTAGAATTGTAATTATTTTTCCTCGTAGACGTCCTGCTCCAATGAAAAATTTCAATGTCGACTTGAAATTAACAATTTGGGAGACTCAGTAGCCTCGATCAATTTCCGAAAATTCCAAAGATTACACAAATTTTGATTAACACCTGAAACAAATCTTGAGCACGAAAGAAAAATCTGATATGAAAACTCTATCTGGGTCGTAGAAAGGATTCGAAAACGCAATTAATTGATTGACAATGACAAAAAAATGTTCCGAAACACATGAAACAATTAAAACAAAATCTCTGAAAGAAAGAAAAGTTTACAAAGCTCGTTTGGACATATTACACGCGGGCGGTCGAGAATTAAACAAAAAAAGAAAATCTTACTTATAGTCTCTCGCTTCAGGAAACTTCACTCCTTTATTAAACTGAACTACTCGAATTGGCTTAATAAATAATAAGATGAAAAATTTTCGGTGGCTGCTCGGACGGTAGAAACTATTATCTTTTAATAAAAGACAAATCTTTTAGAAAGGTTTCACTAAGCAGGCAGCTGCTTTGTTTATTTAAATACACAAATCTAAGTAAAGAATTTACAAAAGCAATAAAACAAACAAAAATTACGCAGTTACAAACAATACCAAAAGGAAAAACAACAGTGAGACACATATTCAAATACAATAAAACAACGTTGTGCTTATTCATGGATAATCCCCCAGATTTGGAATTAATAAATTTGGTGTCCTGTCATTATTTGTTATATTTAGACCGAAATAACGACAACATGACGTTGTTTACACACCATTCAGCTCTGTGATGTATCATTAACGTTAAACTTAACGTGCATCAGGTTATCTGTCAAAGACGTCATTCTGCCTATACTAAATAACGTTTTTTAATAGATAACTTGCACGTTAAGCTTGACGTTTCTGATACATCGCAGGGCTGAATATCTAGACAAGGATACTATAAGGGTGCATCGCCGAAATTGAAATTCCAAAGGCAAGCTGCCTAGATTAGGAGAATGCCCTAATTTTATCTTGGCATCCAATGGGTTCTTTCGAGTTTTAAACACGACCTTAAATTAATCAAAATGAGTTCATTTTTAGCCCGAGGTGCAGACATCTTGCAAAAATATAACAAATTCGTATTTTTAAAAATCTGCCCCAAAACATAACTTTCAACTTTCTCCATGCATTTGATCGACAACATTGCGATTGTGATTTCAATCGTTAATGAACAGCGCAACGGAAATTGTTGCTATTTTTGTTTGCTTTGCGGTTTTTATATGAAGATAGTGGTATCGATGAAAAATATTTGATAGTGGAATGGGAAGGGAACAATAACTTTAATTGCTTTTGTTACGTAAACACATAAAATGAAAGACGATGCTATTTTCCAACACGAAGGAAATGGATCATTGGCCGTGTCTGTGTCAAAAATTTATTTTAACGTTCATTGACTCCACCAGTGCTATTGAAAACAATTTCTGCAGTAATTGGGCACTGGATTGTTGAATTGAAATTGTTTTTGCACTTATTTAATCTACAAACGGAATAGTACACAAAGTGGTCATAGATGAGGAAAAGATTTTTTTTTCATATTTATAAATACTGCAGGCTATTGCACCATTGATTAAAAAACTATGATCTACGCTGTTTGGGTGTAGTAAAACCTAACCAACGTTTCGCAGACAGAAATTCCAATGAAACCTACTTCTATTTAGTAGTAGCTCATGCTATATGCGAAAACGTGCACCATAATTTGAGTTTGTGCAAATGAGAACGGTCTAAACAGAAATAGCAACTGCTCTTATGAGACCTCTTTCAAAGTTTCTTTTTCTACAAAATTCCCTGCGTGTGCTTGCAAACATTCGCATCAATCGGTGAATCTAAGTTAGTTGATTTTATATGCTTTTTTCGATAAAATATACAGTGTGGCGCATTTAGAATGATCCACCCTTAATACCTAACTGGGAAGCAGAATATGATATCGCCATGCGGTTTTCACTATCGAAGGGGAAAGCGACGGGTGATTTTAATTTGCTTCCCTCTATTCACTATGCTATCATCACACCCCACTGGCCGACTTTAATATCTGAAATAGAGTCATACCTCGTATAACAAACACCTCCAATAAAATATGTTGACCCCATAGGATGAATAAATGGTGTTTGGAGAAATCCTTGCTACGCTTTCGCATTTGTATTCGTTAGGTATTGGCACAATCAATTCCTCTACATAGTCACCAGGAGTGTAAATGAATCTACCTCTGATAATGTATCTGATCTAAAACTACACTTGCGCGCATTTCAATTCGTAACCTTGACGCCAGACGTCCAAATCCTGAAAATTGTACCTTTCTGTGCAAATCTTAATGCGAAAGCATTTTTTTATGCTTTTCAAGGGTAGCCAATTATAAGGTTTGATTGTGAAAAACAACCAAGAAATCGAAATGAATGAATTCTAAAATAATTCACGCCTTCCACTGACACACAAGTCTAAATGTCAATTAAAAACAAGGACTTCTTTACTTCTTTCAGAAAAATGCTTAAAATAGATGAGAAACATGTAAAACTGTATCCATGTATTTCATGTTTCAGTTAATTTTTCTGATAGTTATGAAGTATTGCACGCTTCTTAACGAAATAAGATTTCTCGTACACAAAATGGCACGTGCCTGCTATATAACTGCTAAGATTTAATTATCGAATCTAATTTTTTAACGTACCCAAGTAGTACGTTTCCACTTCTATCGCTATTTGAATCTGGCTTACAAGAAAAATCGAAAAGGAACTTATTTATAAACGCACATGATCTCGACTGGTTTGCCATAACAATCAGTAGAAAACCCGCATTTCCGTCACGTGCTCGGTTTAAGACTCGGACTCTAACCTCACAGGTTGTGAGTTCGAAACCCACACCTTGCCAGTTTTTATCTCGTGACTACCATGCCATGTCATACGATACGAATACGAACGAACAGAATGGAAAGAAACTTTTAGGTCCAAAGAGATCGTGGCAACCGCGCTCGCTTTCCGCTATACGCCTCTGGTTATCGCCATACATACTTTCGGCCACATTCGCTATGAAGCGGTACATTTGGAAATTGAGGAAAAATATTTGGTGCACTAAAAATGCATACGGATTAAACTCAATAAAGTGAGGACATAAGCACTTCACTTTCGTACTTTACATTTACTATTTGAATTGGTTACAAATAAAACATCGATCAAAGCAACGTCATCGTCTAACATTTTTAACGGCGAACGTGTTGTTGACCTGCCGTTAGACATAAATAAATTGACAGGTCCGTTTGACAGATGTATTGAGATTCGTTCACGATAAACACACTGTCAACTATGACGCTGAATTTTTTGAAACGCTCTTTACTTACATATTTTTGATACTGATAAAAGATACTTTTGTCAGGTTATTGGAGTGAGAGAGATGTAGATATTAGACTTGTTTGGAAATGTGTTCTTCTCTAATTAAATTAGAAAAACAGTTGTAAATAGATTTCTGGTAGCTTGAAAAATACTGTCCTCATTTATTATTTTTCAATGCAAATCAGTGTGCTAGCAAAACCACTCATCAATTAGCAAATGCCAGAAGAGCGTTTTATGATAAATTAGCGTATTGTGTAACTGCGAATAGTGACTTATTTGAACATTTATTATAAGTTTTTCCTTTTTTTAATAAACTGTTTTGTGAATATTATAATTTCTAGCATGGACGAATTCTTGTTTCAATAATTTCCACAACAAAAAATTGCGAATTAGACACAGAAGTTTGCAATATGCAAAAAAATGTATTTCCAACATTTCTGTAAAATAATTGGGGGGAAAATTTCAATATAAAGAAATACCTATGACGCATAAACCAATTCTACACCCTATATACGAAAGACCTAGCAGTTTTTCCTTCCCTTCCATACTGCATTGATTGCATCATTTTCAAAATTTGTACCACACATGTAAAAATGGCTGTTCCAATGATCATACGAGTAAGAGAGAAACTACTTTGGGCATTTTAGGTTTCTATCACTTTTAAAATTGACGCACTGTATCTTATACCATAAACAAGCATGTAACCTATTTCGTAGTTTTTAGCTTTTTACTATTTAATCTGTCGAAATATCTTATTCTAAATCTAAAACGTTTGCGTCACATCCCATTGTTCGACAAGGTCAGTTTTCAGTTAAAAAAATAAAGACAAGTCTGGTGTAGTACATAGGTCACACCAGTATTCCCATAACTTTGTGGAACCAACGGCATCGGATAGTAACAATCTTCCAACCGGTTTCCGTCCTACACTAACGAGTGGAAAACAATGTTTACCAAAGGCATTGTAAAATTTATTGCGCTCGCATGAGCGCGAATTAATTGCATAATCAAAACCAGGTTATCAAATAAAATATAGGTAAGCAAAGCGCAATTTTTGACAAGCATTTTACTTGACAAAAGCCGACGGTTTTGAAAGCGTTTAGCACACAATTATGTACTGACACAAAGTACACACCTGTACAATATATGCTCAACAAACAAAGTCAAAATTAATAATAAATTGGTTTTTAGGTTTCTAATCGTGACAGAATAACAGGTTCGATTTACGCACCGAGCGAAAGTAGGTTTAATTTCTGTTTATACTCATTCCTTTTAACAGCGTATTGAATTCCAATAACAAATAAAATAACATCAAATTTTTTGGGTGGCTTTGAGGATTTCAAACAAGGAATAAATTGGAGCATACAACAAAGAAACGCGAAATGTCACGTTTTATTCCCTTTTGTTAAAAAAACGTCTTACTAACTCACAGCACCTTTATATCCGCGACCTTTGTGTCAGGTGAGTAACTACGTAAAGCGAAAAGGTCTACAAAAGGAATTTGCATGTATAGTCAACTAATTTGGAATAGTATCAGAATCACCGCCATTTACATATGTCCGTTTTTAAATGTCATTCCATTGCTGTGTGAGCATGACATTTATAGTAAGCAATGAGGGTTTATTAATTATAAACCGTAGGTGTTTCTTAGTGTGTAATTTGGCATTCCTGTTGTTTTATTCGAGGCTCTACAATTAATATCAGTCATCTTAGATTATACGTGTCTTACCAAATTGAAGGATGGAAAATATAGAACAACAAAGTTAGGGTAGCGATTCCTAAATCGACTAGAATGTTGAAGTGAGGCTATTAATAAAATTTGAGTAAAAAAGTTGTTAGTTTTAGAGATCTTATAATAAGTGCTTACGTTAACCGTGTACCTAGAGCCGTAGAGCTAACCGACATTGTAACCAGAAATTCCTGAGAAAAACTGTTCCCAATCGTTTTAATACAGGAAAAGTTACGAAAACACTTGAAATATTGAATATCATCACTAAAGCATCGATACCTTTGAAGGGCTATCCAACATGTTGCAAATTTTTATCTAAAACGTTGGATGGCGCTTCAAAGGTACTGAAACCTTTTATTTTTTTTTCATTTCACCACCCCGAACGGAAAAATGATTATGATGTTCGATTTCAAGTGATTCGTGTCCAATTACGTTAAAATTTTAGTGATGTGCTGGTGTAGCCTGAAGCTGGTATTATACTTACATTATTATTTCTCTAAAACTGTAATGGATATGAAAATTATTTCTACACCACTGACTTCTATACGCGAAAAACAAACGTTTTTCCTTTGCATTTTTTTATATCGTTCAGAATGATGAAACTATACGATCAGCTTTTGAAGGCAAAATCCGTCTTCTGGTTTTCGTTCATATGTCGTAGGTCATGGACTACTAACATAAAACAATAGTATGCCTCTATTCGGCCACGAAATAGGCAATTTTTCCCGTTTATCCGACATTGTCTCTCTAAAGGCCCAATGATGGACATGGCAAATAAATAAGTTACCCTATATATTCAGTAACTAAAATCAATACTGAAAGTTTTTTTCAGAACATGGGGCGAGATCGTTTGCGTTGACTTTTAGCCAACTGGTGTATAAAGAACTATTTATGATCAATTAGGGGATGTGCGCCCCCATATTTTCACACTTTAAATTCAATGCATTATTTCGTTAAAATTGAATTGTATAATTTACTACTATGAATTGGAATACATATAACTTTTACGCATATTGATAACGCTTGGTCAAATTCTTAGACCAATAAACCTGGTGTTAGTTTTGCTTTTATTTAAAGTGTATATGTATGAAATTTTAAATAAGAAAATTGGCATTGCACATCATGCACAAATTCAAATTGGCGCTACATTTGGTTTTATGTATCAAATTTCATTTAAATGCTTTGATAAATAAGAGATGTCAAAAGGGTCTTCCTTATTTTTTGGGCTACATTGCCAATTCACGAACTCTACAAATTTGATAAAGAATCCACCTACAAAATTTCATCGTAATTGGTCCATTCGACACCGCAAAATTATAAACTCGTTAGGATCACGTTAATAATGAGCTTCAAAGCCAATTCTAGCAATCGCGGTGTTCCAAAGGCTCCATTCTAGGCCCACTCCTACTTTATTTTATACTGCTTGTTTGATTGCTGTATAGATCAAGTGACTTTTACTTTTGTAAATAAGGTTTTTGCTCATATGAACCCTTAAATTACTAAAATGCGCGCTGTATTTAGTACTTTACTATCTCTCTTCAAGTGGTACTCTAAATATAGTCCAGAGTTACGATATTATTTTATTCCAAGCGGCGACGAAAGTAAAGTAGGTACGAAAATTGTTTCCTCATTGCTTCCATTATCGCCCTACAATTGGTTTATCTGTTATTAAATGTATGTAATATAGGTGTACTGTTCTCTTATCTTAAGCAAATTATCAATGATTAAATAAGAACAAATTAGGGTCATACCCTGCAAAACAATTTTGCCACGAATTCGGCATATTTTTTTTATGAGTTTTGGGAGTTTCTCGAACGCAGATTTCAATTTGTGTCATACCTGAAACTTGATGGAGTCGTTACTAACTTAAATATTTCCCGTGAACTCATCATCCTAAAGTGACTGTTATAATTTGATAGCAAAATCATCCAGTTTGGGGTTATTGGATTGATGTGTTTCGCCGTTGGGCGAAATTTTTTAAGAAGCGACAAAAAACTACACCGAGACAACAAGCGGTGAGCGTGTAAAACATAAAGTAATATGATTTTCTCAAACCATCCAATAAAGTTTTCTTATAAATAAAATTTGTAGATGAGTAAAATTGTGAGGTTAAGTCTTAAAAGGTAGCCGAACAAATTTTCTTACAGTACAAATTAATACAAAATGAATGCAAAATGACACAAAGCTTCATCTTCAAATCTTCATACTTGGGGATATTACCTTAAAGTAGATATTGTGCATAACGGTTCAAAGGTTGCGGTTCTGCAAAATTAGTATTGTATTTTGTATTTTATTTGGTATGGATATCTCGTATTAATCACTTGCATTCCTCTGCGGTCATTGTAATTTGTACTCTCTTGTCCTTTTTCTTTTGTTCCTTCAATTCTTTGCTTTTGCTTTCGTTTTTGCGTTTTTGTTTGTGAGTATTGCCCCGTTATCTATGCACTTCCTCTATCCTTTAGCTGAACCGTCACACTAATTCTTGCTGCCGTTGTGACTTCGTTCTTCGAGACAATGTTGTTTTAGTCTCTTTTCATTATTTCTTGTTTTTCCTCATTAATTCGTTGCGAAATGTTCTTTATTCTCGATTTCTCGATTTTGTGGACTGCTGCTCCTAAATATGTTAACTGCGCACAGAACTTTCCTATTTTTACCAGGTCTGTTTGCCATAGGATCCAAAGGAAAATTAACAAAATTGGCGGTATATCGCCGGCCCGTGTGGCGCAGTTCGGTTAAAACTGAACTGTGGTGCTAAGGGTTCCTGGTCCCGAATCCGGGTTCGGCCATGGATACATGTATAGTGAGTTGGGTTGGTAGAGCAGCCTTGGCTGAAACCCCGCCCAGTCAAAACTAAAGGTAACTACTTACTTAAAAATAAAAATAAGTGAGCTACGGAACTAGAAAAGATAAAATAAGAAAGGAAGATATTCAGGGTTGAAAGAAACTATTTAAGCAACGATGTAACAAACAAGAGATGGTTATAATTAAAACGAGTTCGATGTGTGTATAGGCTTTAGACTCTGCTACATTGTTCCCTGATTCACTGCTTTCTAAAGTTTGTAGCCCACCTCTAAACAGGCGCGAAAAAATTCTCCCCAGAGTAATTTTTTATCTGAGAATTTTCCACATGTAAATGAAGAGCCCAAGATCAGTATGTCAACATTCTTAGTCGACCAACAAAAATAATGTTTAAGACGGTGTCCCAAATCAATTATTATGAATGCTTTAAACACTCACATGTTTGGTGTGGAAGCTTGACTGCGGTACTAAAAGTCCCTGGTTCGAATCCGGGTTCGGGCATGGAAATTGGTAAATGTATGGTGGGTTGGGTTGGTACAGCAGCATAAGTCATAAACAAATGCATAATAAGTAAAATAAACTATATTAAATACAGAAATAAGGAACCAAGAGCTGTCAAGTTTAAAAATGATGAATAGGTATATTGCTATGTGCAATGGCAAACGGTCACTAAGCCACCCACAAAAAACCTGATCAGCTAGTTCAATTAAACTCCGGTAGTAATAAAACCTTTAAAAGAAATACAAGAATTACAATATTTCTAGGGCACGTCCAGCCTCCGCCACGATGAAAATCTCGATATTGATGTGAATGTTATTAAATTTAAAAATTCGGCAGCTTTAACCGTCTCCAAACTTCCAAAGAAAAAATGAAAAAATTTTTAAAAAACACCTGATGTAATTCTGGGGACGAAATAGAAAAATTTACTTTGATTTAAACGACACTAACTTCGTTGTAATTACAGTTGTAGCATTAGCCCTTTGATAGTGGGCAAATGAACTAATAACCTAAAGACCGTCTCTTAAGCGACAAATGATCGATAATCAAGTTTTAATACGCGTAGCACTAAACTGACTGTTTTGCAAACAAATACCTCAAATACAGCTGCGTTTGAACGTCAAAAAGCTCGATTCGCGTTTCCACCAAAAAGAGCCACCACCAAACAACCGCTTGGCCAAAAAAGGCGCCGTTTAACGTTTCCTTACTTCCTCACCTGTGTTTCATTAACGGAGATAACACGTCCTTATCTCGATATTTAATTAGCGTACGCAGCGATACCAGAACTTCTACGACCGGAGATAAACTTTTACAATAACTACGCAAATGTTTCAGATGTTCCTTACCTTAATCTTTTACACGAACTTTAGATTTACAACAATTGAATAAACAATATAAGTGAGGAAATTATTTAAACAAAATTAACAACTAACAATTCTGATCAGATCGACTTCGAAATCAAATAACATCATCGGAATTGCGTGCAATCCCAACCCAATGCGAAATCTATCGTTAATAAATCAAATTCAAATTTAACACTTAACAATTTAAATCTTTCTGGCGAAATTCATATAGTATACCAATTGTGGTCTTCGACGCCTAGATAAAACCTTTCGGCGTTTTTCGTGTATAAATAATAATTTGGAAATTATTTGCTCAAGCCTCCACTTTGCACTTGCACTTTGTAATCACCCTTTGTGAGTACCTTCTCCGCCGACACTCTGTTGGTAGAGATATGAGCAATTATAACCGATCTCGACAAAAAACCGGGAAGGTGGTCGGAGGTTGGTAGAAATTAATTCCTTTCGTTAAGAAATTTGGTGCTAGTGCAGACTGCTAATTGTCTTACGATTTGCGTACTAACAATAAGATAAATAATGTCTGGGAAAACACCTGAGGAACGTCAGGGCACGTCTGGAACTATCGCTGGACGTTGCAGCATGCGAACCGATTGTGACGAAATGGTGAGCATCAGGAGGCCTCTCGTCGGGTTACCCGAAACCTCTACATCCGAAAGAAGATTAAGAAAAAGACAACTACAACGAAGATATCTTTGTACCTGCTTCTCAACCGCTTGTGGATGGGAGCAGCGCAAAGGAAACCTTAAAAGGCGAATGAAATGGAGCGAAGAGATAAATCGCTTCTTTTTCCAAATAAGAGGAATAAGAGTGGACAAACCTTTTTTATTAAGGAAGATGAAGGTTTCATTCAGCTAAAATCAACCTGTTTATGAACATTGATCAGGAGTATTAAGGGGCAATTTTGTACAATAAGCTCTCTTGCTAGTTTAGTGCTGTGATTCCTCTTCAAATAACGTGAGGGAAGGGTCCTCCATCTCTGAAATTATAGCCGTAATCAAAACATACAACACGAAATATTAAAGCTTCCAATTCAGGTAAGAAAGGGATCATATTTAGGCGAACCGAAACTAGTCGTTTTCGAGGATCTTTCCATAACTCGGTTTTTGTCACAAGAGGAAAGTCCTGGGGACAGCTCGTTTCCCTTTTGTGATTTCCAATGTATACCTTGCTCTGATGAAAACTAAACGTCAAGAAAAGCGTTTAGGAATTTCCGAGGGAATTTCCAAACTATAGTCATGCTCATTCCCAAAAATGTTCTGGCAATCTTCCGCTGTATAATTTTACTCTCACTTTACGAATTTCAACCATGTCAAATTTTTGTAGCGAATGTTTTATTTAGAACGATTTACCGCTGTTCAACGAAAAAGTATCTCTAATTGGCGGCAAAAATTGGCCTATTATTTGTGCTAATTGCGCACATTCATCATTTGAAAAAATCGCAATTAATTTTTCATGGATTACAAGTAACCGAGAAACGTATCTCTTTTTCCTGCACGAAAGCCCCTTCACGTAATTTTATATGGAAGCCATTTATAACCCAACCAGACCGTATTATTTTACATAATTAAATTATACGTGTATATCTGCTTTGCACGCGAAAATATAAATTACCAATCAATCGATACGAATATGCCATGTAAACAAATCTGGTGCATCGTGGCAGGAAATCGTCTTGCGTATCGACAGTAAAACCCATCACAAGGTTGCGTTTTTTAAAAAAAACCATCCGATCTTTATCATCCATTTCCCATTGCGAAATTTATTTATCACGCGGATTTTTTTTGGAGATGATTCAAGTACGTGTGAATAACCAGCTTGATCCATAAATGAAAGTTTAATCAACTTTGTCTGCGACTTCTATTCTTTCATATCGCGAAAAGGTTTCGTTTTTTTTCTGATCTTCCAAGCAACTGACGCAAGTATAGGTCGCTGGACTGACAATTATGGGCGCGATTATCATAACTGAGACTGACTCGCGGATTGATTATGCATTTCAAATTTGGAGAAGCCGTTCACCTGTCAGTCTGTCACTCTCGTTTTGCTTTTTTTAACGCGATTAAAACTCGAGGATGAGTCATGTGTTTTCCATTACCGAAATATCTGGTTGGAGGTTAGCCTTTGTTTTTTTCACGGCGACAAAGTGCTTTGTTAACCCATCACGAAGATGATTAACAAAGAGTAACAATTAAACGTCAATAGTGACCGCTTTTAATAATCAAAGCAGTTCAAGGTTCCATTCACAGAAGGAATTCTATTTTTTGCACATTTTTTATGCTAATGGATCATAACTTTAAGCTGCTTTGTATGCCGTTGTCGCACTAAAAGGGTAGTAAATTTCCATACAAACATAAATAATAGGAAAATGTGGAGGTCTCCTATTGCAAAAACGATTCGTGTTACATGCAGCATTAGAATAACTGTTACTGGTTCTGTAAAAGAAATTTTCCTGTTTTACTTTATAAGACAAGACGACATGGCAGGTATATGAAAGTTCAATTAAAACCAATAAAACACAATTGGAAAGTACTTTAATCTTTGTGGGTATCGCTACTTCCTTTTTTAACTTTTCAAAATGTTGAGGTCTAGGTCTAAATTAAAGGTAATCCATATAAGATGAAAGTCAATAACACCAATGGAATTGGAAGAATTTTTTTTGGTATCTGAATGCAATACAGTTTGTGTCGTCCCAATCCCACTCAAATCGCTTCCTACATACACTACAGCTATTGACCTTTAATTGCGAATGAAATGAATAGAGACAAAATTACACGTTGTGTGAAATTTTGATTAATGAGGCTGATGCTAATCCGAATTTATTCGAGGGCCACTATTAATTAAACGCAGACATATGGAGGAAGACTTCTTAATTTATCAATTTACTGCCCATATTACGCTGCATGAGTCGAAATTGATGGGATTTTTCCATAATCAATTGATCGAATTTTCATCATTTACATACGTCAATATGACAAAGCACTTTCCTTGTCTCTGAAGCATTCAGCCTTGACTCGTGGCGGTCTATAAGGAAGGATTAGTAATACAATTGTTCTTACATTACTGCCTACGACTAGTGCACCGAAAACGGCTCTGTTAATTTGGCAATAACAGAAACAGTTCCTGCTTTACGTAACGCCGTAGAGCCTTGAAAGAAACACCTAATACTTACCATTAAAACAGATTTAATTAATTTACTAAATTCCGTCTTACTAGGTGCTATAAACACTTTGTATTCATGAAAGTAATCACTTGATCTTTATTCCAGAAGTGCGTTAAAGTTTCTATTTTCTCCGCAATTCGTGGTTTCCTTTTGGCGCAACCTTCATCGAAGCATTTTCTTCGCATTATGTAAATATTACAAAATGGAAAGCGTTCAAGTGTAGGTACCTACTTCTGCCATCATTACAGTAGGTAATAACAAACTCAAGGCTTTATTTATTTGTGTATTTAAGCTTTCTTATAACATTATACGCTGAAATGTTAGTTAACGCTTTTTGCCAATTTAAGATGACGATACGAACCTTGAGAGGTAATTTGTTTTGGAATGTTCTTGCATGTTTGGACAATGTTTTAATAAAGTCTTGCAAAAAGTATGGCTATATTTATAGTTTAACTGTACTCTTAACTATGTACGTAATAAAATCAGTTATTTATAAGGTGTAGGCAATGAAATAAACACACCACGTAATATTCGTATGTATGGTCTGTTATTTAATTCCACAAGTTTTGGGAAAAATATATTGATAAATAGAAATAAGGTCATGTCTAAAATATCGAAATGGGATAAATGCATTATGTCGGTGCTTAAAGCACTATGGACCTATAATTAGTGCATAATCGATTTCATTGTAATCTACTGAAGAAACTAATTTCATAAGATGCGTTTTTTCCCCGCACGAGCGTACATTTTCTCAGGGACGAGTGGCGAGTCTTACGTAACGTCTTTATTTCTGTTTTGCATCGTCTTGTTAATATCACAAAACCATTGGCGCTTTGGCCTACACCAAACATGTCATAGTCAAAATAAGCGCATGAGAAATATGCTAAACATTTAAAAACTAGTGGTATGGTTCGGAACTTGAACGAAATGGAAATAATTTATAATCCTTCAGCAGTTATCTTTGAATGAGAGGAGAGAATCAATTCTTAGTGGAGAATATGATTTATTGGCCATATTAAGGTGAAGCAAACGGAATGTATATACGGTATCCTTAGGCTCTTGAATGTCGGCAACCAGTGAAGATTTGGGGTGTGAAATTTAATTTTTTATTAAGCCAGAAAGGGGATAACCATCAATCTAGACAAAGCCGTTAGTTCCATCAGATTTATATTTTTATTATACCATGCATTTATATGTTAAGGTTGCCGATCAAAATTGTGACTATTGGGACGTACTTTACAAGCGAAACATTTTGTACCCTTATCCTGATTTTTTTGAGACACAGACATAGTACCTATTTTATACTCTGTATGTTCTTCTATTCCAATGTTAAATGCTGGATGTGTACAATAAGCTAAAGAATTAGGGAAACTTTGTTATTCTGAATAATATCCCCTGTCCTCGTTACTTAATCATTTGATATTAGATATCTAATCGGTTCTTCCATAATCGATAAATGGTTTATGATATAATCGATTTTCCTGAATAATCCAGCCGCTAATCGATAATTTTATTGCTGAATTACGTTGAGCTACGTGATTAGACATACAGAATCAAAATACATTTTTTCTATTTCGGTGTCACAATGATGATTTTGTACAACTGTTTTCGACCGAAAACAGTTGTACAAAGACAGTGATTATAGTCGTTTTTTTTGGTAACTCATCTCTTAAGTTGGCAGTTACTATTTAGTACAAGTAGGTACTTCGTTGGGTACTTCCATGTTTGAACTTCAAAATGTCAGACTTACTACGCTGCCAGCCTAAAACTTAACGGCATAAAAAGTGTTCCCAACATAAAACATGTTAGTTCTAATGTTCCCTATAGTTTGTGATAATGATTTTTTAAATTAAATTAAAGCACCGAAATAGAAAAAATAGTATGAAAAACGCGTGTTACAATGCTTTATTGTAATACTCCTATGTTGCGGACACTCGTGGCTACGCTTCGCGTCGCCACTCGTGCCACAAGATAGTCGTATTAGCGTAGGCAGTACAAATTTTTTCGCTGCATTTTGTGACAAAAGCATGAAACTCGGTACACGTGTTCATTAGGTCCAAATAAAACTTTTGACCCGCAGCACCCACCGAAATTTTCGTGTGGGTTCAAAATTTGAACACTTTTGTTCAAAAGGGTGTTCAAGATTTTAAACCTGTAAAAATTGACGAATTTCGGCATTCTAGGGGTCGTTTTTGAATGATTTAGGGTCGCTGGTGCCAATGGCGGCATTAAAAAAGTTGCATATCTGACCCTTAGGCCCCAAATTTGGAGTATTTTCAAAATAATGGTTAAATTTTGAATTTGATAGTTTTAACTCTGCGTGATGTTTCGGATGTCGATTCCAGCTAATTTGGACGTGCACTACTAGCTAGAAATATTATATTGAAGTTAAAACAGTTTCTGGTGTGTAAATAGGCCGTTAATCGTCCAATAATTTATTCAAAATTTGGAAATTCCATACTTGAAGGATTTTGCCCTTCTTGGTGTCGTTTCCATATAATTTGTGGTTGCTGATGCTGATTTTGTATTCAGAAAACAGATGCGACTCATAGTTAGGCCCTTTTCATACTATTTTACCTATTAAGACTTTAAGAGGGAATGTTCGGCGCAGTCATACCCTTGTTGCCCTGGATTGCAACAACTATTGAATGACAAAGAAAGACGAAAGAGACGGGCTTTTCATTAAGATTCGGAAGTGGACATATGTTCTCTGACCGAATATGCCGCCTATGCTTCCATTATTGCCCTCCCGGCATCGTTTGTTGGGAAATCTGTACTTCCAGTCAGGCTTGAGCTCACTCCACGACAAGTAACATCACGCAGCGAGCAAGTTGCGTCCGACTTGTGCCCCTTGAAGCAAGAGTGTCGCCAGCTGATGGCCCAGAGATAGGCAAGTTGACATATGAAGGATAAAAAAATTATTAACTGTAGGTATAGTGCAGAGCACATAAACTTTTACTCTTATACTGTCTTACATCTACAACCACAATAATTGTAATGAGGAATTATCGGTCAGGTACATTAATAGCACTGGTAGAAGACTGAACTTTTAGTAAAAGTTTATCCAATTTAGCCCCTTGGAACTTCGATGCACAGGCTTTGTGCCACTTTGTTTTGATATGAATGAAAGCAGCTTTAATCCTCTTCCCTTCGTTGAGTTGTTGTACCAGATCACCGGCATCTAGCGTGTGTGCATAGGGAACCAGAACCAGCTGGTCAGGTCATGGTGGTAACGGTCTCTCAATACAGCGACGTGCAGGGCCTAAAACGCCTGTGACTCGCGGCCTAATCGTATCGCACCCCGTTTGATGTACTTTGGGGGCTGCCTCGGCGACTTCAGGGCACGCCCAGGCACTACTTCGCGATCCTGGTCGCGATCGATCGCGTTTCACGGTATCGTTGCAATATCCTCATTTCCAGGGGCACGAGTCGGACGCAACTAGCTCGCTGCAAGATGTTACTTGTCGTGGAGTGAGCTCAAGACTGATCTTAAATGAAATGCCCGTCTCTTTCGTCTTTCTTTGTCATTCAATAGTTGTTGCAATCCGGGACAACAAAGGTATGACTGCACCGAACATTCTCTCTTAATAGGTAAAATAGTATGAGAAGGGCCTAACTATGAGTCGCATCTGTTTTCTGAATACAAAATCAGCATCAGCAACCACAAATTATATGGAAACGACACCAAGAACGGCAAAATCCTTCAAGTATAGAATTTCCAAATTTTGAACAAATTATTGAACGATTAACGGCCTATTTACACACCAGAAACTGTTTTAACATCAATATAACATTTCTAGCATGTAGTGCACGTCCAAATTAGCTGCAATCGATATCCGAAATATCACGCAGAGTTAAAACTATCAAATTCAGAATTTACCATTATTTTGAAAATACTCCAAATTTGGGGCGTAAGGGTCAGATATACAACTTTTTAATGCCGCCATTCGCACCAGCGACCCTAAATAATTCAAAAACGACCTCTAGAATGCCGAAATTCGTTAATTTTTACAGGTTTAAAATCTTGAACACCCTTTTGAACAAAAGTGTTCAAATTTTGCACCCACACGAAAATTTCGGTGGGTGCTGCGGGTCAAAAGTTTTATTTGGACCTAATAAACATGTGTACCGAGTTTCATGCTTTTGTCACAAAGTGCAGCGTTTACCTCGATATTCAGTTGTACCGCCTACGCTATATTACAATAGGTCGCATTGTAACACTTGTCTTTCAATATACTATTAAAAGTGCAATGACGCATAATGCATTAGGTATTTTTTGAATTTGTAAATGTTAAAATAAGTAGAACACGTGTATTCATGGATATATTACAAACAATGACAAGATCCCAGCGAAAGAGTTTTGTAGAGCTAGAAGGCAGGTTCATGTGCAATTAGAAGTTATGTTCGCAAAGGCAATCATATACTAGGGTTCCTTTAAATTTTCTACCTAATCCAATTGCTTGAACGCGGTGAGCCTTTTTGACCTTTGCCGTGCAGTTTTTTGTTTATCGTGAGGTCGTTTTACTGTAAGGGCCTCTCTTCAAGCATTCATTGGTGCTTACACAAACCTCACCATTAATCCCTTTTGTCATGTATTCAATAAGAAAACCGCTCCCAGTCTCAAAAAAATTAATCAATTTTCTAGACGTAGACGGGATTTTTGCCTTTTTTTGAGAGTGGATAGCCCTTATAGACCTACTGTATCTATTGATTTCTGTTTTGTAGGCGGGTCCCAACGAAGAATCAATACCTATTTCATCGCCTTAGAGTTTAGACAATCCACGAGAAATAACTGTCATAGTTTGTCAAAGGGTCCAAATTGTCTTTCCTGGGCAGTTTCTGCTCTGGCATTAAGGGAATCCATCCTACTGACACTTTTTTTCCAATCTTCTTGTATAGTCTTGGATATTATACTTTTCATCCGTGGCAAGCACTGGGATTTTCATTTGTCGAGCAGACAGCCGCAAATCTTCAACAAGACCTATGATTTTCCACTGCCATTTCCAGAATACCACCTGAGCTGAGTTGAGTTTGATAATTTTTCGGAAATGGTAGTAGAAACGAAAATTTTTTGTATCTAACCTCGTTTAGGGGCGGATCAGCTAAGGGTAGTCATGTTGAAACAATTGTAACAAAGTCGGAAAGGGCATACCGTAAACACCTGAGAAAGCACAAATTTTTTGGGACTTTTGAAAGCGAAATATTACATACTTTTTGTTTCTCCCTGTATAAAATGTCTCTCCCACAAAGTAAGGCTTGAAATACCTTTACACTTATTTAATTTATTATAGGGACATATTAAACATTTTAATTAACTAAACCTTTTAATCGCAAGCTGCTCCAAACATTGACTTTTATTTTTAATTTAATTCTCAAATTATGACATAAAAAACCTTTGAAACGGTTCCATTATGTCATATTTCATTTATGACATTTAATTTTTAAGGCTTTCGTACTAATTCCAAACATATGAATTGTATGTCAGTGGGTTTTAAAGCTATAAACAAAATTCAGCTCAAACTACCCCACCGATTTGGTTGAAATTTGAAACAGGTGTTCTTAAATATGGTTCTGAAAGCTGAGAAACGATTGGAATATGGGAAGTGCCCTTTTGGCTACAAAACTTGTATTTATTTACTAAGGTATGAGTAACAAAATTTGGATTGTGGAAATTTTAGGTCACGTATAGCGAGTTGATTCCGTGATTAAATAGAGGCCGGGACATTTCGCCGAATGCCCATTACGCCGACACGATTTTTTGAAGGTCCATATCGCCGACTAGGGACACTACGCCGACGGACACTGCGCCGACCGTGCCCACATCGTCGACAAGTGTGCAAGGGACACAACGCCGACCATGCCCACTTCGCCGACGGACACTACGCCGACCGTGCCCACATCGCCGATAAGTGAACAAGGGACACTAAACCGAACGTGACCATAACGTCGACTCATATAACACTTCTTAATCAAGCTGGACGGTGCGCAACACCAAGTAGCTTTTGACGTTAGGTTATTGTAGGTTCAGAATATTTTTTTTAACTTCTTGTTCTTTCGAACTACAGACTCATACGAAAATTCTTAATCAAACTGGACGGAGTGTGAAGCAAAGCAGCTTTGGATATTAGGTTATTTGTAGGTTTAGGACATGTTTTTTAAACTTTTTAAAATGCAAACTCATACACTGGACAGAGTATGAGGGGCCTGGATTTTCGAACAGTCGGCGTTGTGGTCACGTTCGGCTTAATGTCCCTTGCACACGTTTCGGCAATGTGGGCACGATCGGCGTAGTGTCCGTCGGCGAAGTGGGCATATGGTCGGCGTTGTGTCCCTTGCACACTTGTCGACAATGTGGGCACGATCGGCGTAGTGTCCGTCGGCGTAGTGTCCCTAGTCGGCGATATGGACCTTCAAAAAATCGTGTCGGCGTTGTGGGCATTCGGCGAAGTGTCCTAGACCCATTAAATACCGTTGTCGATAAGATAGTAGCCGTTTGCGATTGGTGAGGTTCCAGCCACACCATTGGCTACAATTTTTTAAATTGTACTTTTTTTAATTTGTCGTTTTAAAATAGGTCAAAGATTTTTTCGCCGTATTACAAACTTTATGACTTTCTGTACCTTACCTGCGAGTAGATTTACGTTACTATCAGATGACATACCCGTCTGTAAATAGACGTTAAGTACACGAATGCATTAAATAATATAATGCTGTAAAGATTATCTAAAACATAGTGATTAGTTTTATCTCGGTACTATTTTTGTTATTATTACTACACCATTCGCGATATATATTCTCAATACTTAAATTCTTAAAGTGCGAGCGTAATGAGTAGATGATCGGGGGGATTTATTCCCAAAGAACGTGTCTTCAGGGCGACGCGGCGGTTGGGGTTGAGAATTTTCGTTTTAGATCTGTGGAATTAACAATAGACATAGACACTGATACAACTGGAATAGATAAATGGAAAACGCATTCGTTGAACCTAAAACAAATTCAGTATATTTTGTGCGTAACTTCGTTTATGGGCGGGCTAGTTAGAGGTTGTAATAATGAAACAGTGTTAACAAATTTGCAGAACCGCAATTTTTGGTACTTTTGAGGACGTCCCATCTTTCAAACAAAACATTGAAAACGCTCGATTTATTTTTATAAAATTTTATCAATATATAAAATGTCTCACGCACAAAATAAATCTTGAATTACCTTTCCACCGTTTTAAATTACCAAAAATCTTTATTAGCAAGCTACCCTAAACTTTACAATGGAAACTGACTTTTATTTTTAATCAGCTACCGATTGACATCAAATCATTTTAATGCAATGGAGTTTTGAATATAATAACGCATAGAGTTATTAATTCTACAGTGTTGCAATTTATAAGTAAAAATCAGATTTTGAGAACCTCGTTACAGTAACGCAAATATGAACGGGATTGTTATTTGCATTTATTGCATACAAAAATGCTATTTTATTTTTGTGGTTAGTTCATGTTCAAAGTGTAGAGAGCGCCACGGTCAAACAAGCTTGAATTTAAATTCTGTAATAAAAAGAAAAATGTAAATTTAATTTGTGTTATTTAGTTTTTTAATGGTCTTTCACTATTTTTTTAGGATACTTTATCGTTCGGTATAGTAAATGACTATTAATTTGAATTGGCACACGTTGTTGATTCTTAATTTTAAAAAACTGTGATACTGTCAACCATTTAACTTTAAGCAAACTAAAACTGCAATTCGTCCAGCACGATTTTAATCTCGAATTTTGCGCTTTAATTTGAATTACATTGTTGCGATTTTGTGTACTTCACATGTAAATTGTGAAAATGCCACATTAGGCATGTAGATGTAAAAGTAAAGAAGATAAAAGGGTAACGATGCGCATACTTCTGCGAGAAGAACTCGTAAAACAAGACTGCTGTAAAATCTAGAAATAAAAGAATGCATATTTATTGCAAGAACTGCGTTAAAATGCAGCATGGAATGTCATGTCTGTTTCAAATGTGTCAGTGACAGGATAATAATGTACTTCGTCGCATTGTGTAATGAATACGATTGGTTTTCCGTATTAGATACATACGTCAATATACTTTACACCTGTTGTACCTACCTAGTACACTAAACAAATTTTACAGTTCCTTGAAATGTAGACATAAAACTTTACTGCCTTGACTGGGGCTCACTACTGTAATCAACTTTGTGGTCGATGGACCCTTTTCGTCCTTGAAAGAAAATAACATCCCTACTTTTTAGGTTGCATTACATCCATTTATTTTCAAAACCGATCCGTATTCATGTCATCTCACAATAACTCAAGCAAGGGATTTCCTCTGACAAATCCCGGCTTATAACAGCGCCTCCGTGACAATTATGGATAAGTACGTAAAATATATCTGTGAAAGTCTAATCGTTCACGCCGGATGTGAGTTCCACCTTGCTGCAATCTCACCGAGCCCTTCGTAATGACCTTAAACCATTATTTCAAATTGCCTACCGTCCTACCGCAATAGATAAACGGTTTCCTACGTGCTCGATGCTGGAAACATCCTCGCGGAGATGACCTACTTCGTAAAATAAGGTATTAACGATTGGCGTAGAAAAATAGGTCACGCTCATTGAATTTGCAACATCTAAATGAGACGTGAACGCCTCAATTTTCAGCTTTTATGCACCATTCATTTTGGTAATATGCGGAAAAGTCCAAAGTTTTCTTTGTGTACATTCGAATCGAATCCTTTTTAACAAATTATTCATGCCGAAATTGAAAAATTTTCCTTTTTCAGAGCCCAGCGACCCATCACCACAAAGATGTCCTTTCAAAATATGGCACGAAACCACAAACCGCAAATGGAAAGCATTATAAAGTGTCGTCTAAAAATGGAATTTCCACCTCAAAAAATACATACATCAATTCAGAGGTAAGTATATTTTAATGTAGGCAGCTTTTTTATAAACAGTAATGCGAAATGTAATTTTTACCGTTCCATTCCTATCATTCACGCGCCTTTATGGTATCCATAAAGGAATTGCCTATTAACGTTGTTTAATGTTAATAAATACCTGCTCGTAACAAAGATAGTACTTCCGTTAACGATTGCTCACTTGCGATTATTTTGGTTAGCGTAAATAAATGTTTTTTTGCAAGATTTATTTACTACGTTTCGCGCGTACGCTAATTGCAAATAATCAAGTTCAATGAACCGGTAATTTCGATGTGGAGATCACCCCCATTATTTCCACTTTTAACAAAATTGCAAGTTATAAACTGTATAATATGAAGCGGAATTTGCATTAAACTGTGAATGCAAAATGAGTTCCCATATTTTTATTGTTACTTCCAGAGTTGAATATAATCGTAAATGTCAAGGTCCTTATAAATAGTAGAGTAAGTTTTAATAACGGTACTGAAATTTTTGTAAAGCGAAAACAAGTTTGCGTTTATTCCCTTTATGGGGAAAACAAAATGAGAGGCACGAGGGTGGAATTACAAGGCACGAAAGCTCACTTTTGGGTTACAAAAGCAGCTTTATTAGCGAAACTCTCTGCCAAAAAGTTCGTTTGTGGATTTTGTTTTTTTTAGTTTTAGAAATGACGAATCTGGGTTTATCTGAAACCCTTTGATGTGGTTTGCCCTTTTCAGTTCAAATACGAATCCAAAAATGTGTAGCGACGAGACGAAAGTATTATCAGCAGGCGTCGATAACGAAGTGACCTATTTGCATTAATAACGGTATGTGCCAAGTATTTGGGTTCCGCACATTTTGATCCTGAAGTTCGGATTGTGACACTTGAAGCTTGAGTGTCCTCCTTGAAGCTTGAAAGCAGGAGCAGAAAGCTCGAAGTGTTAATCTGATTTCAATGAGTTATACGGAGGATGAAGTTAGGACCTAATGTTTGAAACTTTGAATCCCCCAGTATAAGGTTGAATCATGATATCTCAAAAACGAAGATTAAAATCTAATATTTGAATTCTTCAGTTTGAATACGGAAGCTAGAATTCTACAGTCTGTCTCCGATTAAGTTGAAGTTTCTTCTTTGAAGACCAAGTCCCGTATCTTGAAGGAATCTTGACCTCTGGTGATGGCAATTTGATACTCATTCGATCATGGGTTTACCGTATACGTTCAATTCAAAATGGTGCTGACCTGAAAATCTAGATACCTTGAAGCTTTGAAACTCACATTAGGGCGATTTGATGTTGAAAATCTGTAGTCGGAAAGTTGGGAATTTGAGGGCCGTGCTCGACACCCGAATCGAGAAAGTCCGGAAGCATGATAGTTAGAATCATTTAACCTGAAGTTTTAAGATGGTTGAATCCTGAGATGCTCGAGCTTAGATTTTTCGCACCCTGTAGTAGTGTATCCTCAAGATAGATAGATACCAATGTTCTGCAGTATTTACCCTTATAATTTGGTGTTTTGACAGCCAACAATAGCACGAATTAATTGCTTTGAAGCTTTTTTACCGGTTATAAATCTAATAACAGCCCGTATACACGGTAGAAGTGCACAGTTTTGATTTATAACCTTGTTTTTTAACGTAACTAGGCACTCCAAATATAGCGCAAATGAAATGCTTTGCACCTTGGACCTCAACGCTTTCGTGGTAACAATTTATTTTCATGAGAGCATGCTAATCCGATAATAAGTTGAAACGAATTTGTTCGCTCACGCTTTAAGAGGTAACACTTCACGATTGAAAATTAAATCCGCCGTCTATTAGTTTTCACAAAGTACACAAGTTTTTGTTCCAAAGGGCGGCTCCTACTGAATTAACGGACTGTACAAAATACCCCCGACAATAAATTCGTCGAAAATGGGGGCACAATCTTTGGTTACGCGGTTAACGATTTTTCTAGATATTACAGTTATACCCGCGAACTTGTAATTAACAATTAAATTTTACACGATATCAAAAATGGCGTACATAACTCGCATTGAAAGATTGGCCAAAAAATTCCTTTTACCAGATCTATAAATTTCCGCACATACGGTACGTAGGTTTGCCTCGGAAGGTCCGGCTCATTTTGCGCTTGAGCATTCCGTGTTGGAGTTTTGCACCGAATGGCATTCCGTATATGCGTTTCGCACTCTTGAAGCCCAACCTTTCAGTTCAGGAAGCTTCAAACATGACCCCAAGAGCCCAAAGCGTATTGAAAATTAAGATTTCGCGGGTGATAAAACAATTTACTAAAGTTATTTAACGAAAAGACCCGTTACAGTACCCCCTTAGGTGTTTGTCTAAGAGACCTGTTTGAAGCTTGTGGGCACGTGTCGTAAAAATTGAACATTAATTTAAGAGGCTTCAAACATGACCTTGAGGGCCCAAAGAATATTGAAAATTGAGATTCCGAAGCTTCCAATTTAAAACTGTAACACTTTCATATCCATTATGCTCGAATCATTAGATCTGAATGAATTCCAGTACATCAATCTAAAGTTAAAAATTATAGTTTGAATTCTTACTATTGAAGTCTCTTATTTAAAACCTAAAGTTTGTATCTAGAAATGGGAACCCGAAGCTGAAAAGTTTAAATTCCGAAGGTTCACTTCGGAAACTGGACGCCAAACATTTTACTTCTGAGTCTAAGGTAAGCGGGTATTCTGAGGCTTGAAGCAGGAAGCTTGAATCTACTCGTAGAAACATGAAGTCTGTAGTCCGAATCTTGTAGCTTAAAGTAATCCCTAAGGTTGAACATTCGAAAGTGAAGCTTTCAAGTTTGAACTCCAAGCTGGAAGATAAAGCTTGGAGCTTAAGCACTGATTTGAATATCCAGAAAACTAAAAAATATATATATTCACGCAATCTTAATGTTGTTGTCAGAAACGAGAAGCTAGAACTTGGAATATTTGATTGTACTCTTTGAAACCTGCACTGTGAATCTTGTAACTAAGGTTGCCACTTATTAAAGCCCTGGGGCTTGAGGCTTAAGATTATAAGGTAGAAGTGAGCTTGTATTTAACGTTTCAATTATAAATTAGACATAATGAAATCGAAAGCTTCGCAGTGGACGTGTAAAGCTCAACCTTTACAGGTTTATTACTTGTGGATTTGGGATACTATCTCTCCTGCCTAACAACAGCGGTAAAAATTTTCTTGTGGGAATTTACTTTATTAAATCAACCTTGTAATAACTTCCAATTATTTGGGTATTGTCCGTTATTCATTTTGTTTGCTGACGGATATAGAAGCAAATGTACTCTTTCTTAAATTAAATGCTGCGTACGGAATATTATTATACGAGGTAACGTGCTACTTTTTAACGTGTTCATCCCTAGAGCCTAGAATTTTAGATTATTTATGTCTGCTTGATAAAAATTGCACTTACAAAATAATCATCGACGAAGGTTTCGACCTTAAAATTAATGTTGAGGCACAAATACGTCTAGACATTTCACCTCACTAGAGCATTGACAGTTTTGTAAATTTGGTGATGGCAGATTTTGTGTCATCCCTGAGAATAACGAGCTCCATCGGGAGCGGGAAATTTCGTTAGTCAGATCCCCGAAACCCGAGATCAATCATTGTGTCTCGACATACGAGTATACAAATCCAAATTTGTCCAGGTGATGAAATGCTTTGTTTATTTTATTTGCAAGCAATGAAATTTGTTATAATGAAAATACAGTAAATGCTCTAATTTTATAAAAAATGTTGATATGAGAAATTCCATCAGATAAAATTACATTCCTTCAATCTAGGACGTATAACCCATTTAAAAACGTACGTTGATTGGTAAGGTTATCTGTTTACAACCTCATCGCAATAAACAATTAAATCTTTGACCTGTCTCATACTCAGAATGGTCCGAAACGTTCTTCATGCAGAAGAGTCTAAGGCTAATGAAAGATTTTGGGCAAATTCAAAATGATAAAAATTATGCATTTACTACGTTTCTTATCAAGATTAGTTGCAATTAATCTGGAACCATATCGTGTACTAATTTCCACATGTATGGCTTGCTGATAGGCACCACGCCCATTCTCGCTTTTGTAACAGCATATTTCATCGAGTATAATATGCTATCTTAAAGCATTGGGTCGTTGCACTTCAGATACTGTAGCAAATTCAACGTAATATTTTTAGGGTGTCTTTTCAGGAAAACAACGTTTGCTTTATCCTTTTACAAGACGAATACGATTGACGATTCCAGTTCACGCGACCTCTCTTATTTATTGCTCCCGCACGTAAATTTTTAAGTTTATCCCTTTTATTGATTGGCGGAGGTAGTGCTTTTTTCGTGCACGTAAAACATAGTGTGTAAGTCGCTTCCTACGTGTTCCTGACGGCGCCTAAAATTTTATTTATGCTTGAGCCTTGAGAATGCCATGAACGTTGCGATAAGATAATTACTTTGCAAGTACCTACAGTGAAACTTTTAGATACAGTCACGTTTCCTCCTTTTTTCAAGCACTTCCACTATCTTGTGTGCACTTTACTCGATGACTTACTGGTTAGCGATGTAGGTGCGGAATTGTGGAATGTAAGTGGAAACATCACCACCTGTGAGAAATTTATCTACAGCATTCTGAGACTGAAAATTTGAAGAAACGTACGAGTATATGAGGTTAAAAAACTTGTAACCGATGTATATCAAACCAAGATATTGGTCGCAATTTTAATTCTAGACGTAGAAGTATTAGCCTATACTTGCATATACTTGCATCAAAGAGTAACCACTCTTTGCTTACATCTCATTTTCGTTCAGTATCCTTGATAAACCATGAAGTTTTGAGAATCATTCCATTAAAAAATTTAAAAAAAATTAAATTAAATTAAAGCTATTGTATTCTGAATGAGTTTACTATAAATAAAAGTAATATAATTATACTATGAATTAAAGTAATAAAATAAAGTTAAATTAATAATAAACAGGCGATACCATGATAAGGCATCTCCTACGCTCAAAAAGTAGGTACAACACGTTGTGAATCAATATTAACTACCAGAATATTCACCAAAAATTTACTCTCCCCGACACATTCACCCATCACATCTTCCCCCACAGACACTTCAAGGAAAATTTATCAGGACACTATTGCTGTATGTAGGTTTCTACACAACTCTAACAATTGTATGAAAATTCATATGTGTATATTCGATTCCGGCAGCTACTTGCTCTACGAATACTCACCATAAGTATATCCGCTTCGTGAATATTCACCGTCAGAAATATTCGTCAAAGAAAAATCACTTCCAAAAAGTTCGCGTTCAAGGGAAACATAAGGCACTTTTCCATATTGTTACTCACTTCCGAAAGGTTCTCCCTGAGGAAAACCCGCCACGGGGTACATTTGTTTCCGAAGTATATAGTCCCATCCTTTCCGAGTATACGATTCTGGAAAATTCTGAAGAATTCGGACAGGAAGATTAATCCGAAAAAGTTGTTTTTTGAGTATACCCCCTCAAAATGTTTGCTCTCGGAATATCCGTGATTGGAATAAACATTCCAAAGAAAACCCTCTCGTGATGTCACTGTCTCGAACAGATCCCATACGAATAGATCATCCACAAAGGAAATTTCAAGGAACATTTTTTCCCTCTGCCATAAACTAGTCTAAGCGAACATTCAATCCCAATGTGTATGGATCTTTCCACCGCATATCTAAAATGCAAATGCTCATTAAAAAGGCAGGTACGAGTTAGTAAAGGGGAGGTTTACTCCTGACATTTCGAACTTACGTAGTAGATAATGAACATGCCCTACGACAAACACGCACGGAGTCACAGAAAAAGGGCGGAAAAGGATACATTTTCGTCAAATCTGATTGAATGCGCTAAAGAGGTTTCCAGAACAATGTTGATTGCTAAGATTTTAGGAAGACTGGATTTATCTGATTTCTAACATAAACTAAGAAAATTTGGATGATCCTAGGGAGTTTTTCCAGATTCCTCTTTTAGAAAAATTGCAATGTTTATAGATAGATATCTGAGAAAATTTCCTCCGGTAGAATTGGTAGAAAGATTTACAAAAAACTTCTAGAACGATTCCAAACAAATGTTTTAAATCTATTTTATACGGTCAAATTTTTACAGTACAAATACAACAAATACACGTAAACATCGAAACGACAAACTGTACAATAAAAATCAGGTATGGAGTGAAATGCAGTAGGGTCAACGAGAACAAAACACAAGGGACAAAAACAGCCTAAACAAATCTACGATCAATTTAGGAACTCGAAACCGTAGCATCGAGTTATTAATGTTAAATTCCATGATCGGCCAAGCAAAGCGTATTATAATTAGCGGAAATGTTAATTAGGAGACCCCCTTCTTTTATAATGCTAAGACACAAGGTTACAGTCCGCACGAGATAAGCAAGCAACAGATATAGCGAAGAATCGGACGGTATTTACCAAGGAAGAGTTCAATCGACACATTCATAGCAACAGCACACTGATAATAAACTTCCCCCGGTCAAATCCTTTCTAAAACGTTTTTTGTAGAAAAAGTTTAAAAAAATGCGAATACAAGTGCATGCAGTCATTGAAAATGCATGAAATTTATTTCTTGGACATTGGGATAATTCGTCGGTAAATAATTAAAGATTGTTCGGGCCAAAATGCATGTGGTCACCAAAGATTCAGGAAGTTTAGTTCATATACATTGAGCTAATGTGATTTATCTTTTCCCAACGAGGAAGTCATATCTTGATCACTTCACTATAGTATGGTAGTGGTTAAATTGTCTAGTCCGCCCCTTCTGGGTTCCTTCTTTCGTTTGAAACTATATGACTTCTTTAGTAATTGAAAAACGTGCACTACGATACAGAGAGAATCTTTATTGCAAAGATAATCTTGCCATTGTATTTACATATACAAAATTCTATGCTTTATCCGCCAGTATAAACACAACTTGCCAAAATGTGACGATACACATTGCCACGATACAAGAGAAAAGCCAAAGATTTTGCCGATGAAGCATTGCCATGCTTTTTTTGAAAAATCTCCCTATTATATGGGAACTAAATTATTTAATCTACTTCCATTAAATATTACGACAAGTGGTATACAACAATTTAAAAAACTAGTCAAGTGTTCCTTACAAAAGAGGGCATTATACAGTATTAATGAATTTATACAAAAGCCTTAAAACTCATTTGATCCTAATTAATCTGTGATATGTATGTACCTGACGCTTCTATAATTGTAAAACAATTTCTAAAGAAATAGATACTATATTATATATTATTATAATGGAACTGAAATTAAAAAAAAATTTCATTCACACTTTTCCAAGAAGACTTTCCATAGATATTTTAAAAAATATTTTCTCAACAGACCTCTCATGTTTCCGAGAGGTATTGCTCAAATCGCGTAAAAATAACTGATTCTCTTTGTCCATTCAAGATTTTGGGGATGACAGTTACCCTGTCGTAGGTATTCAAACTTGAAAATTAACGTTATTAATGAAAATTAAAGTTTATCTCTCCAAGCGTATTTTGATAATTCATTATTAACTTTTCGATACGCCACCCTGTATGCTAATTACGGTAATTATTCCTATTTATTACGTACGCTACCAAAAACGAAATGCGATTATTGTGTTGCTGGCTTATCGATTAGTGTCCCGAAATTCAATTTGAAGAAACGCTGCTGTGTAATTAAATTAACATTAACCCACAAATATACCAACAAAGCCTCTTTAAAAATTATTTTTATTCGTATCGTGCGCACGGTGGAATTCGTACAAATTCTTGCTAAAGGGATTTCATCGAGGTTTCTTTTCGAATTCGCCCTCGTGCTCTATCGTAATATTAGCGAAAAAACGGCTCCTAGAGTATCCTTACCACGAAACTTCGACTACAGAATGTTCGCCCCCCAACTCGTCTTCAAGACACATTTGTTTCCTCTGAATAGTCGCCCTAAAAAACTCATCCTCACGCGTGGATTTACATTCAGGCAGAAACCCAACAAAAAAACTGTCCTCAAGGAAATTCCATGTGTTCCGTACTCAATTTTGAGTAATTATGAGAATGAGAATCTAAAAGAAAAGCGGCACTGCAGTTCTCCGGGGGGCGAATTTTCTTTTTCTTAGAGGCAATAGTGGTCTTGGATTAAATATTCTACGCCGTACGGTGTATTTTGAGTTTGAGTTTTTACACAGATTTAAATATGTGGTTTTCATTTTCCATGCGCCAGCCTGTATGAAGAAGCTAATTATTCTCCATTGCACTTTTACCATTCGATCCTAACAATTAGATAGGTAGGTAGGTACCTACTTTTATCTACGCCTCCGAAATGCCATTATTATCGCGACATTCAACGTTCTTTCAATGGAAGAAACGCTATTAAGTAATTAGATTAACATTAACCGAAAATATACCAACAAAGCCTCTTTAAGATCTATTTTTATTTATATCCGTGCGCGACGGAATTCCTAGAAATTCCGGCTAAAGGGATTTCGCAGAGCTTTCCTTTCGCAAAAATGGAAACACGCAGGCATATTACAGGATGCAGAATAACGTTTAGCGTTTTGTTACGTAACCTTTTATTTCTTATTACTCCTACAATTAGAAACCTATGCAGTTAACCTTCTGCATTTTTTATCGATTTAATTATAGCGCCCACCGCTTACTATAAATAAAGATAACACACATATTAAGTCTGCTATTAATATTTATGGAACATTTCCGTGTGATTAATTATAAACGATCATTATCCTAAGGTACTGTTAAGTTCGCCTTCCTAATTTAAATTTTTGGCGACATTTATTGTGGGTGTAAAAGCCAAAAGTTAATCTTTTACACGTTCCATGGGTAGGTACCTATGCTTTCGGTCATTTCACCTGGTACACCAATGGTTCAAATGCTTTAAAAACTTTGTATTCAAACGGCTAATTAGCGTAAGTGTACCGTAACGAAGTATTAAATCAATTTATTCCATTAATGTTACCTACTCTTGCTCATAATGGTGTATGCTGTGAAGCTCGCAATTACCTCGACTTTCGATTATTGCGGTTCATTAACTTACATGCTATGCAATCTGGAAGTAGAAGAGGGCATGAAGTTTATTGCTAATATTTGATTGCAATTTGTAAATAACTAAATCGGGATGTGCCTGGAAAATCATTCGTGATTGCATTAGAGAGTTCTGATCATGTTACAGAATAAGTGCCTACCGTGTTAATGTGTAATTAATATTAGGTTTCTTCTTCTACATATTTTGAAATTCATTTTTATCCTAGCCGCAGCAGTTGTTTACTGTTTACTATCCACTCTCTTTGTAATGGCCTCCGTTTTCATGGTGTCATATTACGTGGTGGATGACGTTATAACTGAGAATCATGTTTGAAATTACTTCCCACGAGAATAACTATCGATTTACTACGTCAATTGAACGCAGATATCGCAGAGTCAAAATTGGCACCAAAGATATCCCAAAATATTTTTGATTAATTTGAACTACTTATAGTTTTTCTTAGGAAGGAGTCATAATTTTTGTGTGTGATATTTTTATTGCCCTCAGATTATAATTCAGAGTACGCTTTAATTTTAGAATGTAAGATTTTCCTGGAACCAAACCATCATACTTTGTAATGCACACAATCAAATGGCCATTCGGCCTCTTATAATTCGTAGGTAATAACTAATAAGTGCATGCATATTAATTATTAACAATTATAATGTCAGGTCTATTAGAAGCCAGTAGGTTTTTAAAACGAAATATGTACGAGCTACAAGAGGACGTTTGTTCCTTGGTCTATACCCATTTATTTCTTGAATAGATCCTCGATTTTGATCAAAGTTAGCCCGGTTTTCTGGAGTCATAAGTTCTACCCAACCCATTTGTTTTTGATTGGTTTGCGCTACGCCATGTTACGTTAGTAAAAAATACATTGTAACCCGTTTGGACGTTTCCCTATATCTCAGCGTACCTACAGATATTCCTCATTTTTACCATTCGTTTCCAACCAAGTTTCGAAAGGTAAAATTCATTCCTTTTTCCGATTTTTTACGGACGAAAGTAGCGGAATCGCCGGAAGCCTGGGTGTTCTGTCGGCGCAACGGACGGACGAACGGACTCGAGCGCCATCAAGGGTACGGTCTCGCCCCTAGCAGCGGTTTGGAGGATCGGTGTTGGAAACAAAATTAAAGCGCACAGCAATTTTCCTAAGCGGGAATAGTAAATAATCGGATTCGGTAATGGTATCTACAGGAAAGCTAAACAACAGCCCCCCCCCCCCTCTTATAATTAAAGAAACGGAAAATAACAAAAAGCTTACACCCCTAAATTAAGCGTCAACTTCCTTACACACGGAGAGGGAACAGAACGGGGAAATTCCAAGCCGGCCGGCGTATTCAAAGTTAAAACTTCTTTTATTAATTGTGCAGCCTGCTGACGTCATAAAAATCTGTAATTAGTCTTAAACTTCAAATCGATTAAGAGTGTTTCTTTTGATATCCCGCACGACTGTGTGGAATGACTTTTAGTGCAACACATCTATCGGTATTCACAGTTACTTAATTTGCCCGGATTGAAAGTTCTAAAATCAGTAGTCTAACTAACACCTATCAACCTGCCAACGACGTAAACCTGTACGGCCTAGCAGTTCGAATGCTCGTTTTAAATTAACATAGGAAACAAAAACCTGCTAATAATGCCTTAACGGGACTGAAATTCCAAAATATTAATTTGTCCTCGTCCTCTGAATGACGAGCTTTCGGACTCTACAAAGACAATTGAAATAATTGCAAACGGCGGATTAAATGCAGCATTATTTACGGTAGCGGCGGCTGAACCTCCACTCTAGAAATTAAATCAATTACCTTGAGCTTCTATCTTCAACTCCTAGAACACAAAAACTTTCGTAACGAAGCGCCCAACTTAAAACGCTTCTAGATACCGGGTCGACTCCACAAATATACAGTGTGGTCATAACTTCGGGTATGAAACTTCAAGACGGAAAATAGCTGCTTCGTTACGTTTTAACCATCGATCCATTATTGTGGTTTCGCATAGAATTCTAGGATAGTATAAGGATTGGAAGGTAATAAACATGCGTACATATACATATGATAACATGGTATTGAACATGGCCATATATGATTTTGTTGTAACATGCCAGACAAAATACGTTTACCGCACTTTACACATTAAAACCGAATGGTATTTTGTATCTTTATCTGGAGCAGAATATTGGTTAATTTACGAATCTAAAGGTTGTTGGCACACGATGTATACGAACTTCTCATGTTCATTATTTCCTTCATATTAGGCGAAAGGCAAGATACTTTCAATATATAACTAAATTTAGCAATCGGTTTGTGGGGGTGCAGAGGTTCCACCCGGAACATTTATTTCTTTGCTCAATAAAGCGAGCTTCAAATGCCTAAAGTGTTTGGCTTGCAACAAGGTAGCAAAATATCACACACGACACAATATATTATAGCGAGCGTATTTCTACGGATTTCCTTTGAGAGAATTACTTGCGGTCCTCCATCTCGAAATCTTTGATACTTGCTGCAGACAAAATGCAGAGTCGAGTGCGAAAAACTGTAACATAACGGCTTTATGGGTCAGTGATAGAGCGTTGGACTATAAATCCGGAGGTCGGGTGTTCGAACCTGGGTTGAGGTCAATTTTTCATCTGTGGCAGAGATGGGAATTACATTAGACCAGTTTCGAGCATTCGGCCGCCTGCCGGCTACTCCGAATTAGGTTTTCCTGCAGTTTTCGTAAGGTAAATACCGGAGTAGTATACAGGGTGTTTCGAAATTCGCGCACACGGACTGTGGGATGGTGCTCCTCTACCAGTTTTTGATCAGACCGGCACTTTTTTTTTCGACCTGCTGAAGCTGGTTCACTAGCAGGCGGAGGACTTTTTGAACAAGTGTTGTAATTACGTACTTGTCATAATTATAGATTATTTTGAACCTTCTATTGTTTTAAAAAGTGTGTTATTATTAAGTTTAACCAGTGGCGCAGCGTAGGGGGGGGGCGGAGATTTTTAAAACCGCGGTAGCTCGAAAAATAGCGGTCTGATGGAAAACTGGTAGAGGAACTTCTTGTTCAGTTTTTGTCGTACCTATAACACCATCCCATAGTCCGTGTGCGCGAATTTCGAAACACCCTGTAGAGAACAACTTAAGACCTCCTGCAGAGGCACCCCTATAAAGCATTATGCGGGTCCCTCTGTAATTAGGCGCAAGCTTGTTGAGCGCCCAGAACAAGAGAGGGATAATAAATAAATAAATAAATAAACAAATAAATAAATAAATAAATATCCGCAGCACTTTCGGCTGCCTGCGCCTGCGCTGATTTTTTGAAACCGGATGTTTCGAAAAAATTTTGGTACATCGACGTGAATTCTGAAGAAGGTACATTAACAGTTTGGGGGATTTTTGCGTCATCATTTCGGTCCTCGCATGAAGTTGGTCGTGTGTTTTTGGAACCTGATTTTCTGAAAACGGCAGGGGTGCAATGGAAACGAATTTTGTTACATTGGAACATCGAAACAAGGAAATTTTACGGATACAGTTGCATATATCCACTATTGGTTTCGGTGTGTCTGCCCGTCCATCGATCCAATAGCTCTAGAACGAAATTTTGAATTCTGTTTTCGGTAACAGATAACTATAAGAATAACTAGAGCTCTGAATTCGTTAGTCATCAGTCAAATAGGTTAACGGGTGGAAAATGGGCGCTCAGCCTACTAGTTACGTGTACTTACGGGGGTTTATGGCATAGTTTGCATCGATACAACTTCGAAATTGCTCAAGAATGTTTAAAAATAGAAATTAAAATAGTGACACATAGGGCGAAATCTGACGAAGTTTCATATCCTTTATCTACGATGCAATCATTTCGTGATTTCAGTGTTTTAATTTCCTCTATTGTGTTGCCTGATAGGTAAACGACTTACAAGAAACGGTGACCATTTTTATTTTCTCGTTGAAAAGTGATTCATCGACTTTCAATGAAACATACTCTGATACGTAACTTAATTTAAAGAACTGCGCAGCTAGGTAGTTGGGTGAAAAAAGGACAATAAGTATAAGCTTCTTATTAAAATTTAAAAGAATAGGTAGTCTATGAAATTTCCGTTCTGGTTCTTAGCTGCGTTTAGTTTTTGCCGTGATATTTTATGCAGTTATACGAATCGATATATTGAATAGATGGTGATGTAAAAAGGGCCATGAGATAGCTTGGTACTAGGTAGCGGTGGGGACAAGGGAAGTGAAATGGGGTGGTTGTGAAAATCTTATTATATTTCGAAAAGGAAACACCTTTTAGCCACTTGCACTGAACACATTTTGGGCGTGAATGCCCTTTATTTAACCAGGTTTGTTTTCTATAAAAGTAGTATTGGGGGTACCTATTGATCGTTTCCTCGAAAAGACATAAACGAAAGAACGGTTTCTGTCCTCCCCAGTCAAAGATAAATGAGCGTTTTCCCATTTGCACAAAATTAAGATACCTACGCGAATGCCTTTGAATTAATTTAACATTATGTTGCCAGAGTTAATTGCTAAAGTGCTAATTTTTGTTTCAGTTGCCGACATTAGAAAACAGTAAATCGTCTTCGAGACTTAATTTGCAAATTCAAGGCAAAACTCCATCGACACCGGTCACGCCGTTAGACGAAGGATTTCCTGCAATTAACAATAACTCACGAAGTTACAGCCACCACGCTTCAAACAATAATCACCACAAAGAAGACAATGAAAACTCTCATCTTCCACTGACGCCTTCAGGTTTGTACTCATATGCAAATCCATGCACGATACTCATTCGCGTTTTTTCCCGTTATTACAGAGGCAGTACGATTATATGGAAGTCGTCTAACGGAATACGAAAGGAATGAAATTGAGAAATACTCGAAAATATGGTATCTTGGATTGGATGCGTGCAAAATCCACGGCGAACATGGTGGATCACAAAATGGGGGCTTCGACGACGACAGTGGGAGTTATAATAAGGTTAGTCTTCGATCTATTATTCATTTCGTCCTTAATTTTGAAAAAAAAACTAGACGCTCGATTTAGGTCAAGTCGCTCACACAACAGGAAGTACGCGAGCTTTTGTGTTTCAAATGAAATGACCAGCCAGTCAAGTTTGATAAATCGTAGTTGTTATGGCGTTAGTTGCACATGATTCTTTATATTTTTCGCCCTTATTTGCTTGGTATTTTAGTATCAAAAGAATTAATTAATACTATACATAAGGTGAATCCCACCTCGCCCTGTTAGAAGGTAGTAAATGTTCAAGGTGCAGTTGAACATCACAGAAAATAAACTAGAAATGTGAACGCATTTCTTTTTTGAGGGACTTTGCCCTAATTTAAAATGACGCCTAGGTGAAAAATTTGCCCGCGGAGGTCGCTGTGAAGCGACCCGTTACAGTGTCGCGTAAAAACAAAAAAAAATATCTACAAAATCCAACCAAATTTGTTTACTCAACATCTATTGAGATTTATAACACATAATTACGTGAGGATCTCTTTCCCTCTAATCGATTTCATTATTCTCTCCTTCGCTAAGTAGATATCTCTTCAAATTTGGCTGAAATGGTTTATCTAATTTTGTCTTTTTCCTCTTTTCCTGGAGTGGTGGAGTCAGCCATCAATCAATTTATTTATTAACCCCATTTCTTCATCCCTTTATTGACTGAACATAACTAGGTAAATATGATCTCTTAACGATTAACATCTGATATGCAGTCTGAAGAAAGTTATTTAATATGTAATTCTTGAATCGATGTTGTCTACAGTTTCCTTAGGATTATCACTTGAGTCTTGGTTAATTGTTTCGAAAATTGCTTCACTACCCTTTTCAATTTCTTCTGCGCCTCGATAATTGTTTAATTTTTCCTGGTCTCTTAATCTACCTTCCGCTGTCCTTCTTAATTCGCTCATGGGTCCACTTTTCTTCCCGATCATTACCATAACTTGTTTTGTTTTTTTGCTTCGTGTCTCCTTTTTATTTCGTCCTTTTGTTTTTCAAATTCTTTCTTCCATTAATTAACTCTTCAATATGCTTTGTCGTTTCTTCCTCAAGACCTCAACCGACCCGCGCCGTTTGTTCCGCTTTTGTATTAATTATAATTTTTTGCTATACCCCTTCTATTCTTCTTACGATAAGTGGATGGTATTCAATACCAACGTTACGCCTTCTCGTTCTCGTTCTTCAGGATAAAGATCCTCCTTGAATTGTTTTAATTGATTAATAAGGCTATCCAATTTCCTTTCTTCCTCAGATTGCCTCAGATTCAGAAGTTCAGTTCAAAATTTGTTGAAAAAATTGCTTGGGAAATGTCACGTAGCTAATTTTCTGCTCTGGTTGTTGCTGAATTAGTGGAATTTCTCATCCACGATTGCGTTTGTGGGATTCGTTTTCCCTCTATGGCGATGTTCTCTGGTAATGATCGTTAATTCCCCCTGCCCAGGTGAGGATGGGGCGATGCACAACACGAACAAGGAAATGTATTCACTTATTTCGTTGCAGCTTACACTGCTAAATCTCTATATCTAATATGGGCTCACTATTATTACGGAAACACCCTAGGACTAACATACTTAACTACTTATAACTAGGTCTATAAAAAGGTCCACTAGTAATACGCCTTGACGCCTAGCAGTGGCGGAGGGTTCGGTGCGCCAGACCTCAATCAGCCGACTCCTGGCGGTTTGGAGATCTTGAGCTCAACCGGCTAGTCTCAGCCGTCTGCTAGGGGTAGAGGTGACTTGCCCAAATGCTCAAGCCCCCGTGATTTTTTCAATGCCAACCGGTACTGTTTATGTTCCCATCGACCCAGAGGCGTCTGGCACTGCACTGCAGCCAATGGGATTGTCGCATCCCTGACTCTCGGTAACAACCACCTTTCTTCTGTTGGCGGTCCGTGTAGTCGTTCCTTTTTCTCTACGTACGTAATTCGTCTTGCTTCCTTAATACGTTCCGGGGTTTTTCTACATGCGCTTGTATCTATTTGTATATTTTCTATATCAGATGGTAAATGTCACACAATTGCGGTTGCACGAGCGCTGTTCCGTCTGCCCAATACCAGACGGGCTTCGTCATACATTTCCAGACAGAATTGTTTTACAAAATGGGCCTTGACATCTTCAACGTTTGACCGTTTCAACGTTTTCTTCTAAATATAGCACTGTATTGATCCCAGTGAAACACCCACGTTGACAATCCGCGAAAGATATCTCTCATGCTTTACCAAAGCGTCCAAATGCTCCTGACAAATCTTTCCTCGCCAGTTTCTAATCGGGTGTCAGGGGAAAGTTAAGAAGATTATAATATGAGAATTTCGATGTAACTTTTACATTAGTGTCTTTAAATTTCCACTACATATCTTATCTACTTCTACAAAAACATATGTGACTATATTTCATTTTTCCGTTCCATAACTTTATAAAGTTCTTAATCAATAACTGTTGGTTAAAGTTCTGAATCACCAATGCTGTGGGAATACACACAACAACCGGATTATATTTTTGTAGCAGGCAATTCATACGTAGGTACGTGATTCATACCCGATTTTCTCCATTTCGCAATTTTTGCCATTTATAAATTAACTGAATAATGGCGTTCTGATAATGTCATTTACAATGTGGTACATTGAATTGTGGTAAACGTGTCCCACTTGTAGTCGCATTATGAAATTTGCATAAATCTATTTATCATGGCTCAGAGACAACCTTGAGTTACATTTAATGGAATAATTTCTGTAGTAGGTACCTACACCAACAAGTAAAATCTGTAACTACGACAAGAAATTTACATTTTTGACATGAAATCGTGCAATTTACATTGAACCGGAACTTATTCCGATGTTGTAATAAACGTTGCCTTGTAATCACTCTGCAGGTGGTTTGTTTCACATTTTACCGTATGAACTGCGTACTGTCGTCAAATCAAATTAATTGTACCTTTACCGACAACCTCTACCTAGCATAGTGTAAGAATAGAATTACACTATGCCTCTTAGTAATCCCATAATATAAAATCTCCATATAAAGGCGTCAATAATTGTATTACAACTTACTAATTAAATGCAATTAAGGAGTATTGTCAGATTATCGTTTTTAGAAAAGGAACCCTATTCAAATTTTGGCAAATTTGAGCGTCCAACCCTTCTCACAATTACATTGTTTCAGGTTCTGCACGACCACATAAGCTATCGTTACGAAATATTGGAAGTGATCGGTAAGGGAAGTTTCGGCCAAGTAATTCGAGCTCTAGACCACATGACGAACAAGCACGTCGCCATAAAAATTATAAGAAATAAGAAGCGGTTTCATCATCAAGCTCTCGTGGAAGTCCGAATTTTGGATCATATCCGAAAAAAAGATAAAGACGGCAGCCATAACGTTATACATATGCTGGACTATTTTTATTTCCGAAATCACCTCTGCATTAGCTTCGAACTTATGAGGTAAGTTGAACGTCCCTATGAATAAGATGAGCTTTATCGTATCTTTTGCAGTCTTAATCTTTACGAACTAATAAAGAAGAATAATTACCAAGGGTTCAGCTTAAATTTAATTAGACGCTTTGCGAATTCGCTACTGAAATGCTTAAGGCTGCTACAAAAAGAAAGTATTATTCACTGTGATCTGAAACCGGTAAGTGTTTTTTTTCTGCCCTTCTAGTTCAACGCATTTCCGAATCGATTCGGAATTTGTGTAATTGTATTTCCCAATGTTTCCGTTTTACGATACAAGGAGGTAAAACGTACGCTGTATTTACTACTACTCATCCCACGCGGTTTCGTTTTGTTTTTATTCGCCATTAAAGCAATACGAAACAAAATTCTGATTTAACTACGTTTTCTTTTGACGTCAATAATTCTGATCTCGTTTGAAGTCTCTCTTGTAGAATGAACATTGAACAACCCTTTGCTTTATATGCACATGTAACGCTTCAGAGAGATGTTATCTATTGGTCAAAACTGGGGTTCATATATCATTTTTTTTTCATTATTAATCCTTACTGTACCTATACTTACTTAGGTAATTACGAAATTATAGTTAAAAAAAATTGAATTTCGATTCTAAAGTCGTGATAATAAATTGGTATTTGTATATGAAGAGCTGCCCTCAGAGCTGCCACAATAATTTTCAATGTTTAATTTATTTTATTTTATAGCAGATCCTAAATGGACATTCTAATATATTTGAATGCTAGTGGCTCTTTAACCGTGAGGGTAGATAAAGTGATCACACTAAACGCAAGGGTAGATAAAGTGAAACATATTACTATACATTCTAATGACATCTGGCATTCCTATTTCAAATGGGACGCGGAGTACGATATAAAATTAGGTTCAGAACAATGACAATGCTGTTTCTATGGCAACGATCGCGACGGCAGCACCTAAGCTTGCTGTTTTTGACGTATAAATAAAATTCAGATTTGTCAAAAGCTTTACATGGCTTCTGCTATAAAATTAAGTTTTGTATTATACACGACGATAAAAGGAAACTAGCCGTCTGGTGAACGTTAATTCACGAATGGCGAATCACCCAATGGTTAAAATATCCCTTTATCGTCTTATATAATAAATAAATGACACAAAAGTACAAATTACGCCGCTGACGGAGTGCGTCGCTGTAGTAAGCTACGCGGCGGTCATGAAGAGAGTACGTAGGTATACACCTCACCCCTCACTAAATGTGGTGTCACCACTCACCAAGGAGTAAACCTCCCTTGAAATATATAAAACGAATGAAGTTCCACAAAGTGTCATCACTAGATGGCTAATGGAAATTTTCCGGAATCGAAATGCCGTCAGCTTCCGTCTTCGTATGTGAACGAAGTGAGGCGAGGTTTCGCTAGAGTAACTGGGTGTTCAGGTCTCAAAACATTTAAACAATTGCAATAACATGAAAGTTGTAATCCTACTCAATCTGGGATACCCTGTGTACTACTACATACTCTATAGCGTGTACCTATAATATTGTATGCAAAATATCAAAAAGTGTTTATACAAGGTCTTCTGACCAACAAGTGTACCATATTATATGTAGGTACATATTATTATTATTATTATATGTGCAGCCTTGGCTGAAACCCCGCCCACTCAAAAATAAAGGCAAAAAAATTAAAAATAAGTATGTCAATTTGGATAAGACTTCACAATTGTTGAGTCGAAAATGAGTTTTTAATTCCGTCAACATTTCGGCGTTTAGCTGTTCAATTAAGTCACGTTTGTCTGTAAATTCGCACTTATTGACTACCCCTAATTAAGCAGTCTATCAGCTACCCTAAATTGCATATTTATTTGATAATTAGCAATAATAGAAATATTCTTCTGGTAAGTGGGATGAACAGAATGCTGATTAATTACAAAAGCTTACAGATAGACATCTCCTTTTTAGTTCTAATTGACAGGCAGACTTGTCATTTGGTTTTAATTTTCAAAAAAAAGACAAATGTTTCATTCAGATCAATTCTGATAGTTGAGATATACTTGTGCTAATTAACGTTAATTCACAGACAGATGCGTTAATTACCTTTAACTCATAGATAGGTGAGAGATGGAAATTAAAGTAAATGATGCTTTTTGCGCTACAAAGGCTTTCCTAGAGTAATTCGATGGTGAAAATAAAACTTTTATGCTTTGAGTTGAGTTGTGAATCGACTATTTACGTATGGGTGATGCTAGTAACGGATAGAATAACGGGGTAGCATGTTATTTGATTGTGATGCGACATGCATGCAAACTCCCAGAGAAGATTGGATTTTAGTTTCGTATAACTTGCACTTTGCTATAATTACAATATAGATTTCAAAATCACAATCGACTGCATAAAAGAGGGTTGATCCTTGGACCTTGATGGACATATTCACAATTTTTATTGTACTCCCTATCTGACATCTGTAATTTATGCCACATACTCTTTGGGGCACTTGAAATTGCCTTCGTTATGAGGATCGGTATGTCATTTATTTATATTAAGAAATTTCCCATTACTTTGACTGGCAACGCGCGTGTAATGGTCGTAGCCTATATTTTAATCGAGCGGAAATTACGTGCAGAAAAATGTCTTTTGAGAGAGACACGGGATATTTACTATTTACCATATAATGTAGAGTAAGCTTTGATAATACTTTACATGGACGATTATTCCTGTTCCATCTAAACTTATTTGATAGATAACGTGTTATCTGAATACGTTTGTTTCCATGGAGATAGTCACACGAAAGTCTGGTCCTTAGAAGTTGTTGTTATACTTATTAGGTACCGGGTGATCTATTAAAACTGGGGAGGAACACAGAAATTGAAGCTGGTAGAACTGATACCCACCTATTAAATCCCAGAGGCGTATTTGGTATGCTGATTACACGTTATTTTTTACGTAAAAAATCTATCCCCGAAACCAAGGCAAAGCTCGATAAATACCATGGGAATCTCTGCACCATCAATTTCAATGGTTTACTCCCTTCCAACAGTGTCATCTTTTACCTTGAGACGGTATAAGCAAAGGCAAAACGAATGAGATTCTGTATTGAAATTTCCGGTCTCCAGGCGCCAGATCAACAGATTTCTCCATACACACATAGTTTTCGTTGAGATCTTAAACCTCAAGACATGCCGTCGGTTTTTCCATTGCGTGTAGAGGCACAATCCGGGGTTTCACTAAGAAAATGACATTGAACATAAAAAGTATACCTAATGCGATTGGTTTGTGGGCACGGATATGTTTGGTGATCGGGCGTACTCTCCCTCATTGGAGATAAGCCAGACTACATTTTCTGTGTAAATTTTGCCGAACGAACCGATTACAGAACAATTAGGTACGGATCAAGCAAGAGAGAAAAATAACAAGATATTGTGCATAATACGATTAGCACTTAACCGTGTTAAAAATTAGCTCATTTATGACACTAACAATTTAGATAAGAACCAATTTAAGCCCAATGCCTATTATCGTTTTCAGCCACACAATTAAGTGCAAAGACTAAATCCCCTAAAACTGCTATTTTATGTGACTTCATTATGGAGTGATGTCAACAGCGAAACTAATTAAATGAGCGATAAACCTAAATCGGTTTACTGGTCTATCGTATATTAAATACTTCCACTTTAAAGAGCAGGTCAAATACCTTTGCTAAAAATAAAACGTCCCAAAATAGCAATTGAACTAATAAAATGACAAAGTCCTATTACCTGCCTATCATAAATTGAAAAAATCGTCGAAATTGACATTGCTAACGTTTATCTAAAACCGATCGATTTTAGGTAAAATTATTAATTAATAACGCCAGGGCAATTGTCAGGATATTTACCTTTGAATAAAACAAACACTGCGTGTTTTTTTATGGTTTCGCGTGGTCTGTCGCATGTTGCATGCTCAAAATTATTCAGTAAGGAAATGAGAACCCCAGTTTTGCTTCCTGATTATGCTGAGATATTATCTATCGTTGTTAAATGGTAAACACGTAGCGCAAAAGGTATTCACGCTGGAAACATTATTAGCCACTTAATTAAAAGCAGCAGATTCTTTCTTCATCCATTAAAATGCATTTTGATTTTAGGAAAACGTACTCTTAAAACAGAGAGGAAGTAGTTCAATCAAAGTAATAGACTTCGGAAGCTCGTGCTACTCCAATCAACGAGTTTACACTTACATTCAGTCGAGATTTTACAGATCACCAGAAGTGATCCTAGGTTTGACTTATGGTACCCCTATCGATATGTGGAGTTTAGGTATTGTAAAACACCATATCTTGTAACGCAATTTTACATCTGTGTCTTTAGGATGTATATTGGCGGAACTGTATACGGGTTACCCTTTGTTTCCTGGAGAAAACGAAGTGGAACAGCTTGCCTGCTTAATGGAACTACTAGGCCCGCCGCCGGATGACTTAATTATTGGCGCAACCAGAAGAAGGTTATTCTTTGGTATGTTCTTTGAAATGTTCCCCATGGCCCAGTAACTTAGGTATCATTACAGATTCGAAAGGTAATCCACGGTGCGTTACAAACACTAAAGGAAGAAAAAGGAAACCTGGTACTAAAAATTTGGCCATAGCCCTACGATGCAACGATACGCGGTTTCTTAACTTCATTTCTAAGTGCTTGGAGTAAGTTATGCTCTATCCCAAATAGGTACCCAACTAATTCGTTTATTTATTTCAGATGGAATCCTAGAAAAAGAATGACACCAGAAGAGGCATTAAGACACGACTGGATTCTTCAATCAAACTCTTCACAAAAATCGGGCAACAATGACTTAAGACACAGCCAGTCAGAAGCAAGCGTTGGCCACGACAGCCACTCGAGTAGTGGCGCCTCAGCGGATGGGTACTCAAATTATCGATCGCACCATAGGTGTGTCATAACTAAATCAAGTGATAAACTAAAGGCCAAAATAGATACTAGAATAAATGATAATAGATCTGTAGATGCGAATCTAAATGATTCGGGAACCTTTTTACCCCCAATTCTCTAGGCTAAATGGTCATCTACGGGCCAAAAATCTCTCAATACCACGACCAAATAATGTAATTGTTGCACAGCTTGAATCAATCATATTGAAAAAAATACCATGACTGTGAAATATGACTGTTCTTCAAATTTAGACTCGCATACCTCCTTTATGAATAATGACAGTGGTTATAACAGAGAAGCGTTTTTTAAGAGGTACCTACATTATATAATGCAACAATTTCTTAACAACAAATGAATGTACATAAATATGTTTCTAATTATATGTACCTATTACTATCATTGTGTATAAAATCTATCCTTTTATCACTTTTGTGTTTTAATCTATGGCATTTTAGTTTCTTGTATGACTTGTACAATATTTATTTGCCTATCTCCCTACCGTAAGTTTTTGGCCTAATATGCCAATGTTTTATAATCATAAATTCCTATTGTGATATATCTATGATAGTTCTGTCGTATCAGTGTAATTATAAGAAAATTGGAATATTATTACGCAAAATGTCTGTACTTCCAATTTTACTTAGTACACAACTGGACTTACCAAAGGGTAGCAGTTGCTCTTTGTAGGATATGTGTACAATTTAGGAAATTATGTTGTACAAATACTTGTACAGTTTTCATGTCTTGTAACTTCTTATCTCTGTTGAGTTAATTGTAACTGTCTTATTATTAGTTATCTATAGATATTATTTATGTTACATAATATTTCTTTAAATAAGACTGAAATTTAAAAAAGTGTTGTACCTATTTATTCGGTTTTTACTTATCAAGAAATCAACGCAATTTATTGTGCTAGGGTCAAAATTTAACTCACATTAACATCACATAAATAGAAGTAAAATTTGCAGAAAAATGTGTTCATAGATCTGGCTGGATGGAAGTAGGTACTATTCACCGCTCTGCCATCCTAATTCTTTGTATTTCACGTAAGTATGTATAGGTCACCATGCAATTATTAACAGCCGTTTGGTATCTACATGCTTATGAAATGTCATACCCCTCGCGGATGTGGGTACGAACTAAAATTGCCAAAGGAGAGTCGCGAAACAGGGTTTCACCTAAATGTTATGGTTGTGGTGCTTTCGGGTAGGTGAAAAGGAACTGTCTCACTTGTCGGGATAAGGTATTTAAACACGTTTCGACGAAGACTGCCAGATTCTTGTACAGTAAGTGGGAGATGAAACAAACGCCGATCGCGAGCGATAGGGTACCATCATTGAATAAGTAATTATAGGGTACCATACAGCGAACAATATCCAGTTACCTGTAACGTCAGATATTTTAAAAGGAGAAAGCATCTGCTATGCTTATGCTACCCCAAAACATAAATAGTCAAACATTACTTGGAATCGATTTTATTCTCGATGGCGAAAGATCTGGCAACAAATATTTACCATTTTAGCGACTATCCAAATGCTGTGTATGATTTCTTTATCGACAATGAAATTGACCATCGAGATACCTACTTTTGTCGTGAATAAATTTTATCCAGTGTAAGAAATCAGAAAATCAGCTAAGAGACGACGAAGAAAAAGAAAGAAATGCGAGATATTGAAAAAACTCTTAACCACATGAAACTGTATTTGGTCCCAGCAGGAGACGTACCCCGTATGCTGAACACATATTTTATTATATTATCTTCTTTACCAACGACACTCATGTCGCGCAAGTCCTCGTAAAATCTCGAAACCCTAAAAGAAACAATTCCAACAAGAGTTTGCCGTCTTGTTGAAAAAACACCCTAAAAGTCATGTGAAGAACAGAGGGTGAAAGGAGGTGAAGTAGTTTTTGGTTAAAAAGTTGTTTAATCACTGATTTTCGATAAATCCGTAGTGGGCGAAGTTAATGAACACCCTGTACATCGGCGATTGTCGAACATGATTTGGAAGATCTCAGGAAGGTCTTCGACCAACGAAGTGTGTACAAATTGAAGTTAAACAGAAAGAAGAACGTGTTCTGTCCAAAATCCGTGATAACACCGCGTGATATCCGTCCCAACGCTGGAAAGGTGTCTGCTATCCTCGAAACGAAAGCACCCACTATTGTGAAACAACTTGTAAGTTTAAGTCTTATGCAAATCTATTTTTGATACATCGCTCAGTATGTTAACAAGTGCATATAACGCCAGAGGTAAGTGCCTACCAACAAAAAAAAACTAGCTAGATTGTGCCAATCTCTCTCCCCGTTTTCCTAAAAATTTGAGGTGTTGCAATGGGTCTTTTTGGGCCGCCACCCAGAGGCACTCCACTGAAAAATCGTAAGCAATCATGGTAGGTAATGCAACAGGTTCTTGAAATATTTTAAACAGGCAATAATTCCAGTTTACCACCCCGAATCCAATTCCATGCAGAGATGTACTCGAGATTACAATTAACTTTGCAATGAATACTGCGCATCTATACAATATACACTCCTTCGTATCTGACACATCCCTTTGTCGGTACCCACTTCCGACGTCTCGTTCGCCCGTCATACGCCTTTGAAGTTTTGACTCCACTAGCAGTAAGATCTTTATCGGGGGCTACCACATTCCTTTTGTCGGCACCCAGTTTCGACGTCCCGTTCACGCGCAAATCGAATTTTAGGTTTTGACTCCACCGCATCATTAAGTTCATTGTAGTAATGAAACTCTAAACCTTCCCCATATAATTATGAAACTCTAAATATATATATATATAAATATCCAATTATATGGGAAAAGTTTAGAATTGCATTACTACAATTCCATTCAACCCCATTTCGAGGAACCTTATTAAAAAAACAGTAAGACCATGTCGGAGGCAACCACATTCTCTTTGTGTGTACCCACTTCCGACGTCCCGTTCATACGCAATTCGCGTTTGAAGTTTTGACCTCATCATCAGTAAGATTTTGTCCGGGGTTACCAGATTCCCTTTGTCGGTACCCATCCCCGATGTCCTGTGCGTCCCGCAATTCGGGTTTGAAGTTTTGACTCTACCATCAGTAAGATCTTGTCGGGGGCTATCATATATTCCCATTTTCGGTACCCACTTCCGACGTCCCGTTCACCAGCAATTCGCGTTTGTTTGACTCCACCATCAGTAAGATCTCGTCGGGGGTTACCATATTCCCTTTGTCGGTACCCACGTCCGACGTCCCGACTGCTGTTCACCCACAATTCGCGTTTGAAGTTCGCAATTCGCAATTTGGTGGATTACGCACAAAATAATACTCAATTTGTGAGTACTTCTCATAGCTCGAGTTACTATTGGTGATCCGGGAAAGACGGACCGCTATTAGAGCTCTAAGAAACTTTTGGGCGCCCAAATTCGAATACCCCTCGAAGACTCGCGCCTTGCAAAAGGTGGTTAATTTCGCACCTAGGAAAAAAAACAAAATTCCGCTAAGTACGCAGAAGTAATGCGCATTTACAAGACCTTTTAAACGACACCAATTTGAAAACAATCGGACCAAAACTATAGAAGAAGATAGAAAAAAACTGAAAAATTTCCAGGTTAGTATAACACACTCGGAGATAGCGTCCAGGGGTGGCCGACCCCACATAATGTAGCCGCCTCCCTAAGGATGTTAATTACACGGCCACGGTAGGCGTTCTTCTACGGGCCCGCATTTACTCTGTCAGCCAGCCACCCGGCCAAAGTGAGATTAAAAGCTACCTTTTTTTGCTGCCTATATTTATCGAAGGAGGCATCAACAAGCTTGCTACGACTTCTGAGTGCCGAGATCTCGTTCCACACACGGACGGATGGAATACCCCGCAAACGCGCATTTTATTCTGATGTATACAGTCTATATTAATATTCGACCAATCACCGTGATGCTTGTTTCAAATTCTAACAAATCAGATTATTAAAAGCTATACCTAGGTAGCTTTTTTTATCAGAAATTAAAAGCAAGGTATTGCTTTAGAGGACTACGTAAGTAAAATATAAAGTGTTTTATGAAATGTATTATCTTGTATTAATCTCCCTAAAATAATCGATTTTGATTTTCAATCATGACAATTTTATTTTTAATTCACTCAGGCTTTGTTGCCTCCTGGAAAAAAACTTTCGATCAAAAGCATAAGATAAAATCGAGACAGCTTTAGCGCTTTTGATCTCGAGTTTTTTCCGTTGCAACAAAACCTTCGTATAAAAAAAAATTGTCCGATTAAAACTCAAGTTGTTATACATTTACCCCCGAAAAATGCTACGCGAGAATGTTGGCGTTCCTCTGCATGGTACACCCTATATATCAAAAGCAAAGCAGAGCAGTACGTTTTCATGTTTGTCAGTTGGTAACTTCACTTTGAGGTTACCATTTGTAATGGTTTTAAATAAAGAAAATAACCGTAGAATCTAAACGAGGAGTAATTGCTAATTCTATTTATTCCCGAATTAATAAACTTATTTAAGTAATTACAACAAACTGTGTTAAAGTGCAAATATGGAAGCACTTATTCCTGTGATTAACAAATTGCAAGACGTTTTTAATACAGTAGGGTCAGACGCCATTCAACTGCCTCAAATTATTGTACTAGGAACGCAGGTAAATGAAATAGTCTGCTTAATATCGAATCGTTTATTGCCTACTTTTCACAGAGCTCCGGTAAAAGTTCGGTAATCGAAAGCATTGTCGGACGATCATTCCTACCGAGAGGTACTGGGATTGTAACTAGAAGACCTCTCATCTTGCAACTCATATATTGTCCTAAAGATGACAAAGAACATAGATCTGCTTTGGACGGTAGGTATTTGCCGGTCAAATATATTTTGGCTGCGAGTATTAGTTGATTTAACAATCTACGTTTTGCTTAGCTACAGTCGACATTGAGGAATGGGGTACTTTTCTGCATGCCAAAGGAAAAATATTCAAAAACTTCACCGAAATATGCAAAGAAATTGAAAACGAAACTGATCGTATTGCCGGTATAAATAAAGGCGTATGTCCGGAACCTATTAATTTAAAAATCTACTCTACCAAAGTGGTTAACCTCACATTAGTTGATCTACCGGGCATTACAAAGGTTTGTATAATATTAATTAATTAATATTGCGTTAGTTTGCTTCTTAATGTGCATTATTAATGTAGTACCTTATTTAAAATCATTTTAACTAACATAATGTGGCTTTTGAACAATATAATAACTACTAACTAATTAAATAAAGATTATATATAACTGCATTTTTATAGAATTGATCGTTCAAGTTGCAGTACGTTTTCTAATTACCTACCATTTAAATTTTCTCATCCATTTATGGTGCAACTTGGTTTACAGAAATTTCTTAATTTTTGTGTGTATGTGCCACATAAAATAGTGGTGTGTGTTTTGCACAACAATTTCCAAATTATTATGTAAATGGGACACACAAAAACTTTGAGTCTTCACTATCATCAACAAACAAGCCCCCCACAATGTTAAGATTATTTCAGCATAATTGTGGTTGAAATGTATCCTTTATTATGTGTTACATTTAATCACTGGCAATGAAAATGTTTATAAGTCGTATATGACCCAAGGTGCCTTACCAATAAAATGTGTACATTAATAACTGGACATGATTCATTCAGATATCCTTTGTAAGTAATTGTGGTTTTCAGGGCCATGAAAGGTCTCCTACAAAAGTTTACCGATAATTTTTTCTTTATACTGAATGAATTTGATAATATATTATACAATTCAAAGAAAATGCCTTGTTTATTTATTGTAAAATACATTGATCTTGTCGATACAGGGTGTTCATGTATAACGTGTATAACAAAATATGTGTCTAAACAAGTTATAAAGTCTACGCACATGTACGAACGACGGTCACACTTTTTTCTGGGTTCTCATCGAATATTTACCAAGACAGAAAGAGCACAAAACAGAACCATTTTATTAGTTTCATTGCACCACCAAATTTAGCTTTTGTGCGCCCTTGTTGTACCCTCGACGAAATTGGTGAATAAACATTTTGCTCATGTTTGGGTATCACAAAATTAGAAAAAAAACATTTGATCATTCACTAATGGAGGACCCGACAAAGGATCTATATCTATCAAACGAAACGCAAACGAGCTTTCTCGTCCCTCACATAGACGAATGCTCATTATGGCGCATTTTATTTTTGGAAAAATGCCTTAGTAAGTCTGAGTAAACCAAAATGCTGACTAGGTCCTTAGTGAGTTTTATAAGATCCACACATCGAATGAATCTCACTTTTTTGATTTTTTCAAAAACTTCCATTTCTCATATTCCCTAAAGTCAGTGCTGTATTGTAACTCAATTGGTGGTAACATATTTTATTTTTATTTATTTTTTTTGATGGTCCAAAAAAATTTTTTTACTACGTCACTGGATTCTCCGAAAAAATGTTTAAACTATGAAGTTTTCATTTTTTTCTATCTTACATGGGTAATAAGATACAGCATCTCAAAAAGTGAAACTTTTCGTTTTCACCCTGTATCTCAGAAACAAACGAAACTAAGAGTGGTTCTGTTTGTGGTATTCAAAATTTCGCAAAAAAAGTGACACAAGGTCGCCAAATATATAAAAAATATGTTACTGAAGTATAAGTGATAAGTAATTTACCGCCGGTACCAAAACCAAATAGGTGTACCGTGCACGCATTTTTTTTTTAATTATGCTATGGGATACTTGATCATTCTTTTGTCAGGTATGACTTGAAATACATGTCTTCAATTGAGGCAATTAATTCAAAACTTAATTTTTTTATTTTGTGGAACATTAAATAATTTTACGTTAAAAATTATTTGCTAAAAATTATTTTTTCATATCATTGAAAATAAATGAAACCACCGCATTCTCGAAAATTATATTTTTTTGTTTTTTTAATTTTTCTAATTATCGACCACTTGCGTGTGTGATTTATGTCCAAAATAAGCTTTTCTTTCTTTTAGGGATTTTGTTCTAATTGTTTCATGTGTTTCCGAATAAATTTTAGTCATTGTCTATCAATTAATTGTGTGTTTATTTGAATCCTTTGTGCAACCAAGATAGAGTCTTCATGTCAATTTTGTTTCTATTGGTGTTCAAGATTTATTTCAGGTGTTGATCAAAATTGGTGTAATTGTTTGGAATTTTCGGAAGTTGATCGAGACCATCGAGTCTCAAATTAAAAAAGTCAATATAAGGATTTTTCTGCTAGCAGATGCCGGATGTGTACGAGGAGAGATTATAAAATTCTAAGTTTCAATTTTGATTTGTTTTGTCGATGGCGTAGTGACTACACACTATTGCACACAGCAATATTTTATTAGGTTTCACCTCCAATGATGTTTGCGGAATCTGGTGGTAGTCTTTAGATAGCATTCCTGTTTAAAAGAGTTCAGGATTGCATGGATGTAACAATAACTGTGGAAAATGTTTGTTGAAGAATCGTTTTTTGGTTCCTTTAGATGCAGAAAAAACAGAAATGTGCAAAAGTAAATCAGGAGAATGCGACTGTCTCTATGAAAAACCACCTCTGCACATACTAATTTTCTTTATTTTTCATTTTTGGTTTCCTTGGACTTTGATTTTAACAATAACAATGTGTTAGGTATGATGTTTCTCTATCTCTTAGAGCACAATCTTCCGACTTAATAATTTATTTTTCATATATTTCAAAATGTTCTTTTTCTTATCATTAAAACTGAATAAATTTACAGTATCTAAAAAAAATAATTTTTTTGTCAATTCAACAAAAAGGTAGGTAAGGCAAATTTCGTGTAATGGGTATTCACATAACCGCTTATACAGAATTGTTAAATTATTTCATTTTCACACTATTTTTAGAACTTTGAGTTTATGATAACATTTTGTAGGTTCCCGTTGGTGATCAGCCAGAGGATATCGAACAACAAATTAGGGAATTAGTTCTAAAATATATAGCAAATCCAAATTCAATAATTTTAGCAGTTGTCACTGCTAACACTGACATGGCTACATCTGAGAGCTTGAAGATTGCCAAAGACGTTGATCCTGATGGTCGAAGAACTTTAGCTGTAGTCACTAAACTAGATCTCATGGATGCGGGTACTGACGCGATTGACATTTTGTGTGGTCGTGTGATACCAGTAAAACTGGGGATAATTGGAGTCGTAAACCGATCTCAACAGGATATTATGAATCACAAAACTATCAAAGATGCTCTTAAGGATGAAGCATCTTATCTGCAAAGCAAATATCCTACTTTGGCAACAAGAAATGGCACACCATACTTGGCAAAAACTTTAAATCGCCTACTAATGCACCACATTCGGGATTGCCTGCCAGATTTAAAGGTAAATCAATTGTCCTTCCACGTGCCGTTTGCTTATGACTAATTTCAGACGAGAGTTAACCTCATGATGTCGCAATTTCAATCTTTACTGTATTCATACGGGGAGGATATTTCCGATAAAAGTAAAACCTTATTACAAATTATAACCAAATTTGCTTCCGCGTATTGTGCGACAATCGAAGGCACTGCACGCAATATAGAAACCACGGAGTTGTGCGGGGGCGCCAGAATCTGTTACATTTTTCACGAGACATTCGGACGAACTTTAGACTCTATTCATCCATTGGCTGGATTAACACGCATGGATATTTTAACCGCCATTAGGTACAATATTAACGTGCACCCGAATTTTTAGCATTATTGACGATTCAATTCTGTTTGTTCTTCTAGAAACGCTAACGGGCCACGACCCGCACTTTTTGTACCCGAAGTTTCTTTCGAGTTGTTAGTAAAGAGGCAAATACGTAGATTGGAAGAACCATCTTTGCGTTGTGTGGAATTGATACACGAAGAAATGCAACGCATAATACAGGTAAACAAATTAATTGAGTCTGAAGATTGAAGTCGTTATTTACAGCATTGCGGAAGTGAAGTTCAGCAGGAGATGTTACGTTTTCCTAAGTTGTATGAACGAATTGTTGACGTAGTGACCATTTTACTTCGACGCCGTTTGCCTACTACTAATATAATGGTGGAAAATCTAGTCGCCATCGAATTAGCTTATATAAATACTAAACACCCGGATTTTTATAAGGAAATTGCGGTTGTGCCCTCGATGATCAAGTCTGGCAATACTAATCGTCCAGAACGTCCTAAATCGATGTATGTTAAGTCTTCTCCTAAGGAGCACAATGATGTAAGCGCCATGTGTGTATGATATACAGGGTGTGTAAGGTAAACAAAAGTGAGTGGTAGTGGAGATCAAAGCAATCAATTTTTCCAAAGATACAGAGAGTTGAACACACTGTTGAAATTTGTATTTCTTTGTTAATTTTTGTTTCAAAAACCTTCCCATGATGACACATCCATAACCGGGAATGCAGGAAAATTATGACATGGCAAAATTTTGCTACTGAACCAGAAATATATTTAAAAAAAGAATGCAAATAAGAAATCATTCTGAGCAAGACTAAGGTTGTATACAGCAAAAGTGTTTGTTTGGTCCCCTATACGCCTAATTTTTTTTACCTGTTAACACTCTGTATATACCTTTTATATTTCTAATTTTGCTGCTAGAAGTAGATAAGTTTTAGTTGTTTTTTTTTGGTTATCTTTCTTCAGACGGTGCAAAGTAGAGCACAGGTACAAGATCAAGTTGATTTCTTTAATTATCTCTTTCACATCCTGCCTGGCACTAGTTACAATGAATTCGTCAGTGCTGTACAGGTATATAGTTTGTTATTTTCCACCTTTAGCAAATTAGTGTTCTTACTTCATTTTGCTTACGTACTTAATTTCTAATGCGCTTTAACTTTGTGTGCCAATTGCAGATAAGGTGTAAAAAAACTTCATAAATATGGTCATGGCTACATTTTTTATTCTAGCAAAGGAACTTAGTTTTGATGCTATTATTAAGCGATCATATTGGGATTACGTTTTACCTTAAGTTACTTCTCTAGATTTTTCGTACCACAATGTTCACACACATTTTTGTAGCTCTCCACCACATTCTGTCTGTAATAAACTTCTTCCCCACACTGTTACTTCCGTCATAGAGAATCATTTGCGTGTTAAGTATGAAGAAAACATAAATAGCTTAGAACAAATCATTTATTATTGAAAAATTAAGTAAAAACTAAAAGTTAACAGAATTACAATTAAAATTTTTAAGTTTGCCATAAGATTTAGAGCTATTTTCCATAAATTTACGTTAAATTTTATATTCAAATAGCAAAGTGTCCATAAAAGAATGTGCACAATATGAACTTGACCTACGGCACCATTTATTGTAAACTTGAAGTCAAAGGTGCATTTCTCCTGATTGTTCGAAATTGCGATTTAACCGGGTTCTAGATTTGCACTAAACAAATTTATTGGAAGAAATACGTGATTGAACTCTATTCGCACCACTGGTCAGGCGGAAAGTTTTGAAAGTAAAGTTCGTAGTGACAATCGTAATGCAACAACGCACGCGGGATCAGTGGCGGCTCGTGCAGAGGGGCTCTAGGTCGCCGACCACCCTACGAAAACCACGTAACCTGTATTTCACATTTTAGAAATTTTTAGTCGTTTAACACAAGACAAAATTACAAAATTTACATTAGAATTAAAGGAGCAATTAGTCACATACATGATCGAAGCGCGCCCAAAGCTCTTTACCATCCACTTGAAAACCTGTGATGTTAATTAGCCTGCGGGCGCAGTATGTGGTTTCAATGGTTATAATACGCACTTACACTTCACAATGGGCAGAAACTGCAGAGCCGTATTCACCAAACATTCAGTTTGCACTATTTTTTTTATTCAGCGGTCGCATTGGTCCTTGTAGTCATAAATTAGCATCAAAAGTAAAGAAAATGAAGGTTTTAATAATAATAATAATAATCATAATAATGCTTTCATAGTGCCAGTACATTCAATGAAATATTGAAATGTACGCAATACTTGTCATAATTATTATATTTGTAGAAAAAACTAGCCAAATTTTGAGTTATGCTACAAAAATAATTTATATAGGCCTACGGGAACAATTATAAACTTTACAATTATGTTCAGCAGCTGGTTTCCTTATCAGCAGTTAAAACAGCTCTACAAATCGAAACATTAGACCTTCTATTTCTCACTCCTGTTGCTTTAAATGTCGTTGCATTATTCTAAAAGACGAAAAACAGTGACAATAAATTTGATTCGGCTCAAAGGACCAATATTTTAAAGCGCTTTAAAGCTATAGACTCATTTATTCATTGTATAGGGGGTGAAAATGTCTCGCATTTTAAGACTATGCTATCTACATTCAAAAATTACTTAATTAATTGTGCGGTCGTCTTAAAATGCAAATCTAAAAGAGCGCTTCCTTTGAAACCCAACACATTTATTTAGCCACTGTTAATTTCACTCACTTAATTGGCCGGATTAAAATTTCTAAAATTGGTAGCCCAATTAACGCCCAATCTTAATTGGAATTTTGGGGTCAACCGACAGGGTCGGCGCTATCAAACTGATAACGGCGTAAACCTGCATAATCTTGCAGTTTTAATTTGCCAACAAAAACCTGCTAATAATGGCTTAACGTGTCTGAAATTCTAAAATATTCATTTAGCTCGTCTTGACAAGAGCTTTCGGACGCATCAAAAATAATTGAAATATCTTGACGGGAACGATTGCAAACAGCGTTATTTACGGTTGAGGCGACTGAAACAACTCTAGAATTTAAACCAATTACCTTTAGCTTCTAACTACTAGAACCAATACAAATACGTCCGGCGCGACACTTTTCGTACTGCCCAAGAATGCTATATATTTTTTCGCCGCGTGTAGTGACGTCACTGACGGACCCAGACGCACCGCATGCTTTGATTTTTCGATTTGTGCACCACTTTCATTTGTATTTTATATTATGTAAGATTCTAAGAGCTCCTTCTCACGATGCGTTTTTGAAACGCTACGCAGAGTAATTTTCTTCGAAAAAAAGATACGGTTATGCGGAAATCTCAGATGAGTAAGAACTGAGTATAAGTCTCTTCTGTACAATTTATGTTATAATTTCGGAGTTTGCCACACCGTGCTACAATGGTTTTTACCACACAATATGAAGTGTTTAACCTAATACAGCTTCGCCTTCCTTCAACGGTCGAACTACAACCCTCACATATCAGTAATAACAAACTTACCTTTTTATACAAAATATCAGTAGGTACACAAATATGTACCCTCTTTACTAAGGCACAAGTAAATCAACTCTCCTCAAACCAGACACCATTTTTTAAAAAAACGACGCTCCTTCTTGGTACGTGTGCTTTTGTTGCGTGAAAGCGCTTCTGAAAAGCGCTTCGTGCTACTTGTGGCGCTGCAAATCGCACAGTGTGAAGGGGTCACGCTACCAGCCGCTTAAAAAAACGCCTGGTAGGAGGGGACTCTAATACGTCCAAATGGATGTTATATAGGTAGGTATTTAAATTAGAAACACTACTTGTCGTTCATCGTCTACAAGTCTACAAATTCTCCTTCGGTTTTTCGCATACTAAAAATGTCGTAAACCCATTTCATCCTGCGTTTTTGGTTTTTTTACTCTTCATCATCCATGGAAATTGCAGCTAAATCAGTTTATTTCAACTTTGTGCATCTTAAAATAACGATTTCTCGACGTTCTTCTTGACACTGGCTAAAATGAGCGCCAGTTGAGTGTAAAATGTGAATACTACCCCAAATTGTTATTACAGTCCAATACTGCACGCCGGTGTCCAAGCATTTTTGTTGCAATATAGCGAACACATACACACAGTTATAACGCTAATGCAAAAACGTTGACAACTTAGCAAATTATAACTGCCAGGTCCGTTGGTGACGTCACATATGACTCAAACTCTGGCAACACTACAAGTATAGGGATCGAGCAATCCTTATATAGCATCCTTGCGTACTGCCCTACTTAAAACTCTTCTAGATACCGAGCGTTCATCTACAGAGTGATCACTAAAATGGATAAACCTCAAACCGCAAAACGGGTGCTTCGTTACATCAGGATATTAATAATATTTATTCCTCAACTGTTTTACATAAAGCTGAGTAAATTTACAAAAAACAAAAAATTAAACAGTCAAGTCATAAAGCATCAATGATTTTAATACGCAAACGCGGCCTCCCCTCTCCTCGCCTCACTTAGGTATCTGGTATCATGTATTTATAATAGCGCACCCCGACCTACCCTATTGCGACGAACTTCGGTAGTTCGCACGCAATCAGTGAGCTTTTAAAATTAAACGGTTTAATCAATTAAATTAAAGTATACTCGAGTGCCACAAAGGGATGCGGACAAGGTTTCGGAACGGATGCGAAACTAATTACGGCACATGGACACGTTGGCAATTGCCCTAACGGGAACGCAAGCAACAAAGCACAAATTAATTAGTGGTAGCTACGGGAAATCAAATGCAGGAAAGCGAAACCATATCCCCCCTATAATTAATGAAACAGAAAGTAGCAGAAATCTTACCTTGCAATTAAACATAGCGGCAGAAATTCCTGTGCAAGAAAAAAAACTCGGTAAACGTAATGCAAAATAAATTTACGGAAAGTATCAAAAAATAAAACGGTACCTACGTACAAATGTCATTAGAAAAACACGAAAAGCAAAAAATCCCCTCTTTTACTTTTGATAAAATCCCGCTATTTCATGGAGGGATCGACGGTTTTCCAGCACACACAGCATATTCGGTTATCTACATCCAAAAATGAAAACTTCCTTAATTAATTGTGCGGCCTGCGGACATCCTAAAAATCTGTAATTGGTCTTAACATTGAAATTAATTAAGAGCGCTTCTTTTGGGACCTTTCACGACTTAATCGAATGCTGTTTACAGCAACTCATTTAATCAGCTACCGCTAATCAATTTGGCGGATAATATTTCTACATTCATTATTCTAATTAACCCCTATTGTCTCTTGGAATTTCTCAGTTCATTGAAATATCTTGCCGGGAACTGTTGCAAACCGGGAATTAATTACCTTTACCTTCTATATACAACTCCTAGAACCAACACAGTACTTTTGACACGACACTTTTCATAATGAAGCGCACAACTTAAAACGCTTCTAAATACCCTGTGTTCATCTACAGAGTGATCACTAAAACTTCAAGGTGGAAAATAAGTGATTCGTTACACAATCCCCCTCAACCGAGATACTGTCCTCATAACATACCGTTTACAATCCAAGTTAGCTTTACACATAAGTTTAATTGAAACGCAAAATATCGACCGTTAGTTATTATATTGTATGAAGTTTTTTTACTTAATGCACCTTACCTGTACTCACACAGAGGACACAACACTGTACATTATGATTTCATTACTTTCATTAATACGTATGTCTGTCCAGCAGTGAGATGTAGGTGTTCAGTCCAAGTAGCTATAATGCATGCAATAAACATATTAAAGGACTATTGGTTCTTGGGGTCAGTGGTCCGTTTACATTTTTGCTGGTTGTTCAGTACGAGTACCTGGGTATTTGCAGTGTCAAATTACCTAATTTTTTAATAGTTTATCTTGCATGATCTCGTTTAACCTGCGTATCTATTGCAAGTAAAACAGAAGTGGTGATTCGCCTAATGCTTGCCGGGCGGCCAATTTGTCACTAGGAATTTTTACCGAGTATTTTGCGAGGTATTTTGGTTTTAAAATGCCATGGGAAAGTAGATAGGCTCAAATGTTTTTAAAAGATTGTGGAAATGGGGAATTAATTGTGTACCTATGTTGAATGAAAGGGTCCGTTTATAGAAACAAGGTAAGATTTGCTTCTAGGAATACTGGGAATTCCTAGGGTATCTGAAATGGACAGCTCCTCTGAAGTAAGTAATGATTTTTAAAAACCCATGTATAGCTAGCCATCTTCAAACGGTATTGGCCAAAAAAACAAAACCAAATCTTGGATTAGTTTTAATTATAGCTTTACCAAAAATCTATTTGGTTAGTTGTGAATAAGTATATGGAAAATTAGAATCATGGAGAGTTATGATTAATCAAAATTAAATTCCTATGCCACTTTTGTATTTGTGTAGTGTGACATGCATTATAACTTGAACTGAATATAACCATGTGATGTGTGACTTTATCTTGTAGAACATGTCTTGCCTGTCATATTTTGCTCACTAACATTGGTGTTACATAAGTCGGGTGGTATTAAACCATAGCATAATAAATTCAGTACTTTTTTCACTTGTTTTAGTACTTCTGCATATTGACCTAAAGGGTTGTGTAAAAAATATACTTTCCAGAAAGGTTGTACATCACATTTTTAAAATAGTGTCTTGGTCATATTTAACGTTGAGTGTGGATGACAAGAAACAATTTTAACTAAAAAATGTATTTTGCACACGCGCACACTTATACATTATTTATTTCTATTAAATTTTAACTGAATTAGAAGAAAAACTAGCGCGCATGTTAAAAATTGGGTTTATGAAAAAAACAATAGTTAAAGACGCGAGTGTCTGTGTTACAACAAAGTTGACTGTTGTCTCTTTCTAATACAAACAAATAACCGATACTATTATCACATCACTTTATTGGTTATAAACCTCAAGCTTATCAAACCATGTTTGGAATATATTTTTTTAATACTAAACTCTTTATGTCATTGCGCCATAGATGCTTATCTGTAAGCAGTGCCTTCCTTTTAGAACCGATCACCATCACTACATCATAATGATAAAGATGTAGTCCCTTGGAATTCGTCACATGACAAAAGAGCGGTACCGGAAACTATAAATGAAAATCATGTTGAAAGCTTACCCGAAAGCGTTTCATCGGCAGAAGGTGACGTCCGATCTCTTTTAAGCCCAGTTAAACCGGTCAACTTACTAGCGCATGTTCCATTTAGTAATAATTCATTTAGGAAACTCTCAGAAAATGAAGAGCACGATTGTGAAATTATCGGTAAGTACGAATTCGGTTCGTGGGTAACTTTAAATGTGACTTTCAGAGCGCCTTATTAAGTCATATTTTTATATCGTTCGTAAATCCATACAGGATACTGTACCAAAAGCTGTAATGCATTTCTTAGTGAATTATGTTAAGGATAATTTGCAGTCCGAATTGGTTACTCATCTGTACAAAGCAGATAATGCGGATGAACTTTTGAATGAATCCGAACATATAGCACAAAGACGTAAAGAAGCGGCCGACATGCTGAAGGTACACATTTCTCTTTGGCATGATTGATACATATATACAATACTATTTTAGGCCCTGCAACGTGCGACACAAATTATAAGTGAAATTAGAGAAACTCACATGTGGTAATTAATTGTCAACCAGTAATTTCTTCGCTAGTCAACATGCATCGCACCAAATGCCATCATGTTAGTGAAATAATATTGTACTTAGTTGATCTAATTTATAAGAATTTTTTTTTATCATGAAATAAAATTGTCACACTATACTTACATCTTTAATTAATAAATTATTGATGTTAAAATCGGCCAATATGTATAATTATTGCGAACGCCAATCCTCAGCCAAGCTCTGAAAAATAATTTGATAACGTGACCTCAGCGGTCCAAGGTAAAACTTATTATGTATTACCTTCAGTATTTTTTTATAAGCATTTAATTTTTTTGTACCGTACATACGAAAAAATGTATGTAAGTATAGTGCGACAAAAACATCAGTTTAGTACACCTTGTTAAATAATCACCAGTAAAAATTGATCGCTGTTGTTATAAGTTTGTACAGATATTACTCGCATGATTGTTGTTAGACATCTCATATTCAATGACTACAGTGGGTTTGTTAAAACTTTGGAATCGAGTTTAAAGTTTTAGTTCCTGTTAATGATTCGTAGTATTATTTTTGAAGGAGATGTATTTGCTCGATTCTTGTTTGAAAGTCATAAATACTATATTTGTGAGTTTCAGCTGTTGTGTGCTCTTTAATAAAAATTATTTAATAATTAGTGTTTTGTTGATATCATTTATTTCACCAAGAATAGGCTTTGTTATCTTGTTTAAACAGCTAGGTACGTGAATTATTAGATGATATATCAGAAATAACAAAAAAAACCGAGTCATTTAGTGAAGAACGACATCAGACCCAGACTTACATTGGACTGGGGCTCATGTTTTTCCATAGTACAATACAATTATAAGAATCCACGTGTTCACTACACATGGCTCAAAGGTTAATTTTGCTGCTCCATATTCAAACGACTTATTGACAAAGATATAGACTGAGCTTAGTAATAGTTCCTGCCCATGGTGCAAAACTACCACTCTCCACTGTGTACCTTGTAGTGAGCTTCCTAAGACTGACAGATTGCAGATGGAACAGAGCAGTTTGAACCTACAGCTTGATCCCCAAAGGAATTTATACCAGGTCTGTGATTCTTGCCGAGACTTTTAAAATAGGCATGTGAAAAACAAGTGGTAAACTCTTTGATATTACACAATGAGCATATTGGATCTGTGTTAATTTTATGGGGGCTGTATTTATCTGAGATCTTAACATAGTATTTTGTGCAAAGGCGCAACTGTGCAATTATTTTTATAAGGTACGTATGATATCGGACTTACATTGGCACAAGCACATGTTATTGTGAACTTGGACAGGATAAGAAACCTCAAAGAGCATAAAACATGACTCACAAAGTTCAGGCGGCACTACCAACAACTACAGTTGTTGACTGTGGCAGCTAGGTGTCAGGCGGAATATTTGCTTGCCTATAAACAAAAAGCATAGGTTGAGAGTTTTTTTCCAGATATGTGACCATGTGGTACTACAACAAATCTGAGTGCAGGTACAGGCCATGTCTCAATTTTAATGCATTGATAGGAAACAATTTATGGAAATCATAGGAAACGATTTTCACATTCTTGATCTACTTTTCTAGAAAACTTCGATTGCGCTTAGCCGTTTTGACCTATCTCAAATAGTAACGTGGCAATAGCACAATTTCCAAAAATAGGCCTCATTTTTCAGAAAAAAAGAGAAAGAGAAGAGAAGTTACTTATTCCCTGAATTGAAAAACAAATTGCGCTTCTTAATCTGTTCCTCTATTAGCACTGCAGCCACAAACTATAAAATATTTAAAATGACTGAGAAAGGTCAACCGTTATTTAATACTGTTGCCTGTTGTTCGCACTTCAACAACTCTGGCAGGGCCTAATTGATCAGGTTATGTTTATCGAAGTAAAGTCAGGACGGCGAAGGACCTGCTGTATCCTCAACGCAATCAAACTAGAAAAGGAAGTGGTGGCAACCACCTCAATGGAGTGCAGGCACAGACCAAAGTTACAGTAGATAGACGGGCGGCTATACCGAGAAGTACCTTGGAAAGGGGCGTAGCGAATTCGATTCTTCAAAGTTAAAAACCTCTCCAAACTTGGAAGGGCGGTTACCGCCGGAAAGTTGAAGGTCATGGACCGGACACATATGACAATAGATTTTCCGCTTTTTAGCGCATTTCAAAATAAAAAAAAAATGCGCTATTGTGGCCACTTTGTCCGTCCGTCCGTCCGCTCGTTTTGAGACGCTACTAGTTTTTTTATCTAAGAGCTATTGTTCTACTTTTTTCGCTATTTGGTTCGTTATGGTGTCGAGTCTTGCACCAAGGAAGGAATTTTTTCTATACCGCTTACAAAAAAAGTTATTGTAAAAAAAAACAAAAAACCGTTTTTTACATGTTCCATAATTTTACACTTTTGCCGTTTATTAACGATCCTAGAGATCGTTTATAATTTTGCATTGCTGTCTGTCGTCTGCCTGTTGGTCTGTCCGTCTGTTCCTTTGTCTGTCTGTCCCTCTATCTGTCCGTGTGAACGATAACTTTGTTTAGAAATGTCCGATCGCTTTGACATCTCCGTTAGTTATGAACTGAATTGCATGAAATTCAATATGGGCATAGCTTTAGCCATATAATACGCAATGCCAAAAGTTGAGTCGAATCGATTCAAAATTCACAGTGCCCTTTTCGCATCTCGACCATTTATAAACCGAATTGCAAACTTTTTTAATTATAAAAGTATTTAAATGAAATTTGATACATAGCCACTTGGAATAAAAGCAAATTTAACGCCAGTTTCAAAATTTGGTTTTGCGCATGCGCAGTGCCAACTTTCTTATTTATGGAGGGATTTAAATGAAATTCGATACATAGCCACTTGGAACAAAGGAAAATCTAACGTTAGCTTCCAAATTTAAGTTTGCGCATGCGCAGTTCCAACTTTCTTATTTAAAAAAGCATTGAAATGAAACTCTTCTTATAAACTGAAATTGAAGTAGCACGTCAAAAATGGATTGCACATGTGCAACGCTATCTTTCATATTTGTGGCCGGAACTGGAACTATCACGTTAAAAAAGTATAAGTAAAAAAACAAAACAGAAAAATGTAAATTTTGTCAAATTTTAGGCCCTATGCGCGACCGCAAGATATTAACTCATCTAAACCAAATTAAAACACAATGTTTTTAAACTATATTAACCATTAGCAAAGAGTACCCAGCATTTTCTATTAGGTACATTATAAAAAACTCAAATTAAAAAATTATCACAAAAATTAGCTTTGTCAGAGCCTATTGCGCGACCGGAAGATGTTAACCGATTTTGAAATAGTATATTGAAAGACAAGTGTTACAATGCGACCTATTGTAATACGACTATCTTGTGGCACGAGTGGCGACGCGAAGCGTAGCCACGAGTGTCCGCAAGATAGGAGTATTACAATAAAGCATTGTAACACGCGTTTTTCATACTATTTTTTTCTATTTCGGTGCTTTAATTTAATTTAAAAAAATCATTATCAGAAATTATAGGGAACATTAGAACTAACATGTTTTATGTTGGGAACACTTTTTATGCCGTTAAGTTTTAGGTTGGCAGCGTAGTAAGACCATATATAATATATATGAGTAAGACTGATTTTGAAGTTCAAACATGGAAGTACCCAACGAAGTACCTACTTGTACTAACTAGTAACTGCCAACTTAAGAGATGAGTTACCAAAAAAAACGACTATAATCACTGTCTTTTCGGCCGAAAACAGTTGTACAAAATCATCATTGTGACACCGAAATAGAAAAAAAATTTTTCTTGTTTTGTCAAGTATTTATATAGGTAATTCACATATTTTCTGCGCTATTACAACTTCCAAATAAAAAAATTGTGTTTTTTCGGCCCACACTACTAATTTACGGGGATTTGGAGGAGTGGTAACAAGCCGAAAAAAAAATATTACAACAATAGGCAGGCCCCGCGGTTGACTTGTCTGGACATAATAACAATAAGGCGATGTCCACATCCACCACAGCGACGACTCTAGACACCCTTCAAATCCTAGGACTACGACTAAAATAAAGTCATCTGTATACCTACTTGTAATACTTATTAGTCTAATAAAAATATATAAAAATGAAGTATTCAAATATAAAGTAAGTTTTTTTCCAACCTGTAAGAAGTTTTGGACAGCAGAAAGTGCCTGGCAATACTGGATACTACAATTGATTATGGGTACACACTGTATAATCAACGATACTACTTTAGAGGTGAATTTTACAAAATATATACAATACAAAAAATCTTATTCTTACTCACCTTTTTCACCTGGTACTTATGGTCACAGCCCTAACTCTGTAAGTGTTCAAGCGTTTTAAGTTCATAAAACCATAACCATTGAACATGAAGCACTACTCAGAACCTAAGGTTTTTTCAGGGTTTTTTTAATCCATTTAATAAAAATATAAGTAATGTATGTCTAATGTCTCTGGGATCTTACTTGATCATAGTTGATGAACCTTCATTTTTTAAATAAAACTTGCTAAAAAACGAGTAGTTGCACAAATGGCGCGAAATTTGAATCTTGCGTGCATTTTGAGACTCCCGTTATATACAGGGTGTTACGAAGTTCGCGCCTACGGACAATGGGGGCTTAAATCAGACTCAAAACTGAACAGAAAACTCTTTTACACTCTTGACATCAGACAAATACTTTTCAACATGTCCAGGTGCAGAACCACTTGAATCTGTGGCAGAACTATGTTTAGCAAATGGTGGCATTTTGAACAATTATTGATAAATTAAAATAATTCTTCTCTCATTTTTTTTGCAACCTCGTATATTTATATCTGATCACATTAAGTGTAATAGGGTTTTTATTCATTTTGTCTCAGAATTTACCTTGGAGCTTATCTTTTGACAGGTTTTTCTTAAAGGGCCACTTGAATGAAAAGACATCTCAATGGTATGGGCCCCCAGGTAGAGATATTTTGCAGCGGTAGCAGAAGAAACTCTTCTGGATATACTGTGTCACTGTGAGGCAAACAACAGATCAAATTGAACTGCTTAATACAATAAAAATAAGAACTTTACAATCTGCACCAGAGCAAAGAGTAACTTATTCCTTGACCAGAGTACTAAAACAAACACAACAACATTTTCTATGAGTTTAACAAATAACAGTATCGAGTACAGGCTATACAAAATATACCTAGGTGACAGGATTTCAACTTTAAAACAGTACAAAATTAGTTTAAAATGTGCATAAGGTCAATTAATCATTTTTATTACACATCGTCTTCGTTTGCTTGCACTTGAATTTAAACTAACTTCAATTGGAAGTTCATCTTTCATCTTATGTTCAGAACTTGCTACATGAGCGTCTTCTGATCTATACGTTCTCTCATCCTCTTCCTTGCCGTACGAGGCTCTTTCATTTCTTATTTCAATTTTCAAATTATCACTTTGGCACCTATCCACTTTCACATTTCTACCCAATCTGTCATTCTCTCTATTCCGACCAGGTCTCTGCGCAGCTTGATGCCTGTAATGATCGCGTTCTCGACTTCTCCGCCGATCTGCACTGTTACTCCTTTCGCGTTCCGTCCGAAATCTATCGTGATGACGGTCAATCGATCGCAAAGGTTTATAATCCCTGCATCGACTTCGGTCGGGCGATCTATCCGGTCTCGCTCGTTTGGTTTCGACCTGCTCCTGCTCTCTTGAACGTTTTCTCTCTGGCATCGATTGTGTGCCTCGTCTAAACCGAAAGTTGTCCAGTTCATCTTGTAATTCATCGATTCGTCTTAGATTGCGTTCGTTTTCTACTTTAGCGGTATTGAAGAGTTCGGAAATGTTCTTCTTCAAAATGCATTCGTTCTCTTTCATAAGCGTTAGCTCTTTGCATAGTTTGGCTATGTCGTTTTCGAGTTTTTTGATGTGATCCAGTAGTGTCAATTTTTCTTCCTCAAGCTAAAAGTTAGGTTATGTTGACTATACAATTTTGTTTGGATTACCTACTGGATTTACCTTTACAACTCTGTCGCCAAGTGGAAGGCCTGTTAAATCACCATAAAGTGGCGTAGACGAAGAGAAGGGAGATCCCATCACGCTTAATTTGCAAAATACATGTGGAGATTCCTGTCTTATTTCTAGGTGTTACACTTGCACAGTACTCTCAGTATCCACTATTTTATCAATTATTTTATAAGTTATCAGTAGCACCCTGAAACTGTTTACAACACATTGGTTTTAAATAAAACAATTAAAAATATACACAGTAGAGGGGAATATCAGTACACACGCATGCGTATAATTGAAATTATTGGCTGTTTGGTTACCTTGATTTAGCTAGAGTTGTCGAGGACGCGTTTTGTGCTGTGGCACACCTTTTCTTAGTGCGAATTGCGTTGTTTTTAAAGTTTAAAAAGTGCGTGAAACTTCTTCAAAGTGCAACATGTAGGATTACAGTTAAATGTTAAGTGATTAACAAGTAACTTAGTGCCTTTTACAAATGTGTTTCGCTGTGTTTGCAACTTTTGGAATTGTTTTGTAAACAGGTAAGTTTTTACCTTTTTTTTTAAAAAGAAATTCATGTTGCACAATTGAAAAACTTGCACTCCGTCACCCATCACGTCAGTACGTGTTTTTGGTATCATGACAAATGCCTTTGGCGGAAGTTTAGAACAGTTAAAAAGTTCAAGCAAGACAGGTAAAAGTCAGGTTTACATAGGAGTAATGAACACGCGGTATTTGCGGGAACGTACAGATTTTTCTGAACTGATTTTAGCAGCATTCAATGTTACTGTATTTTAACCGTTTGAGAGAACGCCCGATAAATAGTTAAAAGACCACTTTGGGGGTCAAGATCGAGGTTTCCTGGCATTTGTATGTCGTAGCACACTTATAAAAAGATGTGTCCTTTTAGGTATTCCGATGTTTCCTATTAAAATTCTCCTCACAGCATTTCTACTTTTCAATAGTAATTGGCGGAATTAGTATGCAGTTGACATTGTTAAGAAATTCCAAGAAAGTTACTGTTGACAATACAAAACGAATCTCCCTACCTGTGGTCTTCAAACTCGGGGTGTTTTAACGGATTCAGATTCCACCTGTATATATATCCGGTATGTGGTGCTCTACCACGCCTTATTTATGAATGAAAGGAAGGTATTTATAGAGCAGAAGATACTTTTGCAAATTGAAACTGGCTAAAAGCAGTGGTAGGTAAATTTATCTTATCGTTACATTAAACCCGTGCCTTGTTTACGTACTTACTTTTGTCTATAGATAAAGAAAACGAGTCCTACACGAGCGGTGGTCAATGTACGGTAGTCATCTATTTAATTGAGTTATGCACGGTGACGTCATCAATTCACGTTCTTAACCTCTGACCACCACTTGACCCTTCACAACTTATTAGTTTCAACGAACCTCCAAAAACCCACCCGCCCGCTCAATTTGCAGCGGAGGGTTTCGCGAAGGCCACTTGGTTGTTCGTCATAACCTGTGAGTAACCACAGTCGAGGCTCATTGAATGGAAAACTGCGCGTGATTTATGTTGGTGGTCGTTCGGTAACCAGAAGGGAATGAAGCAAGTAATAATTTTACCTAGAATTGTTCATGATAGGTAGGTACAATGACCTAAAGAAATTATCATTTTAAAATGCGATGTAGGTTGTGGTTCATCAAAAGACAATTCCTAGAATTACTTAATAGAAGTTGGTGCATTTCCCAAAAAGGAACTTATTTGATTTGAATTGAAAAATTAACTTTGCTTTATTATAACAGTTACCTACAGTTATTTTAATAGCTCTGCAATATGCAATTAATTTGACTCATCTGTGAAAATTTCAGTGTTTAAATGAAAAACTTCGGCATTGAGGTTTTTCTCCCAATTAAATATATGGCCCAGGATAAATTATAATCTGTCCCAAAATTGCAGAGGGGTACGAAATAGTAGGACGCTCGGTAGGACGTTTACATAGAATCGGACAACAAATCTTTGACACCAAACATAGGTACTTGAAATGAAAAATTTAAAATGTGCAGCGTCCAATGTATGGGTCATTTCAGCAATACATGAACATGATCTGATATTTTATAGTACTTTTTGGTCCTTGCTTTGTTCCAATTGTCAAATGATTATTTACATCTTTCTTTGTATCAAATATAACAAAATCAAAAAGCCTCGCAAAAAGCCAAATTTGCTGGATCGGCATTTTTATTCGAGGTGCCTATCTAAGTAAATATGTACAAACCGAGGTACACACTTCCATTTAAATATCTTGATACTAAAAAATTAAAAAAATTGGATTGCGCATAGCAATCTGCATTGGTTTTAGTTTTTTTCATTTGAGGCGTCTATACAACATTTGATTTAAATATCTTAACAAATATAAAAACACTAAAACAGGATTATGCAAATAAAAAAGTGGGGTTGCGCATGCGCAAAACAATTTTTTTGACTGTATAGTTGCTTGAGGTTTAAGGAATATTTATCAACCCATAAAACTTGAACTGCATATGTTCGTTCTAACAAGAATGATAAAAACCCCATATTAGAATTCTTACTTCTTTTTTTTATATGGAGACTGTAGGTGCACTCGGTAGTGCATAAATAATGAATCTGAAAAATAAAACCAGGTGTCAAATTCTTGACAGAATAGCTTCCTAGCTGAAACCAAATTGCCAACATATGTACGCACTTACAGACGGGAAAAATTTATTCTTTAAAAGTTGCTTAAAATGATCTAAAACGTCAACATTTGATGAAATTTCGCATTGTACCTAGCTCATGCTATGAAGAAAAAACCGTCAATTCGTGGAATTGTATGCACGCATGCATTTTGTTTGCTTTTATTAGAGGGACCTACCATCCAAATTTCGTTAAAATTGCTCCATAAATAAGAAAGTTGGATGTTGCACATGCGCAACACTATTTTTTGCGCATGCATTTTGTTAGCTTTTATTAAAAGGACCTACCATCTAAATTTCGTTAAAATTGTTCCATAAATAAGAAAGTTGCATTTCTGCGCATGCGCAACACGATTTTTGCGCATGCATTTTGTTTTCTTTTATTAGGAGGACCTACCATCCAAATTTCGTTTTAATTGTTCCATAAATAAGAAAATTGCATTTCTGCGCATGCGCAACACGATTTTTGCGCATGAATTTTGTTTGCTTTTATTAAAGGGACTTACCATAGAAATTTCGTTTAAATTGCTTCAGAAACAAGATCGTTGCGTTTTGCACATATGCAACACAATTTTTTGACTTTGACAATTTTTTTCTCCGTTTTTTGATAATATAACCCGGCCCAATTTTTTGTAGGTTGTACACAGGAAAATAAGGTCTTCCAAATAATAGAATAAAAATTTTAGGTTGCTATTTGAAAAAAAAAGTTCGATGCCGTTACGGCGCTCCAAAATTTTTTTTCAAAAATTCGGCCCGTTATTTTTCTGTTCGGTATGCCTAAACATATATACAAAATTTCAACAAAATCCGTCGAGCCGTTTTCTCAGAAAATTGCCAACAAACGTACGTACGTACGTACGTACATACAGACGGAAAAAAATTTTATTCTTTAAAAGTTGCTTAAAATGGTCTAAAACGTCGACATTTGATGAAATTTTGAAATGTTCAAAAAACGGCTATCGCAATAGGTAGCTACCTAGCACATGCTAGGAAGCTAAAAAATTATCCAATTTTTATTAATTATTATTATTTTATTTAATTATTATTACAATTAAGTAATCCCAAATAGTTTATTTAATAAAGTTTACTTAATATTTCGTACAACAGCCTACATACATTAGTCAATACAAAGCAAATTAAAAATATTAGTACAAATCGAGGTACAAATATAACTCGAAATATAACAATTAAAGAGAAATCTGAATTTCTAAAATCTAAAAAATCAAAGAATTTCAGTAGAAAAAGAAACTCTTAAGAATCTCAAGCGGGATCTCATGACATTGAAGGATTAAAAAAATCCGATTACTTAAGTGAAAAAATGAGAAGCATTCTAAAGTAGTCGAAAAGGATCTGAAACCACTAAGAATTGGAAAAAGAAGAAGAAATGGCAGATTTTGAAGGATTGGTAATCGAATTGGAAGACCTTGATCAATTTTAGAAGAATTTCTGAAGAAAACTGTGAACGAGCCCAACTAAGCATAACGGGCGATCAAAAATGAGTTGCTGTCGAGTCGCCTTTGGAAGTTAAAGTCAAGTGCGATTTCCTCGGCGATTTCCCATGTAAACAAAAATTCCAAAGGTAACTCGACAGCAACTCATTTTTGATCGCATAGTATAGCGGAAGAATTCAAATAGAATTGAACTAATTCAGAAGAACAACAGAATTGAAAGGAATTCAATACATATTTAATTTGAAAATTAAGCATTTGAAGAGTGTGAACCGAGGTGTGAACTCTCGTGTGAACTAAAAAAACACATTTGAAATTTTTGAAAAATCTGAAAATAACTGAGATATTGTAGTGTACTTAACCCCCAGGTTCTACGCTAACTTCACACTACAAGAACACGGAAATAAAATAAACCCGGCAACGTTTTAAAAAATGGCCACCCGAATGACTATTCCCTCTAAAACTAAACAAGTACCCGCTTAAATTTGAAAAGTGGCACGTGATAAAACATCGAAGGCAGGGCCCCCTTACGTTAGTTGTAGACAACGCTTTGACCTGAAGCACAGTAGGGAAGGAATTTTAAATAAAACACTGAAATTGTGAGAAGTTTGTTTAATAATGATCGTAATTATTATGATTGTGAAAACCCGGAGATTTAGTTGATGTACATTAATATAAACAAAACAAACAAAGCCAAAAGGAGTCGTACTCTCGCAAAAGTCACTGCCAAGGATAAAAAGAGTACGACGTAAGAAAAACCTTGCAGTTTGATTAAAACAGTCCAAAAGTTAATTAACAAAATATTTGTAAAAGTTTAAGCAGTAGTTAACAAAGATAGTAAATGCATATACACAAGGATGGTTACACTCAAGGTTAAAAGCAAGTTTTTGGGGACAATGGGTCAGGTAGAAGCAGTTACCAAGATTCTGAGAAAGGGTTAAAAGTACAGGATGTGACTCATCTTTGGTGCAATAAAGTCCTTTTGTTGAAAGCAAGATGGAAAACTATACATGGCCTTGTAGGCAAATTTGACTAAAAACAAAATATGTGGAAATTATTGAATCGCCACTCATTTATCACACATAGATTCTAAACTGAAGAGCTTTGATTAGTGTAATCTCGCTCCTGCAAGATGGGTAGTCCGCCCCTGGTTTCGGGGTTTCGAACCTACAGTTGGATGTCGAAGACAGTGCACGGAATTAGGTGCCCTAACACATAAATATAGATTACAGTTTCTTTTTCCACCTTCCCGAGACTGCTTCATTCACGGAGAAAATTGTTAGTAACATACAACAAGTCAGTACATACATCAAACGAATCAGCAATTTCCACATAAGTATTAAAATAAAATGAAAACTTATATGAATGTAACTTCAAGGACAAGACCAAGTAATCAACATCAATAAACATAAATTAAGCAAACATTACACCAAAAATGTAAACAATTAAAAAACAATAGCATAACGGTATCACACATATGATTGCATTGCGGTTAAACAAAGTAAATTTCAAAAACAGAGATTCAAACACACAACAAATATAAGATGCGGCATACAAAACACAAATAGGATATAAAGAAATGCAAAAATTACTACCTGCATTAAATAACACAAAATAACAACAAACATTTATGGAGCGAAACGTTCACTACCTCCATTCAAGACCAGATGCCAAACGTAACTCCCGTTCGTGCTTTCTAGGTGGCGCAGGCAGAGTTGCCAACTTTTCGTTCACACATATCGCCAAAATGATCTCTGGATATCGCCCAAAATCGCAAAAGTTGGGATTTCTTAAAATCGCCCAAAATCGCAAGGTTTTCCAAATAAATTTCACAATAAAACGACAAAATAAAATTGAATTTATTTCATATTAAAAAATCCCATATTCACAGATAGTAGCTAAAGGTAACACAACAGATAATAAAACAACAGATATGCGCGCATGTAAATACTACGTCCTAATGAGACTAATGAGAATGAGAGAAATTAAATGTAATAAGTTCCCGTAAGCGTTTTCGGAGTCGCCCAATTTGCGATATATCGCAAATGTTAAAAAATGGGAGCTTTTTTGGATTTTGTATCGCCCATTTTGCGATAAATCGCCCAAGTTGGCAACCCTGGGCGCAGGCAACTTTTTTCCCACCTAGAAATTGCATGGTTGCCAACTCTCAAAAATGTATGTATCATCGTAAGCTGTACAGGGTGTTTTTTTGGGAGCTTTAGTTAAAAGTTTCTGGGAAAGTAAAATAGGTAGGTTTTTGAAAATTTGTACTTAGGAGTTACTCTGAAGGCCGAATCGATGTAAAATATTTTCAAAATGGCCGCACTTCCGGAAACACCGGAAGTAGATAGTAACTTCGTTATTTTAAATGGCAACCCCTATTTTTTATTGCATTTTTGGATTCTACGTGAAATTTCAGTTCTTTTGATACCCATATGTCGATATCTGCCATTTATGGTTTTTAAGTTATTTTGACTTTAAGAAAAAAAAATGGCGGATGCAGATGGTACCTTGATAATTGATTACTTGAAAACGGTTGTAGTCATGGCAACCTATTTTTATCAGTGCATAGAGAATGAATAGGGCTTTCTTTTAGTGCACTTAAAACAAAGTTAAGTTGCGTACAACCGCACCTATGGAGATCCAAATTTAAGAAACTTCAAAGTCTATAAACTCAGTTTTTTTTAAATGGAATGACCATGTTCTTAATATTGCATGAGATAGAGAATCGAAATTGGCATATTTTGATATTACATGTTCCTATAGCTATCTTTAACAGTTTCTGATTTATTCCCATTCCATTGAATTGATCTCGGAATTGATGCCATTTTTTTCGCATTTTCTTTTTAGTAGTTGGCCATGATCTTATAACAATCGAATTTTAAACAAATCAAGGAATGGATTCTTTAATACCATTGATTCTAGTTCTAGTCTAAATAATTCATTAATAAATAACTCATTTATTAAGGATATAGGACGGAAAATTTTTGAAAAATCTAAACAGAGTCGTTCAACTGAATTTCTTAAACAAGTCTGGAAATTAAGAGAGGTAATGTGATATCTGTTCTAGCAACAATTCCATACCAAAAATGTTTCAACGAAGTTTTTTTATATTTTGCATTGAATTTAATATGTTAATCTTGCATTTGCAATTCAATTCATTTTCTTAAATATTCTCTTGTAGAGCTTTGTATCACTTGTGCTTCAACGGTTTGTAGTGCATTAGGGGTACAAAATTTCCAAAATTCATACAATTTCGTTCCAGTTTTTGAGTGAATGTACGGAAAGCACGCGCCGCGATTCTGCCCATTTCACCATAAATAACAATTAAATTCCAAAATAGGTGAAACCACTGCGAGTCAGTCATTTTTGAAAAACTTATGTTAACCTATAACAGTGGGTGATGGATTAGTGTCACTAGATTTGTTTAAAATTCAATTGTTATAGAATCATGGCCGACTACTAAAAAGAAAATCCGAAAAAAATAGTGTCAATTCAATAAAATGGGAATAAGTCAGAAACTGTTAAAGATAGCTATAGGAACATGTATAGTCAAAATATGCCAATTTCGATTCTCTATCTCATGGAATAGTAAGAACATGGTCATTCCATTTTAAAAAACTGAGTTTTTAGTCTTTGAAGTTTCATAAATTTGGATCTCCATAGGGGCGGTCGTACGCAACTTAACTTTTTTTTAAGTGCACTAAAAGAAAGCCCTATTCATTCTCTATGCACTGATAAAAATAGGTTGCCATGACTACAACCGTTTTCAAGTAATCAATTATCAAGGTACCATCTGCATCCGCCATTTTTTTTCTTAAAGTCAAAATAACTTAAAAACCATAAATGGCAGATATCGACATATGGGTATCAAAAGAACTGAAATTTCACGTAGAATCCAAAAACCCAATAAAAAATTAGGGGTTGCTATTTAAAATAACGAAGTTACTGTCTACTTCCGGTGTTTCCGGAAGTGCGGCCATTTTGAAAATATTTTACATCGGTTCGGCCTTCAGCGTAACTCCTAAGTACAAATTTTCAAAAACCTACCTATTTTACTTTTACTTTCCCAGAAACTTTTAACTAAAGCTCCCAAAAAAACACCCTGTATAAACAGCTTTTTTGTACCAACCGCATTTTTCGTATCGACCTCCTTTTACACCTAAGAGAGGAAGGGGCACTCTCGTATCTTCCATAGGCCGCGTTTTTTGTTTCTACCGCCTCTCGCATTTACCACGGGCCTCCTTTTTCGTATCAACCTCCTTTTCCGTTTCGACTTTCTTTTACACCTGAGAGGGGAAGGAGCACTCTCGTATCTTCCATGAGCCACCTTTTTTGTATCTAACCGATGGCCTTTTTCGTATCGACCGCTTTTTACATCCTAGGTGGGAATGAGCACTCTCGTATCTTCCATGGGCCGCCTTTTTTGTATCGACCGCCTCCGGATCGAAAACCTTTTTCGTATCGACCGCCTTTTGCGCATCGAATTCCCTTTTCGTATGAACCGCCGGACTATTAACTATGCCATGGAATTCAATCTACAATGGTATTTAAAATGTGATATAGGAATGCGACAGTAGCTACTCCTTTCAACCTTCTTTTGTAATTTCTAATTTTCGCTCCCAGCTAACTAATATTTAATGGAATCTGCAACAGGGTAGGTATTTTTAAAGATCTAATCAAATGTGAGTGAAAAGAGAAGTTGTTTTTTTGCAAATTATTCAATATACAAGGTGGACATTTTGTCTGGTACACTAAATGTATCTCCAAAACTACAATTTTTACCGTTTTTTATGATACTCACAATTATAAAAAGTTTGCTACCGATCTACGTACTTTAAACTTGTGGTCAGTGGCGTACTTCTGCATGGTCAAAGGAGCCATATTTTTTAATGGCAAGTACTAGTTTTCATTATATATTATTAAAGAGTGCACTTTTTGGATATATTATTATAGAAGCATAAAAAAATGATTACATTACATAATCAAATTTCAGAGAAAAGCGAAAATTAAGAAACATATATTCAGTGTTCCATACAAAATTTCCACCCTGTATACAGTAAAATTGAGATTCGTCGATTTTTTGCAAGCAAGCAATGGGGTTGATTTAGAACGATACGTGTTATCATTTTAGAGGGTTTGAGGGGCAGTCTTAATTTCCTAATAAATTACGAGGAAAATAAATCACATTTGAGCTAGCTGTCGTTGGCTTTTAAAAAATTCACTCGTGACACTAAAAAGTCAAAATTAAATAATATGATCAATGGTTTTCAACCCCGGTATCTTGAAATTCGTAACGTGGAAGTAAGCTATAATTACGTAAAGCTTTAAAACTTTGTACGTTAAGTACTAACAGATTATTGTGTTTCAATACAGGCCTTATTTACACCGATTGTCAGTTAAAACACAATTAAACATGAATTTAAATTCACAGTCATTTGCCAGTTAAGACTAAATATAATACTGCAATATTGAGGGAGAAAGAACACCAACTACCACAGTAGGTATGTACTTTTAAAAGCACTTTTTGCACTGGTGTGTTAAGTTATAACATTTCACGCCCATTTTTATTTGAAAAGTGATACTTTTCGACTGAGAATGAGAAAAAATTTCGAATACAATTTAATTTGTGACATCCCCCTACACTACATTTCGCTTCCATTTAAAAAAGCTCTTTTGTGCAACGAGATAACTTATCAGTAAAAATGATCAAAGTCCTCGTGTGAGATCGAAGGGACTTCAGCGCATTTTTGTGTGGCAGATCAGTGTTTTATTAGCCAATATTGACTCCACCATCAATAAGATCTTGCCGAAAGCTACCACCACAGACAAATCTGTGCTACCACGTTCACTTTGTCGGTACCATTTTCTCACTTACCGTGCACTCGCAATTCGCGTTTGAAGTTTTGACTCCACCATCAGTAAGATCTCGTCGGGGGTTACCACATTCCCTTTGTCGATACACAGTTCCGATGTCCCGTTCATTCGTAATTCACATTTTGGTAGATTTCGCTAAAATCCCGGCATAAAATCGTATTCAACTTTTGGGTACTTCACATAGCTGGACCTTCTATTAGTGACACGAGAAAGAGAGACCGCGATTCGCGCTGTAAGAAACTTTTGGGCGCCCAAAGTCGACTACCCCTCGAAGCGCGCCGCGCAAAAAGTGGTTTATTTCGCCCCTAGGAAAAAAAACAAAATTCCGCCACGCAGGAGTTGTGCGCGTTGACAAGATCTTCCCGACGACACCAATTTGAAAACAATCGGAGAAAAACTGTAGAAGAAGATAGATAAAAACTGAAAAATCTCCAGGTTAGTATAATACGCTCGGGGATGGCGTCCAGATGTCGTCGACTCCAAATCTTGTAGCCCCATCCCTAACGTTCTTAATTACACGGCCCCCATAGTTACATGTACACTCCTTGTCTTTTTACAAGCGTTTTTCTACGGGGGCGCATTTACTGCCAGCCAGCCAGCCAGCCAGCCAAAGTGAGATTAAAAGCTACTTTTTACAAAAAAAATTTTTGCAAAAATGCGCTAAAAAGAGGTTCAATTACAAAAAATTCCGCGCGCACAAGTACTGGGGTTGGTTTCATGATTAATTAACTTTGATCGAAATTACGCCCCTAAATATGCAGATCCCCGTCTCACAACCTTTTAGGTACTTTCGTCTGTATTGTACTTTCGTCTGTATTACGATTACATTAGCGTGGCGTTATTACATTGCACGTATAGCAAATTGGCCAGGTTGAGGAAACTGTAAATTATAGAGCGTATGTAGATTTCGCCGCACACGAAGGATGTGGGTAGTGTTCAGGAGACAGAATTGTTCGCACTTTTCACTAACAAAAAAATTGATACTTTACAATAACCGAAGAGAAGACGTCGCGTGTGTGGCACAACAGCGCTATTAAATATGTAAATAAAATTGTAGATTTACATTCCACTTTAATGTGCACATTTCCAGCAATAAAACGTCTAAAAATAAACCTATACCATTATAATACACGCGGAAAAAAAAGTAAGAGCAAATTAATACCTCCTTTAAAGGCACTTCTGAAATATTTACACAGATGCGTGATGTTGCCTTGTGTGTTTTGCCACCATCATAGAAGATCCTACCACAAAAGGTTTTACACAATACCATTTTAATTTAGTTTCACGGCAAATTACTCATCCTCTACTTGCAGTTTATCGAATATATTCTAAGGAATTGATTGATTTAATAACAGAGTGTGTACAAGGAAGAGTGATTCACAACAATAATAATTGTAGGTTTCACTTCTTCATATTTGGCATAACTACATGCTTAGTGTACAAAAATTGAGAGTGCACCTGCTATCACTCCATCTTTGCATCCTGAATAACAGTAATTTTCTTCTATGGACAGTGGCCACAAGTGATTAGAGAGGTTTCTTCATTGTAAATTAATATCATAGTCAGGAAATTACGGCACTGCATCAGATAGTGATTTTAGTGTACCTAACACTCGATGTGTGCACTGGACTAACATAGAGAATAGACAGGGTGTCAATTATTATTATTGTACTAGGGGTGGTCCCAGTCGGTTCCCGCAATGCGACCTTTTGATCTATTGAGCTCCCCGGTATTAGACCTATCAAGAATACCTATATCTTTAGCAAAGTCCAGGATTTTGATAGGGCGAACCTTTGGTTCTACCTCTTGTGTAATCTCTCAATTTCTCATTTCCAAGGCGGCATTTCCTTGCCTTTGTGTATGCCTCACAATAGCACATGACGTGGTGTTGTGGTTCTTCTTCCTCACCACAATCCCGGTACAACCGGCTAAGTCAGTCCCATTTGCTCAGTGGCCTGTGACCATCTCTGTCGCGAGTTTTATCTGCATCCTACAATTCCTACTTAGCTTTAAGATGGACGAGGCTAATTCCCTGTTGGGGTTTTCAGAAAGATGTTGGAATTGTGCTGTCCTGGAATTTTGGCCCAGTATCTGCAGTGCTCTTTCGTGAGTCTAGTTGCTGTGATATATGTTATCCCACGGGCAGGTTTACGAATGGTTTCGCGCTTGTCGCTCTCACAAGTTCGTCTGTAACCTGGTTGCCTGCGAACCCGCATCTCCAGGTTCCCACACCAGTGTGACTGTGTTACATCTGCCATCTGTGCCTGCAATCCGGAGAGTCCCTCGTGCCACCAGGTCACTTTATTTGAGATTCTCCTTTCTTTAGTGGGACAACTTGCCTCATAGGCATAGGCCATGCAAAGGTTTGATTCTATGACCTCGAGTTCCGCCGAGTTATTGACTCCTGTGGGACAGTTTTCGAGATTGACCTTTAGTTTCGCTCTATAGAGCCTCTTCTCGGATGGGTGTCAAAATTAGAGGGTCGATTTTTCCAGAAACAGTAATAGCTTTGGAAGTTTGTGGGCTATGGATAAGGTTAGCACTCTTTTTTTACACGTCATTGAGCTGTATATACGAAGTGACCGTTTAATGACTTTTGGAAATCGTTGGCTTCAGTCTGTCGGCGATAACAGGAGATACTATTATCTGAATAGAGTTCTTGTGACCAAAAGTGCCTATATTCAATTACGTGGTGGCGATTTCACTGCAAGATTTTAAAAATGCTAACTGGCAAAATTGTGATTGTAGTCAAGTTGTGTTCTAGGGCATTCAGTCTTTATCATATTTTAGAACTCAAAAGAAGAAATCTATGTTTTTCTGGAAAATCCCGAACCAATTGAGGGAATCGTATGAAATTAATGCGTTTTTAATACTTTAACAATTTTACATTCCATAGGGAGCTCTTTTCTCTATATAATTCAACAAACACTTCCCATGATGTCTTGTGTTTAATAGTACAACACAACAGCAGGATCTGTACACACGTTACAACTTGTGCTCCAGCATGGCCGTTGTTAATTATTCTTTTCTTTATGTGGACTGTAATTAAAATGAGAAGTACTCACCTGTTTTGATGCTGTTTGGTAGTTGAGGTTGATTGACAGGACATACTCAGGGAGGGTAATGGTACAAATTGGGAAAATAGATACCTCGCCTGTTGCTGCACCAAAACACGTTTTTAATTTTCTACTTTATGAAGGAGATGATTTAAACATTAGGTACACAAACTGAACTACACTCTCTAACGTGCCAATAGAGTGGCATAAGAAAAATTGAAATTAAAATCGTTAGTTTCTCATTCGTAATACATACTAAAAATTCCCCAAAACGCGTGTGTCAAAACTGCTTGTGATAAAAATTGATTAAGCAATGCGCATGCATAGGAAAGGTTTGATAGGTAAATCAAATAAAATAAAATTATTGTAAATAATTAACAGCCCTTGATACGATATTTTTAGCTTTGTACTGCGAACCGCGAAGCAAACGATTTAGCTACGCACGCTACGATATGCCTTACTGCACGCAGTACGACATTCGTCGAAACTGCTGTAACGATAAATTGTAGAGTGTGTGACCGTTAATAGAGTAGACCAATGATACGTTCGCCTGAAGTTTCACTTAAGGATTAATGTGACAGTAACATAAAGGGTACATATTGTACGGATCCTGAGGTACGATCATGAAATTAATAAACATGACTAGAGGGTATCTTAACCTTATTCCTGCAAGATCTCCAAGATCTTCAAATTCTCTGAATAAATCTCCTTTCAGCTTATCCAAATTCAATTTCTGAAACTCAGCTATCGCATTTGCGTTCTGCTTTTAACGCCAATTTTGCGCGCGTCCTCGTCTTGCATATAATTCGATTGAGGATCAACTGAAGCTGATTCTTCCACTTGTTCTTCGAGTCCAGACTGATGCGTCTGTCGCCAACTACCACGACCTCTATTACGTCCTCTCTTACTCATCATTGCTATGGAAAAGCAAAAAACAACAAAAATTTGCGGATGAAACCCTAAATTTTCCACAATCTTAATAAATACTTTCATCGGATTGTGAGGTTATGGTATTTCATAATGGTTTGTTTTTCTTAAGTTGACAAAAGTGAAAAGCCCTGGTCAGTTTCAGAAGTGACAGCTTAATTTATTGTAAGAGGTTATGTTAACTTCATCGTCTACTAAATTGAAATATGCTGGGTTTAACGTTAATGTAATGTGTAATTAACAGTTAATGTAATACAAGTATTAAGTGTAATAGGTTTTTAGGTTTACTTGGTCTTATGCACAAAATAAGCGACACTTCCATGTGGTTACACTTTAATAAAACCACTTTTGAAAGCGCACACAGTCGGAACTTGAACGCCTTAGAGAAGAAGAACGTCATAGAGAGAGTTACATGGTCCCCTTTCCGTATCGACCACCTCATATACCTGAAAGGGAAAGGGGTATCTCTCGCATCTTCCATGGATCGCCGTTTACGTATCGACCGCCTTATATACTCGAGAGGGGAAGGGGCACTTCTCGCATCTTCCATGGCCCGCATTTTTCGTATCGACCGCCTTTAACGTATCAACCAACTTGTACAGCCGAGGGGGAATGGGCACCTCTCGTATCCTCCACGGCCGTCTTTTTACACCCGAGAGGGGAAGGGGCACCTCTCGCATACTCCATAGGCCGTTTTTCGTATCAACCACCTTTCTACACCCGAGAGTGGAAGGAGCACCCCTTGCATCTTTCATGAGCCGTCTTTTTCGTATCAACCGCCTTGTACACCCGAGAGGGAAGGGGTACCTGTCGCATTTTCTATGTTGCGTTTTTCTCGTATCAATCGCCGATTATCATCAACCATCTTGTACACTCAAATAATAGTTATTAATAAAGTTAAAATGTACCTATGTTGATGTTTCCAATTGAAATATTTTGATTATAATAGGTACATGGATAAAATGCTGGCCATCTGTAAATAATTACACTTATTTCTATTATAGTATAATTACAAACATTTACTAATTTTTTTAACGTTGAATTGAAGTTGGCACTCAGGAATATTACTCACACTTTTATCAACTTAAAAATGATCATGAAATGCGAAGTAACATCACACTTCACCTTCACCTCATATTTCGACGGAATTAACTACTATTTATGGAAAATTTCATGATCGTAGCTCGGGGTTTGAATAACATGTAACCCAACATAAATTTAGAGTGGCAGTTTGTACCTTTTGAAAGTCTCACGTTTTCGGAACAATAGAAAAATCAGTGGCCGTTTTAATTTGGATTATGTTATTAACATTTGCTGGAATATCTTTTTTTTACTTCAAATTAAAAGCAAGCAAGCCGGTATACTTCGGCCGCTGAAATCAATGTGAAGGTTTACTGTAAACCATTAGATCGGAAGGTTATGAAAGATATTAGAAGGTGGCCAACCGCTTCTATTAAACCAACGCCGTTTAAATTTGCAACCGGTCCACATCTGTAACAGTAAAATTTATATATCTAATTGATTTCTAAGGCCCGCAAGAACAGATGTATTTATTACGAACTCGGTGTCGAGCATAACGTAATTAATAATTCCTACACGTATAATCTAATCAAATCGAGCCGATCTTCACTAAATATGTCCCGTTACTTTCTTCAAATTTTTAGATCTTTGGTACGATTCGGAAGTTAACACACTTCAAGGAAGCGGCGGCGGTGCATTACCTGCGTCACAAATTATTATAATCAGCGGTCACGTAACGTTTACATAATCGACAAACTTATCCTCATAAAAGAGATAACTTTAAGGTAATGGCCGTCCATAATCATTTAGACAAAGTGTCTACATCTCAGTTTTTGACACTTGAACAAGTATGAGGTTTATTGCCGAAGAAAAATGCATTCAAGATCTGTAAATGTGTATTCGTCGGTATTTAAATACACTTAACAGTACTTAATAGCGAATTTTAATTATGTATGTACATAAATGCGCATTGGTTAATATCAAATTCACAGTTACATGCCAGTACATTTCACCTTTTATTTATGTATTAACAGCCAAGCGTAAATTACCGCGAATTGCTAAGGGGAAGAAGTGCGGATTCGTCGAGTGTGTTTTCTTAAAGAATCCATACCGTAAATGGAATGCAGCTTTGATATTACGAAATTTAAGTAAATTCCGCAACGCTCTCATTAGCAAACTGGATTAGCGCCATTAAATGTGGAAGTAGTGAGAGATTTCAGATGGTCTTTTCAGCGTTTCCACAGGAGACTAAAAGGTGAAGCCATACAATGTGTCTATTTCTATTTGAAAGCGTAGGTGACACCTCGATTTGAGGTACCTATGACACACACTCGGACACACAGAAAGTTAATAAACCGTTTCCAACCAATATAGACAACGATCGAAAAACACAGACGGGCGGACAGAAAGTCCAAATGACCAAAATTTAAGGTCGCACCCCCACTTTGCCCAAATCAAGTAAAATGATACCTATAATTTAGGACTAATTAAAGACTAATTTGTACCCACAAAATTAGAATTTGTACCCGCTTAGTTTTGCCGGAAAACCGATTTTTAAAGTAAAATCAAGTTAGTACCCCCACTTTTCCCGGTTGAAATTTTATTTAGTCGCATCAAAAACTTTGAATTAAAGTTGTACCCAAGTTAGATTTTCATTGTTTAAACAATTTACACATTATTTAAACAATTTTTTTCTAAAAAAAAGGAAATGCAACATACCTATAAACTCGCCTATAAATTAAGGACTAAACACAAACATTTTTTTGTAAACAAATTATATTGTTAGGAAGTCGTCTGAGCCAGGGCGCAAGTTGGGAGGGAATATTGGGTTCGAAAGAATGCACTCTGCTAAATTAGTAACGATCCTTGAGATCGTTTATAATTGTATATTGTTGTCTGCATATCTGTCCGTCTGTCTGTCTGTGCATGTGCACAATAACAATAACCGTTTAGAATGCCTGATCGCTTTGAAAATTAGTAAACACCGTCTTAAGAATATAAGAAAGGCGCTATTGTTTCTCAGCGACCTGGTCTATTGGCCGCCCGCATATGAATGGTTTTTTTAAAAGTAGTATCTTTTTTAATAAATTTACATTATAACTCTATCAATATATTCAGTCTAAGGGCATAATGAGATGACAGTCCATTAAGACCTAGGACACCATGGACTGCTTTATACCTATATCTCATATGACAGATATAATTGGCATATAATAGGCTAATGAAAAATAAATAAACTTCTGTTTGCTGTGTTGTCACAATTTGAAAAATTACAAAAAAAGAAGGGACCGCTCAACAGACGTATGATATACGCTAGTTCTAGCCTATGTAAAGAGAAAATTGCGGTGACAGATGTTTAAAAATCATCGCACAAAATCTGTCGTTATCTCTCAGTGTATAAATATACTCGTAGTTTCGAACAAAAAAATCCTCGTAGCGAATAAATATGAATTTAGAGAACTCCACATCCTCCTCCATCGCCATCTATTACCAGTAAATCGCCACGAGTGCGGGGCATAAAACTGTTTATAGGTACTGTTCCAGTTCCAGAAAAAAGTAAGACGTATAGCGTATAATCTTGAACCTAAATGTGCTTAATGTTAAATGTTGTGTTTATCATTTTTATTATCTTTGTTTATGTGTATTGTAGGGAATATTCTAGAAATCCCGATAGACATTGAGGGACTATAAAAGATTAGTCATAGCCATAGCAAGCGGATGTGACTCATTTTTTCCGGGAAATATGGCATATTTGTTTGTTCGAGAACATTGGATAATATTGGGGAGCATTCGGAAGCGTTCGAGAACTTTCGAAAAAGACCGACGTTTGCTATATAACCAAATCGAATTATGTTTCGAACTTTCGATTCAGTTCTAACTTCGATTCGAAGTGAAGTATTAAGCTCCCTCTCGTATTATGTAAATTGTAGGTGATAAATAATAAGACTTAACTATTACCATTTAATGCTATTACAAAGTAAGTAAAACTGTGTGTATTGTTTGTACCCACGAGGAAACTGTCACGTGTAACCAGTAGGTGACGGGGAGAGGGGGTGGGGGTTAGAAATGTATTTTATCTTTCACGGTATTCTAATGAAATGTCTCAACGAAAAGAATTAGTTGCTACCGACCACTGTCCTCCTCGACTCTTTACCGTGATTCGTTCTAATATCTCTATAGCGAAGTGTCGGAGGAGGGTAACCACAAAGAGCGATTGGTACGTTTGGAAGAAATATATCCATTAGTGATGTCAAATCTTTAAGAGCGAATATCTCGAAAAGTGTCAGAAGATTTGTTTAGTCTGTATATCTCGAAAATTGGGTTTCAACGGAAGGTACCAAGGGAAAATGCAAGATTGCGGAGAATGTTTCTAAGGGTTTGAATCTTCTGGCATTATACAGTGTATATTTTGAATTTATGCCAGGCGGTCTTTAAATGCTTATTACGTCAGAATCAGGTTTCTGGCGGAACCAAGCGGGTACAAATTCTAATGTTGTGGGTACAATTTGTCTTTAATTCATACGTCCCATTAATTCTGAGAATTTCCCTTTTTTAGTAAAAAATTATTTAAATGATGTATAAATTGTTTAAACAATGAAATTTTAACTTGGGTACAAATTAGTCTTTAATTCATAGTTTGTGATGCGACTAATAAAATTTCAATCGGAAAAAGTAGGGGTGCTAACTTGATGTCTAGTTACCACCCCTACTTTAGAATCCGTTTTCCGGCGGAACTAAGCGAGTAATAGTATATTATATACCGCGGGACTGAAGTAGCACTTTTAATCCCGAAGGTAAAGTTTATGGCCCGACCGAAGGGAGGGCCATAATTTACCTGAGGGATTAAGACTACTACTTCAGTCGCAAGGTATATACGATATTTTTCGTACTTCCGAAACTGAAACACTTAATATGTATGGAGTTAGAGACGTGTTCTTTCAAAAAATCGGTGCTTAACAAGTTACCATAGGAACGTGTGTCATAATTTTGGTGGTGGGTGACAAAGGTGTATTTGATATTGATAAAAAGCAGGCAAATTAGGTAAAGAATTGATACAACCGAAATCCAAAAAAATATATGAGCAGCAGTACGATGCGTTTAAGAAGTAGTGCAGCATACAAAATGTGGAACAACCTACTGAAATTGCTTTGTTAGTAGTTTCATCCTTCCGGGATTTTCGTCCAAATTTAATCCCGGTGGGACAAAAAGTGACACTTCAGTACTTGTCATAATGGAGTGAAGTTGTCACTTCAGTCTGGGAAGTACGAAAAAATTCTAATTTTGTGGGTACAAATTATTCTTTAATTAGTCCTAAATTATAGGCATATGTTTACTTGATTTGGGCAAAGTGGGGGTGCTAACTTTATCGAATAAAAATTTAATCGGTCTACCTATTACTGAAAACAGAATTGGAAAATTCGAAACCGTTTGTGAGTTATCATGTACACAGAGGGACTTGATAAGAGTAACAAGTCTATTTAAAGAAAATCCGTATATGTTTCTCAATATTTGGTGACTACACAATTTTAATTGAGCTTCTTAGATCAATACCAACATTTCGTTTTTGTTTGCAATGATTTGTTACAGCTAGGGGAGATCGTATCTCTTTCTAAAAATGCTAATTTTATTTCTAAATCATCTTATAAGGTCCAGTTTTCCACCTTCCCAATAAACTCCACTCCACGAATACTATTGTTGATACAATCGTTGTCAAGATACTTATTTTCCAAATAACTTTATCCACTGGGGTAGATAAAGGGAGTTTTACTTTTGCAAGAAACATTTGTTATTTTTCCACAATGGTTTCTTTTCCCATTCCCATATCTAAAACAATTGATCATTTTTTATACGTCATTGAGCTTCCGGATATCTTTGACGCCAGTATTTAGAGTGGATTAGACTATCTTAATTAGGTCTACGTGACCAAAACTATTGACTTGACAAGATTTCACTGAAGGTTCTGGGAAAAGCAAGATTGCACATATCTTTAATAATAATAAATTAAAAAAGTTGGAATTGCGCAGTCTGCGCATGCGCACATCTGATTTTCACTATATGCGATATGTTTGCCTTTACTAAAAGTATTTATGGTTAAAATTTCAACAAATTTATAAATAAAAAAGTTGATATTGCGCAGCCTGCGCATGCGCACACTAATCGCCAAATTTTTCATGGCTCAAGTGCCAGAGCTATAAGCTACCGAATTAAAAAAGAACGAACTAAATTATATTGAAAACTGTAGGCTTCGAACAGACGGACGGACAGAGAAAGTGGAAAATGCGCTAAAGCGAACGCTGTGTAACGAAGCACCCTTGAAGTTCATACCCGAAGTTATGACCACATCTTATATTTGTGAAGTCGACCAGCTTTGCTGAACACCCGGTATCTAGAAGCGTTTTAAGTTAGGCGCTTCGGTACTAAGTAGATTCTGAATGTACTTATTTGCCCTATGAGACGAGGAGTGAGCTTTGTGTGCTTTCATTTTGTTTTGTCTTACCGCCGATAATGCCAGTAAGTTTCGTAGTGAATCGATCCTTCTTGCAACCGTTCCTGTAGGCATATTTAAATTGTTTTTACAGCCGCCGAAAGCTATTTTGTCAACGAAGGAGAGAGAGAGAATCAATCTTATTAAATTTTTAGTCCGTCAATCATCGACTAATCAATTTTAGATTTCTAATGGTATACAAAAATCCAGGATTGAAACCGGCAAGGTCGTTCAGTTGAAGGAAAATATCAATGGTAACTGATTGCGCTGCTCACATTCCAAGAAACAAAAGAGCATTGCTGGACTGCCGAATTTGGAGATTTCGTTCAGACTAATTGGATAAGTATGTTAAGGATTGACATTTAAATGAGTTACAAAACCCGTCCGATTGAGCTGGGCCTTATCTCAAAAGAAGCGCTCTTAAAAAACGTAAAATTTGACATCGATCCCATATTTTTCCGTTGTCGGGGAAAGGAGTAATTAATTTAAAAACAGTTTGAACCCGTCCGATTCGTGGAGCTGCCGTTTAGTCCGAATGAGTTTACACCAAAGGCTTCCGAGACCGACTCGCCAGACCTCTGCTACCGCCGACCCCGACCAGGCCGTTCGATTGGTGGCGCTCGAGTCCGTCCGTTCGTTCCACCAACAGAACAGATTGCCGCCGACAGCCGCTATTATACCTATTAATAACTATAATTTGTACATATGTTTATTTTTATTTTAAGTAAATGGTAATTATTAGTCCGCTAATATTTATTTAAATTACAAGGTCGCACCGAGTGTACTACCCCGAGTTCGTCGCAGCTCTCGTATTTTTAACGCATTTCCTGGAATGTCCAAAGTAGCTATTGTTACCGCCTGTCCGTAAGATCGTCTGTTCCTCACACGATTTTTTACTGAACCTAAGACTTCGTGAAAGATACCTTACGGTAATTTTCGGCAGCCCGTTCTCCGTCTGTTTTTGTCTTCCACTACTATTTAATGGAAACAGTTACTTGGCATTAGAGTACAACAAAACATCTCCCTTTGCTCACATGTTCATCTGTCTGTGTCTTCTCATTACATTCGCTGGAAAAGTGTTGAATGCAATGTTGGTAAGGAATTCATTGTTTCTAGGACATGTCAATCTTATAAGATTAGAGATACTATTTGTTTCCCATGGGAACTACTTTCTGACAAGAAAGACATTTTATGGGCGGGGAGCAAACGACATTGTGAAGTGAAACCTCTGCGAATTTAACACCAAAGGCAGTTAGTTTAAGAAACATCTTTAATTTGCGATAGCCAATTTTTGAAAATCCTAGTAACACGAGTTAGGACAAGAGGATTTTAAGAAAAATATCAACCCAACTGAATTTATTTTTACAATGTATTCAGCTCGACTACTACAAGAAACTGTATATTGTATTATTTTATACAGCACCGTTGTTCGATATTTACAACAAAAAGGTATAGTCAGAATCTTATTCCATACAATCGAGTACAAACAGCAAAACCTGCTTTCATTAGTACTCATTTGTAAATCTTTGCGAAACACAGGATAACGTTTACGGTTTATGCGATGCTATAAATGGGTCGATTTCCGTTCTGTACAGTTTTCATCCGGTAAGTTACCAACCGTTTGGTATGACTGTGAAATTCCATAAGGCGTTTTATTGATAAAAATGCTCCTTTTTGTATCCGGATCCTTCTCTAAGCAAGTGATTAGGTTATATGGAGGAACTAATGATTGATGGTACGTGCTTCACTTCGATACCGACTGTATAAATTAACTGCATTTATTTATAGTGAAAGTTATGCGGCTTTACGAGACTTCCATGCTTAAGGAATCTCGCATAGAAAAACTGGATGTAATTAATGATGTCCTCTTGGCGTACATCGTGAGTTATAAATCACTTTGTTTTTGATTTGATTCATGAGTACATGATCCATCAAATGATACTTCGTCTTCGGTTATAAATTTGCACAAACCAAAACTATAAGTGTCCTTGAAAAGAACACTATATTGTAAGCACAGAAAACGGTAGAATAATTAATCCGAATTTTTTTGGTGCTTATTTTCTCACTCAATAATTTTTTCATTGATTTCAGTGGAGGAAATCAAAATTCAAAGATCAACTTTAAAATTAATTTTCTTAATTGGACCACTACTACTACACAAAAATAATGTAGGGAAGTACAACATATTTTTTTAAATTTTGAAGGTCATTAATGGGTAGTTAGCTTCACTAACCTATTGATGTATGATCGACTTTCTTCCTTCGGGGATTGCAAAACGTTAATTAACGCAGTCGGTCGGAATACAATATTGCCCCTTCAGCAATCGTCCTTTAAATTATCGAGTGGATTAACTCGGGTTCCTTGTTTCCTTTCTTCGTTTTCGAGTGAATTACTGGAAGCGTCGGAACAAAGCTCACTTCCTATGCTGGCGATCTCTTCATTAAAAGTAAGGTGAATATGATTATTTTATGGGAATAATTGTATATTTCGAGGATTTTTTTGTAAAGCCGATTTTCACTTTCTTTCTGTCGAGAATCATCCATATTTTATTAATCTCTGACAATTGGATTCATTAAGTTGGAAAGTCTGGAATAATTAGTGGACGGATTCACCTACAAACTCCAACAGGGAGGATATAATTGCGTTTTTTTTATAGCTTATCGTAAGTACCGCCATTTGCATTTTCCGTTATTTAAGTACCCTTTCTTTATGTTCGGCTGCCATCTGTAATACGACTATTTTCCATCAACAATTATTGTTGCTTCATCTATAATTAGCCCTCTTATTGAAGAGGTATGTACATTTTATGGGATCAACGAAGAGGGTTTGCTTTTAATTTCTTTTAGGGTTTCAATTTTTAGTTTTTAGGTTACTTCAACTCTAGCAGCCGTTATAATACCCGTCTTTATTCATAGCACAGCGATATGGAGATGAACAACACTACATTCTCAAGATTTCTTTTTTACCTTAATTTCTTTGTACGAAATTCTATGAACGTGATTTTGATCTTTTACAAAATTTGTTTGCAATAGGTAGTCATTTTCAAAGTTTTATTTTCAATTGAATTTGGTTCAATATAGGAAAATTTACACATACAGGGTGATTCCTATAGTACCTGCCACCGTTTGGGAGCGTGTAGGTGGTGCGTAGGGGAGTATTTTGATATAGGACACTTGGGGTCGGAAATCTAAAATAAGGGTGCCAGAGCCAAATTTACCTTCTGGAATTTCGCGCCTGTAGGTAGGCAACCCAACCGGCCGGCGGTGCACACGGAGCGATCTCAGGCGGCGATGTGTGGCTGACACTTGATCAGAATTTGTTTAAACCCACGAAATCCCGTCTGCAACGACGCGTATCAAGTGAATAAACACTATGGCAATAGTATAATAATAGTTGGCTAGATGTAGGAAGTTCATTGAGAACAACGGTGGCCACGTTGAACACTTGTAAACGTTATTGCTTTTGACTGTCGTTTTCCCTCCTTCCCTCCCATGTCGCTTCCTCGCGCTAACTCGCTCTGCATCGCTCCGCGCGAAACGTCGGTCGGTTGGGTTGCCTACATACAGGCGTAAAATTCCAGAAGATAAATTTGGTTCTGGCGCCCTTATTTTAGATTTCCGACCCCAAGTGTCCTATATCAAAATACTCCCCTAGGCACCCCCTATACGCTCCCAAACGGTGGCAGGTACTATAGGAATCACCCTGTATATCGCTTCACAGCGAACCTGAGCAAAAACATGTGTGATATAAGAACCTTTCTAAGGGTGCGTATTATTTCGCAGCTAAAAATTTTTTTTGTGAATGTTTATCTAGTAGCGATAAGATTTTATCAGCTTTGTTTTGAGTAAAAAATTATCTGGACAAAGAGCGTTGTTGCTATTTTTCAATCAAGGCCGTTTATTTTTCTGTGATAGCATTTACGCGAAAGAACATTTTCGAGTCGAATACACTGACATTAAAACTCATTGTGTTAAACAAAGAATTTCTTCTTTTTCGGATTACTATTAGTAACGGTTAAAGAACTTAATTTCTCTTTATAAGTAAGCAACTTTCCTGGATGATACTGACTAAAATTCGAAAACAGCCCTGCAGTAAAACTCGCATGAGACTTTTATGTTAACCTTCATAATGAAACACTTGAAAGGTCATTACATATTCCACGCGACTACGGAAATAGCAATCATATTTCTGAGTTCTAAGTACTCCGAATCTTCTGTTAAACTTTCAATAATGGAACGTTAAATATGAGGGTAAATCTGGGGAAATAGTGTAAATTTTTTGTACAAATATTGAGTTGTGATTCTGGATAGCCTTTTAACAGTTGTAATTTTGGCTTTTTCATATTCCCAGTTATTTGACAGATGGCCGGTTTGCAGTTCCAAAAATTTCGTTTTAAAATTGTATGTTGTTAAATAGGAAAATTTACACATACGCCGCTTCATAGCGAACATGAATAAAAGTGTGTATGATAATAACAAGAAAGCGGGAAAGCGGAAGCGAGCGCGGTTGCCACGATTTCTTCGAACCTAAGAGTTTCGTAAGTTTCGTTTAACTTCAGGAACGACCACGTACAAAGATTAATCTGTGTGAAAAAATGGATTAGTGGTCGACATATTTTACTGCGTTGTGAGAAATGTCCTTACGTATGTGTGTATCCGACTAGTAGCAAAGAATTAGCAGTTGAACTTCGAGTAAAAACAGATTAAATAACGAGAACTCCTAAATTTCGAATACGTCGGGAAGAAGTTGCTGATTACCTGCAAAAACAACTTTTCAGCAACCTGATTCGCAGCAAGACCTTTTTATTGACGAGTGGTAAAATAAAAGGCGAAGGAACGTTTTTGAATCGGAAAAACAATTTTCAAATAAAAACGGGATTAAATGTAAACTCCGAGGAAAACTCATTGTGGTAAACAAGCAAGGAGCTGAGTGACGTCTTTCGACAGCGTCTTGTACGATAAACAAAATGTTGTATACCGGCATACCGCGAGGAATTTAAAGACAATCGGTGCATTTTGTCCACAACAAAACCTAGTTAATAAATTGGGCAAAATTAATATCAACACATCGGCTTAATATTTCTGTGCATAACTACAATCTCGAGCATTACTTTCGCGAAATTCAAGTCGGTTTACTTGATTTATACGAACTTTTCTCCGTCAAACTTTGCATTCATCACGAAGAAATCGTAACCAAGGTAATGCAAAAAAGTCAACTGCACCATCGAAGCGACCTGTATCCATATTTCTAAAGGAAGCGGCATTTTCCAAGGAGAGATAAGTGTATTGTTATTGTGTGTTGATAATTGTCGGAGGACCACTCCGATTAAGGAGAATAATATGAAAATTTGTAAACTTAATGAACTGTATTGAATTTTACTAACGGTACGTTGTGACATTTATTTTTATATTAAAACTAGATTACATTTGTGCAAATTGCACAATAAGATCATAAGATCATTTTTTACTAGTAGAGAATATTACCCACGTCAATAACTTTAAGTTATTTTAGACTGATTTGTATAGGTTGGTTATTTATTTTTATTTTATTTATTTTATTTTATTGCCTTTATTTTATAGTGGGCGGAGTGTTAGCAATTTGCTACTCTTCCCACTCAACCCACTATACAATCACAAACAGCCATGCCTTACCTGGGATTCGAACCCAGGACCCTTGTAGCCAAAAGAGCTACTAACATCTGAGCTACGCAGGTCGGCAGGAATTTTGTTCGAAGTAATTTTAATATTCCTCAAGAAATAGACCTATTAGAACCATTTGCATGAACAGATTTGTATTACATTTATGAATAAGAATCGAATCCAAACAAAATGTTTTGGTTTTAAGTTCAGTGATTTCGGTGATACCATTCCTTTGGTTGGATTAAAATTTTTTTGGCATTCAGAGGTGTATATGCTGAGGAGTTCAGTCTGGACCGGCAAAGAGGACGGTTGTCCCTGGCGAGTTCTGTGTTTACTTTACCTACTTTAGTAAAGAATTCGGTACATTTTGAACGCGAGGAGGATCTGGGCTTAAATCGGGCTGAAGCCTAAGTGAAATTTGTCTTTATAAAGACATGAATGAATAAAGCTAATTAAACGCGTGGTCTTAATTAAATTGCGGCAAAGCACTGTAGAAACCAAATCAACAGGACAAGTTAAGGCTATAATTTAAATTAAATTAAACGAGTGATCGAAGAGACGCAGGCCGGGGGGGGCAATTAACCAGGTAGTCTAGATAAACGAGACGTCAGAATATCGCGGGTTAGCAATACATATGGGCGTGAAAAATTAGAATTACTCTTTCAAAAGGAAACATAAATCTGTCAATCGGCGAAATACAAACACCCTGACCTATAAAGCAAGCTATTTAAATTCTCAAGTTGATGACACTTTTTTGTATACTTGGGGTAACCCTTAGGTCAATAATAGTGCATTCCGAGGGCTGGCAGGTTTTTGTGCGGATAGAATTACAACGCTTTCAAACAAATTCATTATACGGGATAAATAAGAAGTTTGCTCCCTTCGATCGACCCAATTAATCTGAATTTCACTTCACAAGGCTACCTTCCAACACACATTATACAGGGCGGCTAAGTTACAGAGACCAAACAGGATGACCGAAGAAGTACGTACAAACGAGTACATCCTAGAGTGCATCAGGATAAATAAGGATGGGGACTGCCTGTTTGGAGCGATTGGGCATCAACTGAGGGGATTCCCACTGACATCAGAGCCCCACGGGAAATTAACCAAGAGGATTAGAAAAGAAACCAACGCATACATCAGGGAAAACCTGAAAGATTTCTACCCACAGATGATAGGAAACATAGTGGAACTAGAACCCCGGTATGATGTAGGAAAAGGTCGAAGCATACCTCAGGGACCACAGAAAGCAGGGATTCTGGGGAGGATACGAGTCACTGGTGGCACATACAACAGCCAGATAGTGGTATACGGGGAAGGACCACACGATAAGGACGAAATCAAAGGAAATAAGCATCACAAACACAATCGGCATATGGGCAAAAACAGTAGGATCGGACCACAAAATGGCAAGGGGAAAAGTAAAGAGGGGGGGGGGGGGGAAAGGAGCAAAGCGGGAGAATAGAATGGTGGGATGTGAAACTTCTGGCAGGGGAGAAGAAAAGGGGGACAGAAATGAGCAGGAAGAGATCAGAAGCAAAAAGGGGGAAGGAAGACCATCTTGGAACAGGATCGCCGACACCTCCAAAGAAGCAGCAGGGAAAACACGGGAAACATAAACCGCTCATGTCATCGAACGGGAAGCGAACCATGGATAAACACAGCAGAGCAACCAAGAGGTTTGGGCAAAACCCACACAAACCTGAAACAAAGAAAGGGCCAAGGGAAGCTGCGGAGGAGAAAAACAGAGCCTTTGAACAACACGAAATCAAGGAATTCGCCGAGTTCGCGGAGAACATCGCCAAGCTCAAACCAATGGAGAAGAATGCGCAAATGTATAAGCAAATAAAAAAAAACAAAAGGGGGAAGCAGAGAATGTATACCAATGACAGCGTGGGAGAAACTCCTGAAGAGGGAACAGGAAGAACAGGCCCAGCTAGTGACGGAGCACGATCACTGGCCACTTCACACGGCGGAAGAAATGATGGAGATAATAGAAGACTTAAAAAGGGGAAAATGCCAGGACAGGATAGTCTAGGCCGAATTACTACAATACGCCTCAGAATGGCTAATAAAGGACCTACATGCATTGATACAGGAGGTATGGACCAGGGGTCCCTAATGAATGGCAGCAGACATCAGATCCCCATCCCGAAAGTCAGGTCACCACAAGGAACAGATGACTACAGAAGAATCTCGCTATGCAGTGCGGGTTACAAGATATATGCGGCCTACCCACTACAATGCCTAGAGGGCCACATACCCGAGACATATAAACAGGAGGAACAAAGACAATTTCATTTCAACTTCATTACCTACTGAGTTAGCCGTGGGTAAAAAATTGATTGTCATAGTAAAATGTTTGTCAATTTAATTTTATGCAAGTGAGGTCTTCGACTCTTGTGAATGTAACTAAGCCGTTACAGTGTGTAGGAAAATATTGGGCCGTTTTTTCATCGACGTGAATAAATCTTGAGTAATCTTTAATCTCGTCTTTAATATAATAAGGTTTTCGCTTCTTGGATAAGTTCTACACAACACCTTAATCATTAATTACAAGTTATAAACATTTTTATAATGGAGTTTTGTGTTAACCACGAATAAAAAAGAAAGATCCAAAATCTAAGGAAAACTGTTACACCAAAACACCACAAAGAAAAATTTAGCATTTACGACGTTGAAATAAGAAATTGAAATTTATATTGTATAAAGATTTGCCGACATGCAAGTGGAAACAGAACATTTAATGACTATATGTATTGATTCACGTTAATAGTTAACACTATTTAAAACATTGAAGTGTGATATTAAAATCAATTTAAAGATAATTAAGATCACGGAGGCGTTATCTCCCAATTAATCGATAACGTTAATAAGCGCAAAGTGAAAAGATTAGAAACTAGTTGGTTGTATTAGCAATATTTCCCAAACATGTAACAGAGGAAATCAACGGAGCTATTCTATTTCTCTAATTCGACAGCGTTTGTTCATAAATTATACGTGTCCTAACCAAGAAAGTCCCGTCTTCAGCGGTTAATTTATATTTCCCATCACAATAAACTAGTGCCGGAGACGTATATATTTGAAAATTCTTAACGGATCGACTATAGAAGAATTCGAGGAATTGGTATTTATTCGGTTGTGATCTCACGGGCGAAAATGTGAAACGGAAAAACTCAAGGTTTTCTGTTTAACGCGAAACCTTCGAGCGGACATGCTCGTCCATGAAATTATAAAGATTTCATTGCATTGTGATGTAATCTTAGGGTAATGAGGAAGACTACCATAAAATTTAAGGTAATTAAAGAACGTCCAAATTCTTGCGTTAAAAGTGAATGCATCGGTAGTTCATTTAAATGAGATCATGACTGATATGACACTTCAGATGTTTGTCCAAATCTCTGGACGAAGCACTATAAATTGTAGACTGGTTTGTGCCATTAAACATTCAGCGCTATGTAAAGTATTTGCCGCACAAAACCATTAACAACAATAATTGTCTAATGGATTTCTCATACACAGTTAACTTTCACTATTTTTAACTTCAAGGCAATCACTATTACTTTGCAACCATAAGGTCTGCGAGGATTTTTTTTTGGAAAAAAGTGGCGCTCCTTACCTGTAGCTGATGAAGCTGTCATCATCACTCCAAAAACGTAAACCAGTGTGATAACACGAAACATTTTGCGATGGTCAAATGGTGTATTTTCACTTGGCACGGGTATATGAGTTGAAGATTTTAAAAAATTACGTGTCGTTAATTTACAAATTAATTACTATCGCACACCCGCTACCGTTTTGACATAATTCGATTACAATTCAATGCGAATAGCTCAAGTGTCTGAGGCCAACTGACTGCACCGACAGGTTTTGTACTTACCTGGTCGCACGTTGGTGCTTTTACCTTATTCACCATTCGTACCTACTTAAAGGAAAAAAACATACAGCGGCGATCGTATCTTTGGTCGTTGTGTTTTTTTCTTTAATACACTACGGGTTGGACCAGTATAATACTTTTTCATTTTTCCGCAAATTATTCCGCGAGTTCAGTTTGCCAAAAACGAATTCCGTGCGCTGAGTAATTGCGAACAATTAAGAAATAATTACGGTATAATTAGGTGGTTATTCTACCAAAATTTTTAAGTTTATACACTTCAGTTACCACGTCTTTAAAAAGTAATACAAGTATAATTGCGAATTACAGGCGACCTATTGTCGTGTTTGCCGAAAATTGCTTTTGACACCCTTTCATCTTGACAATTAGTATTAGGCAATGAATGACATACAAAATTTAGTTGCTCAGAAGATCGTGTGGTACTTCACCTACTTTCTCAAGTCACGAATCTACATTTCCTATTTCGAATATAGCTTTAGTGTTCTTTTATTCTCTTCTAAACACGTAACTCGAATACACCGTGCAATCCTTCCCAAGAGATCTAAATTCCAGTCTTATTTTGGAAATGTTTGATGTCTCATCGTGATTCCGTAATTGGTGCAAATTATTTACTTTGTAACTAGCTACGCATATAAAGGAAATCATTAACTTTCTGTACAAGGACAACCTGTGCCGATCTATGTTAAGATTACCAATGACAAACACTAAACCTATCTTTAAAATAAGGTGTAGGTATGGACAGTTTTCCTGTAACTCGATGATTCTGGCTAAATAGTGTGTTTTAAAATACTAATTTCTGCTTATATTCCGGAAGTTTACAGTGTGCATTGTAATTTTTATGCAAAAAGACACGGCATACTTTCGTGTTCACAACTTCCATATCACATCTCAGGCGTAACTCAGCCAAGCTGATAGCTTCAATCACATGTTAAATGCATATGCCTCATGATAAAGAGCAGTTCCTAACTGTAAAACTCAAAACATTCCAAATACACCAAAATAAATTTGACCCCGCACACTTGTGGCGTGACGGTCCTGAGTGATGCTCTTAAGACTGTATGCTCGTAAGCTTTACTTTTAAAAATTCAAATATGAATCAACAGACAGAATCTTCAAAAGAGAAACGAGAGGAGTTTATTTTGAAGTTTAGGCTTGCAAGAGAATAGATAATCAAAAAAAGAAAGAGGATGCAAAAAAGAAAAGAAGTTAATTAAGAAAACAGAAAGAGAGGAGCAACAAATTAAATTGGCCAAAAAGACAGATTGTGCGAATTTAAACCGCGGTGTAAAAGATTTCAACACACCATGAAAAAGTCACATTAAAAAATCTCGAATAAGAATAAAAGTTTGACAAACGATTCGTTTATATTAATCAAGCGACAAAATGCAACTGAGCAAAAAAGAAGGCAGTGAGCTAAAGTTGCACAAATCCCAGAAACATATGAAAAGAATAAAGAAGTAGGGCAGCAGAAAACGAAGAGCTTAAGGAAGAACTAAGACAATATCGGATCTAATCGAGCGTGGCAAAAGAGCCCAGAGAAAGAAATGCCGTGCATATTATTATTATACGCACAAGGCAAAGGTGGAGACTGGAGAAGGACAAAGAAAATGAGCGCTTCCTAAATCAAGCACGCCCAATGAGTCCGATAACGACGAGAACGAAAACAAGATGTTTGACCATTATCAGGAGACACTGAAAATGGATAAAATGCGAGTAAAATTAAATTCTATCAGAGCAGAGGTTACAGAATTTGTAGAAAAGGACGACATATTCTTTCCTGCTCCTGGAAAACGGGACTGGATTACAAAACATAAAACCAAAAAACAAAAGCGCTGTCCACGGAATTCACTGTTTAAGGTCGACGCATACCCACGTGGGAACGAAAGCGGGACGGACGCGGGATATATTTGTACAGCGGGATATACAAGTATAACGCAGGCTAATCACCGCATCGCTATTCGTGTTTGGATATCCCGCGTTCGGTCCGCTCCCGTTCTCGTACTCGCATTACCGCGTCGGTTTGACTGGACCTAATCTTTATAAAAAGTTCACATCACAACCAAAAAGGGAAATTACTTTCACTACTTTGTTTTTTTTTCTTGTTTGCCTTCTCCACTAGAGTTGTTTTATTTGGCGTTGACGTTATTATCTGTGAATGCTGCTTTGCTTGAGACTTCCTTACCATTTTGGATTTGGATGGACCAGGTAGATGCAACATTTCCTAAAAGGATAATGCTTACTTGTCGTTCTGGAGTCTGTTGACGATCTAGATTTCTTTGCGCCATTCCTTGCAAACTTTCCTCTGATTCTGGATTTTCATTTCGTATAGGAATAGTATGAGCAACTGTGTAGACTTGAGTAGACTTATCGTTTATCGAAACGTTGTTTTCATGAGCGTTTCTTCCGTGGAGTTCCGCTGGCCCAAAATCTTCTTGTGTGAACACGTCTGGATTATAGAGGCAAATTCCAGTAGCGAGGAATCCCTTAATTGCCTTCTCTGGAGTCGCTACCCTTTGGAGTCTATGGGAAGTGTGTGGCGGTATGGTTAGTAGTATGATCCCATTGGTCTTGCAAAATTCGTAAGCTTGCAAAGTGGAATGTGTCGAGTGGTTGTCCATTAAAAGTAACACTGGATCATCAACCTTTTTTTGGAGAGAACTTCTAGGAATGTTAAACGCTCTGGATACTTCTTCCATTTTTTACGGCAGTTGTAGCAGCCCTTAATTGATCAGCGGTCCAGGAAGCCTTTGCCGTTCGTCAACAAAATTTTCTCGGCATCTAGGAAAAATGAATGTGAAAATGTGCATCGAATATGGGGTAATGGCGGCCGGCCCCCATTACCCCGGAATAACTGGCCACTATAGCCCCAAAAAACAACATTTTAAATCACACCTGACAAAAAGGTAAATCATATCTGAAAAGATACTTACTATGAATTGACTCTATCTCTAGTCAAATGGGGTGTAATTTTCCCAACTTGGTTTTGAGTTCTCGTTAATAAAAATTCACTTTCCACAATACAAACAAACGACTTGTACTATAACTAAAACGCGATTTTCAAACTTCTGTTGTCAACAGGTGTGGTTTCTGCGGAACCAACACCAAACTTCGTTGGCAAGTTGAATGGCGCGTTTATAGATGATAGTATCAGTCGCGTTTACTTGTAAAGACAATCAACCACAAAATTTTGGCTGGCTCTCATTACCCCGGTGGCCACCATTCTCCCGGTCTCCCCTTGTTCAACATATTCATTATGTCATGTTCAAATTTTTATTTTGTCGATTGGAGTTCAGGGATCTTTATCACATTCGGCGCCCCATTGCAAACGTTGTCGTTTTACATGATAAAAAGAGGTACTTAAGTTTTGATATCTGACGCTGCGAGTTAGGTTTTCTGCGAAGGACATAAGAAAATTGCGGCTGCCTCGGCATTTTTTGTAGACCACCTTGATTGGGAGAGCCAATGCAAATTAACGAGGTATCTCCGCCATTGCTTTCCGTCATAAAATAGGCGTTTTAAGTTAGCTTAGTGTAGAAAGAGGAGATGAGCTTTGCACCAAAATTCATTCATTCGCGTTTTACTCGTGTGCTGGTAAAAGTCGCGTCTGGTCGGTCAACCGGGAACATTAGAGTGTCGCTTCTGGTTAGTCAAGGCGAACATAGTCAGTGCAAGAGGCTCTCGTTTTGACATCCGAAGAATCAATGCGTGCGATGAGTAGTGATGTTTAATTTCATGAAATTTATCTTTTTGTAACTTACCACGTAATTTATGACGTAACTTACAGTTTTGTCTGTAATTTATGAAATTTATGAAATATACGAGTTTTGGAAGATATTTTATTGTGTAGTGTGGATGTTTGATACTTTGCTGGAAAAGACTCATGGGTAATACGTTTAGAAGTAGGTATATTGTAAATCAACATAAGAAAAACTAAAAACTTAAACTCCTAACCCAAAGTAACATTGTATAATAGACATAAACTTATGCTATAGCACGAAACAAATGAACTACTTATCAAACTAATAAAAAAGAAATTCACAGTCTTCTTTAATTAACTAAAATGGTTGAATCACTTGTACTTGTACTTTACGCTACTTTCTGCGTGTTATCGGTATTGTTTCTTTGTAAAACGACTTACAGCTTATTGACTGAAGATCAGATTCGAGTAGGGATTCTTGGGGATCAGGATCATATACGGACTCATCTGCATTATGTATACTGCAGTTCTGAAAGTAAAATAATATAATATATCGGAAAATGTACTTGTTCACTTATATTACCAGTACTTCTAATGAATCATCTTTACTGTCGGAACCAGCAATATGACTTGCACTAAGTAGACAAGTAGTATCGCGTTTGCGTTTCTGTCCTTTGGTTTGGGGAGTTTCATCAATATGCTCCTCTTCTGCATCAGACGGGGTATCATTGTAACTAAAGTCATCGTCAGAGTTTCCATTTCCTTCTATATCCGACGTCCACGAAATATTCTATACAGAAAATAAATTGTAATAGGACATACAGGTGCTGTACTGTACCTATGTAACTTACAGAGTCAGAATCAGAACTCTCTGAACAAACTTGATTGGTTGAGAATGATTTTCGTGAGTACTTTTCTTTGGAACTGCTAGTAGGTGGTGCTTCAGGGTTATTAATATTTGATTGCTGATGCTGGAAGTTTCTGTCATCCTGAACCGTCGTAGGTTCTTGAGAACTAAACAATTTACTGTTGTGCTGAATATAATTTAGTTTTATAGCTCTTTTGCTTGTTAACCTATTTCTTCTGTTTGTGTGAATTAAACTTTGAGTGCTAAAGCTTCTTTCGGTGGCAGCTGATGTACATGGCATTGTGAGAATCCGTACAGCTAATTTTGAAAGTGAGAGATCTCCACAATAACCTTTCCACCAAGTTATTGCATCAACCGTAGGTAGTACTTCCCACAAAAAATTCTCTGCAAAGAAATGGAGTTTGCCCATGTAGTGACCTAATTCTGCTATTGCAGTTGGCAACATCATGTCTTTTGCCAAACCATTAATAAACTTCATAGCACGCATTTTTTGTTCACTTGACAAGTATGAGCCAACAGAGTGAGGATTTAACAGATCAGCAGCCATGTGGACAGGTTGCATTGCATACTGCTGCCTTTCTGAAAATTTTTGTAATATGTTATTCCTCTCCGTTTCTTGTAATTTTAGCAGTTGTAAATTAGAATCAAATTCTAAATTTATTGCATTGAAGGATTTGCACACTAAATGAATAGAAGGACTATCACCTTCCAGAAGTGTTATACTTTGTGTTATGGGCTTTAAAAGGTTTATTACACCTCCACACTGACCCAAAAATCCTCACTTAGGATAACGGGTTTTATAGTATGAACAACTTTTTGTGTGTCTTCTGTTATACTAAGTCTTTGCAAGGCAAATTTGCACTTAACGAGATCTTCCATTGATTTAACATGTGAACCCCACCTTGTTTTGACAGGCATACTTAACGAAGTTGTAAGTTTCATGTCCTTTTTTATTTCTTCTAGTTTTGCTCGCAATATCTGACTGGACATTATGGTCTTAACAATATTCTTAACAGACACAATGATCTGCTCAACAGATTCTACTCGCAATATATCTGAGCACATCAAATGAAGAGTGTGTGCCATACAACCATATGACACAATATGGGGATATTTCTCTTGTATGTTACGTGCTGCTTTACGCATATTAGCGGCATTGTCGGTAACTATTGCGCTAAATTTATGTGACCCATATTTCTCGATTATCTCTAACATGATACCTTCTAAATAGGTAGCAGTATGACTTGCAGTGCCACTTAAAACAGACTTGACAAATAAAGGGCGCGGGGTTGTGATGATAACGTTAATGACACTTTCGTTTCTTAAATTTGACCACCCATCACACTGAAGGGCCAAATTTTCTGAAATGTTCAAAGTTTCCTCCACATGAATTTGTACTCTCTCAAATTCTTCGTCAAGTAGACGATGTGATAACAGATATCGCCCAGGTAACGTAAAGGAGGGTCTCAGTCTTTTAAAGAATAGTTTCCAGTTTCTGTTTTCTGTAATTGATAGTGGTGTATTACTAGTAAACACTGCCTTTGCAAATAAGGCTGTCAGTTGTTGATGTTCTTCTACTTTCATTACGTCTACAAAACTTTCTACCATGGATCTTTGTTTGTTAGAAATGTAATTTGATTTTTTAACGGGTGTAACGGCAGATAAAGTGCGTACTGTATTTTTTTCAACATTACTCTCATGACGACTACAACTAGTAGTACTAGTACTAGGACTAGACGTACGCGATGAAGCTGTCATTTTAGAGCGAATACTGGTGGGGGCTTTCATGCAATTTCCAATATGGATTTTCATCCTAGTGGAATTTTTTGAATATTTTTCTTTGCAAAATTTGCATTGAACACATGTTGTTTTTTTATTACTATCTATACATTCTTCAAAATACATCCACACTGAAGACCTTGGTTTAACCATAATGCTGGAAAAATATTCGAGATTCAGCCCTGTAATGTATCAGAATTCAGAAACGTTAAATTTAACGTGCAGGTTATTTGTAGAAAACGTTATTTTGCCTATACTAAACAATGCAAAATAACGTTTTTTGACAGATAACCTGCACGTTAAATTTGACGTTTCTGATACATCATTGTATTTATTTATCATAAAAAACGTGATATATTATATCATACACATATCTGGTAGAAACGCAATTTATTTTTCTTAAAAATTTACCGCATTGACATAGTAGAATAAATATAATCATATGATTTCACAGATAGTTAACGTCGGGTTAAGTCTGTCTACCTACTTGTTAAATAGGTACTTCTACGTTCTACCAGATTTATGTGATCTTAATTTTGTGACAACATTAATAATTTAATTTAGATACCTTGTTCGTTGAATCCAATAGATTAGGTATATTATTTTACTGATTCGTCAACACAACACACAAGAGACGCATAGGCATAGGTACGCAAAACTAAAGTCAGCACAATTACACAAGGCGACACGCGGTAAGCCGTAAGCACAATGCAACATAATTCCAATAAAAGCAATGGGAGGGGTAAAATGAAACTCGTTAACCTTGATGAAATTTCACGTAAGTTACCGTAATTTATGTAATTTATGAAACTTAATAAATTTCATAAATTTCAAAGATTTCAGTAATTTATAGGGTTTCTGAAATTTCCCTGTAATTTTACCGTCATTTTTGTAAGTTACAAAGTGTAAAATTTCCATCAACATCACTAGCGATGAGCGGTTTCGGTCAGTAGGTACGGCGTTTTCCAAAAGAGGTCTACTTAGAGCCCGAATAATTAAATCCAGCGTTCCGGATTAACCGAGCTTCAAAAAGAAAAATTTAGTTCCAAGCGACAGTGTTTTGGCTATTATCACTACCCTTAGTGTAAGTGGGCCTATAAAATTTGCGCGCGTTAGCTCACAGGAACGGTGCCTTTTGCACAAGGATTAACGAGAGAGAAAATTACGCTAAGAGACAATTACGTATTTCGTCGTAATCGTATCGACTATCGTACTTCAATATAAATAAAGATGTTGTTCGTATTAATAACCATCGTGTTAGTCAGCGAATTCCAAACATTTCAGGCGCTCCGTAGTAGAGAAAAATTGTGTGCTGACCAATAGGAACAACAACCGAAACTACAAACCAGTTGATCATCGTCCAGGACATTTCTTTTCGACAGCTGTAGTCGGAGTCAACCATTTCCATGCCGTCGGGTTAAGAAAGCAGCCTCAGCAATCACTTGTCAACCCCAATGTAACGAATCATCCCCGTGAACTGTAAACCATCCACGTCTCAATAACAAGGATCACCACGACAAGGTTCGCTACAGAAATTGTAATCAAGAGACAAAAAGTAAATTCAGAACCGGATCATAAAGGTGTCGAAAAACTAATGTCAAATTGTATACTTTTTTGTATTCTCATCGAAAGAAATCTCTGAGTTTGTAACCAGTCTTATAAGACTTTTTATTTTTCTGGAATCCAAGCGAATTCCAATTAAATTTCATATTAAGGGAATCGAGTTATTTCGTGACCATAAACTAAAATCAACTGCTTCTGCATCACAACCTACTGAACCATATACAATGGAAGAAAGAGATGGCCATTTCTCGTTAGAAAGTAACTACTCGTCCCTGTGCTAGGTAGGAATTTCAGGTGTAAGTAATTTTTAAAAAAAATTACTTTAGCGGAGATGCATACTTAATTAAGTATCCCAATGTTTTCCACGCCTGTTTTTTTTTCAATATACCAAAAGTCACTCATTTCTGTCGTTGTTATTGAATTGGACAGCGCAAATGACCAGACTCTCACTTTTGTAGTTGTTTAGTTCGCATATCAACTAGTTTTATATCGAAAAGATAATACCATACGCCATTGGGAAAGACACGGGCAATATAGAAAATACACAGTCGAATGTGTGGGTGCTAATGCTCTTGTTAAAAGTATTTCATTTTGGTGACGTTTTTTAAATATGCATTACCAGTGCGTAGCAGGGCGATTTATGCTATTAATTGTCAGTAGTTTATTAGTACAATTGTCAACTTGTCCCCTCATTTCTATCTTACCACCTTTCCCTACCCGTTGCGAGTTTCGAAAGATATCCCAGCAAGGACAAAAAGGGTAAGTTGATAATAGTTTATTTTATTTTTGCTTTGTTAATTTCAAATCTACAGTCCATTATTTAGAAACAGTAGTAATTATTTCAGCTTTGGAAGACATGAACAGGTAAAGTAGCGAACCGATTGAGCTAGTTACCAGTTATATTTTTGTGTGATAGTTTTCTGATTGCGATTTTCATTTTTCCATCAAAACAAAGGAATTTGTCTATCAATAAATAGTATCAACGTTATAATAAAAAAATCTCCCGCAGCAACCATTATGGATTACAGTGACTATAGAGACAGTGTGGTTAAACGATAGTGTTATTTTCTATTGCTAGTTGAGGGATCCACCTTTTGGACAAATATACCGTAGTGGTGGAAATTAACCTGGAAACCAAGGGGACGAATTCATCTTGTTTAACACAATTGTGGCAGCATTATGTAATTATAGTAAAATCTACTAATTCGGTTAAACCAATCAGCTGAATGATAAATTGGAAAAAAAAACATGGCCGACATGGAGGCTTATGATCACACTGTCTTTATACAGTCATTGTATGTATACGAGGATAAAATCGTTAGGCTTATCGACTCAACCTGTGACAAAAACAACAAGAATTGCACAATTGCACGTAACGTGAGTACTTTATGCTGTAATCATAATAGTTCATCAACTTAATTTAAATAAGTCGCCAACATAGTTTCTTACGAATAGTTAACCGAACAGGAAGACCCAATTGAATTGAAAGCAAAGGTGACTAAGAACATTAAAAAATACTGTCCAATAGGACAGCTGATGGAAAAGTTAATATCACATCTCCCTGAATTTTCATATCTTACAATTTAAATAATAGTATATTAAGATACAAGTGTATAATCAAGTCTTTAAAGCACGCGCAACGAGTTTAAGGGCACGACGCAAAGCGGAGTGCTTTTAACGTTGCAAGTGCTTTAAAGACCAATTATACACGTGTATCTTATAGTATTTTTTATTATACCTGCAGTATAATTTAAAAATAGGAAATACAATGAAATCAATTGTTGTAAAATCTAATCAAACGTTGGTAGGTGTAAAATCCAACTCCAGTAAAGCCTATTATAAAGAATATGAAAAGTTGTTTCCATGGATGAATAGGAAGTTACTTACGCATACATTCTTAAATGCATCCATAATGCTGGCATATATGAAGGAAATGTCAAAGGTATTTAAATCTTCTATATTTTGGTGCATTCATTCAAAACTTTAAAGCAATGCTGCGATTAAAAGTGGAACAGATTTGGAAGCATACCCTAAATTACGCGCGTTTGTGAAAGCTTCAACCAAAGGATAGGTACAAAAGCCAAAGAAATGTTCTGCATTTAAGAAAGCGACCTAAGAGGATTTTTTATTTCATCCAGATGACAGTTTCAAAAGTCATACTTGAAGTATCGTTACTTAGCAACTTTAAAGCACGTGTGTTTTAAAGACCCTTTTTCGCACGCATTTGAGTGTTTAAAACGGAGATTGTGATTCAGGTATAATAAAAACAAATTTACACGACAGATAAAATTTAAACAAAAAATTTTGCAATTAAAAACAATTCTAAAATGGAAAAATATACACTGAAATAACAAATTCCGATGAAATAAATCAATTCTGTGCTTATTCGCAATCAAATCCTCCAGATTTAAATTAAATTAAAACATTCGCATATACAAGGTGGCCCGGTATTATTACAGCCTAAATAACGTCCACCTGACGTTGTTTACACCACACTACATTACATTTTCTATAAATTATGCCTATACATTTTTACTGTAGGATCAATACTTTGGGAGGTACAAGAGACCGAATATTATGATAAAGCTGATAAGACGCAACACGGATTGTAAGCAGTGAGATGAGCACTACGTATTCCGTTCATTGTTTACCTTCCATACAACTACCATATGTTTACCTTATTGTTGAGTTTTCCGTTTACGTTTACTTCGCCACTCTTACCATTATCCATTACTCTTACAGTCAACATAAGGTAGATCGCGCGCATATAGTTTAAGATAATCTAGCTAGCGTGTAACAAATATTACGCTGTGTTAGATTGGTGATTTAACAGTAGTATGTATATTCTTCAATTTCTATTGTCAAATTTACAGTTACAAAGGAAATGAATAGTACAACGAATTCATAAAACTGACGTTATAATTAATTGAATTAACACCTATAAACAACCACGTAATAGTAATATGAAAACAATGAATTCAAATTACTCATTACCATAGAGATTATCTTAGCTTATTAAAACGCTATAAATGATCTGGTTCAACATTTACGGCGTCCTATACATAGCATTTATATGTATTTAATTAAAAATTACATTGAAATATCCGTCGTTGAAGTTCATTATGCAGTATAATTTCAATTAGACACGCCCGGATCTTGTATGATTTTATCGCCTACGCGGTGGGCCATGCAAATTTTTTAATTATTAATGAGTGAAGAAGCGGCTATTATTAATTTTTATAGAAATCTCAGCCAGAAATACCCGAAACGTTTGAACTTCATCCACGAGCCTTAAAATATGAAGACGGGACATCTTTTTGCGGACATTAAATTTCTTCTAATTTTCAGCTGCATTTTTATGTAATATGCGTACAATTGACTTTGGCATCTCAAAAGTAACTTACCACGTTCAAAAGTATTGTAGCGAATATTACAGAAATCCCGATAGACATCGAGACCCCGTGAAAGATTAGTTATCGGCGATAAGAACGAAGGCGGATGTGACACAATCTTTCCGGGAAATATGACGTGTTTTGTTCTAGAGTGTTCGGGAATGATCGGAAGCACTCGAAACCACTCGAGTACGATATATAAGCAAATCCAATTGCATTTCAGGACAGTTCCAATTTCAACGCCGAGGTAATAAATGGATCGTGCTGTTATAAATTGTGTATATGTGGGTGTTATAGATCAATTAATTGTAAATCAATAAATCACATAATTAAATTAACGTTACAGTATATAAACATGTACGTTTTCTTTTCGAAGACGGATAGCTTGGTCGTCAAAAACGTACCCATCGAGGCTGTCGTTTCATTTTCATGTAAAAGTACAATTTCTACATTATGTGAAAAAATAAAATATATACAAGTACGACATAATCATAATAGCAAAGAAACCAGCCCTTTAGTCCTTGTCTTTCAATTATGAAGAAATATCTATTTATTTAAGTGGCCCATAAGGTTCTTTATCCATGGGAGAAATTTCTCAAATGGATAATCAAAGACGCACGAGGCAAATACAAGATTATCTAAAACCGCTCAATGAGCAAGTTAGTATTAAAACCGTTTTCCGAAATGGGTCGCAACTGTTAATGCGAAAATTACAAATTCATTACCTACATGAAACAAATCGAACGCGTTTAGGACAGGGTTTCCATGGAGTAATCAAAATATTATCCACTAATGGATAATGCGTTTCCGTTAAAATTGAACGTATGGCTTCTTTATTTGACGGTTTTGGATAAATACCTAAATGTACGGATATTAACAAATTTTATTCCAAGCTTAATGAGGAATTCTTCAATTTAAGAGTAACTCGACAGCATTCTAGACTTGTTTTTCTAATGCGAGTCCTCTGATAATTGAATAGGATTTAATTGCTTTTAAAATGAGTTTTTATTGCGAGCGGCGATTTATTTATTATTTTTGTTGCCGGCCACTTAGATAACCAAAAATGAAATAATTTTCGCAAATTAATTAATAGCATCAAGTCCTTTTATGTACTGAATTAAAGATCTTATTTAATATAATTTTGTAATATTATTTGTCTAATATGTAGATATAATTATGCTGATAATAGTTCCTAATAGATCTATCCTCAATTCTTGCGCAATAAATTTCAATTTTTGAGCGAATTGTTGGGAAACTTTCGTGAAAGTGAGTTATAAAAGTTTTGAGGTTTTCGGTACTCCTCGAACGTCAAAATAATTACTTTTGGGCTTATACCGCGTTGTTTTAGCTCGCTTCATATTTAGTTTGCCATGCCTCGTGCATTATTACCCAGAATAGGGATTGTCAGTCTTTATTTACCCGCACCAGTATCATATTTATGATCTCACTCTATATTTTACTTTAGTGGTATACCAGTGATTTATGTACTGCTCGTTTACATTTCTAATTCAGCATAGCTGTATTTCTTATCATACATCTACATGCTTTGAAAATTCTGTAAGTTCTTTTTGCTATATTAGATCACATTAATATTTTACAAACTACAACATTGTAATATTAACACCTAACCTGTTAAATCTCAGTAACGTTTAAACATTTCAGTTTCCTTATTACGATTGAAATGTACAATCTATTGCTGTGTAAACTACATGGGGGTGTCGACTAGATTGAAACAATGCCGAAGATGAGAGCGAGCCACTTTGTAGTCTAAAAGTACGTGTTATTGTCGTAATTTCGGTCTGAATATCGAAAACAGCAATCAAGACATCCTGTTTGTAATATATATTGTTGTGTTATTTTGTTTTAGTTGTAACTTGAAAGAAATTATAGAGCGTCTGGATGTGACAATTTTGTTTAGTTCATTTAATTAACCGGGGGGGTTATTAATAATTTGAGACACAGGATTGCGTAAATTTCATGTTATAGTTTTGGTTCAATTTCTTAGAAGTGTTCTGTTTTTATTTTATTCCTAGAATTTTTTTCGATGTAAATTTCTTTTTAAATTTTATTTGCCGTTAACGAGGTATAGCGCGAAGTAGAGATAAGGTTCTTCGCAGAATTGCCGGGCGTACGTGCCGTTTAGCAAGAAGTTGAAAAATCGACGCTTCGCGTGATTGGCGGGCGGAATGTGGAAGAAAGGAGAAGGGCTTTTGGCTTAAATAGAAAATTTTTGAAGAGAGCGGGGCTTTTTGGTCGTGACAAAGCCAACCGGCGCTTCTTCGGTTACGTTATTTTTTGAATTTTGTGGAAGTTTTTTGCGTAGTGGATCCAGGTTTAATTAGAATTTTGTGTCTGCCGTTTTAAGAAGAATTTATTGAGAAGTTTAAGAAGTTTGTCGTCGTCCTGTTTTTTTTTATTTTGCGGAAACACGGAAGTTTTGAATTTGTGGGTACCCGAAGAGAGAAGACGTCGGTGTTTGAGTGTTTGGTTTGCGTGTTTGTGTACGGATACCTCTTTTTATCGGAGTACGTTACTCGGACTAATTTTAAAAGTAAGTAGTAGTTAGTGGTTTGTTTTGTCTTGTTTTTTTTTTGTAATGTTTGAGTAATTTGTTTTTTTTGTGTGTGTCATTTATCTGTTTAAAATTGTAACAATTTGTAAAACAGAAATTTACGCAATTTTTTGTCTGAAATTAAACCAGTCATTGCAATCCAGGTTTTGTTTATTAGAGTCAAAGAGAGGTAATTGTCGGCGTCTCTTACTTTGTTTCAAGTTGATTAAACCTGGGGGTAAAGTTTCATATTGGAATTTAAGGATTTGGTTAAGCCACCTATTTATGTCATTGTTGGAATGCTATAGGGTGGCAGAATCCAGCTGGACCTTGAGATGCGGATAAAAATTTTGTTTTCATTTTAATTACAACTGAGCTAGCTAGAGGTAAATCGTGGGATTCCCAGAAGTGAAGGTTAGGTCTCACAACAATATAATTCAAGTTATTTCATTTTTCATTAGACCTGGGAATTTCAAATACTAGAATTGGGAAAATTGATTGATTTATTATTTTAGTGTTAGTTTCTTATTGTAAATTGATTGTTAATTCGTTTAATTCCATTTTTTGCATTTAGTTTGTACAATAGATTAAAAACGGGTAATTTAGAGAACATTTAATCGAAATTTGTGGACGTGAGTTTAAAGTTTTATCTGGTCAGGTGTTGATAAAAAGTTGTTATTGGACAAGAATTAATTGGTTTTTCGACATACAATGTCACGTGCGAGATAAGCGATGCAGGTGTGTTATCAGTTTTGACGGAATAGATGGAATTTTGTTTGTCATCGGGAATCAAGATGTTGATTTTATTAGAGGAAGTGGTTTTTGCCTAAAGCGGAAGAATTAAGAGTAATTTTGACAGAGAGCGTAATTGTCTGTGACGCTAATTTTTGTACCGGTAGTCCAGCAGGCTATGCTTTTTTAAAAATAAAAACAACTTCTATCCGTTCCGATATAAATTATCTACCTTAGTTCCACATAATCGGATAGTGATACAATTAAAATTGAGACAACGTGTCCTAGACCTGTTACATGAGAGACACCCCGGAATGACTGTGATTAAACGAAGGCAAAGGTGTGGTGACCAAGCCTCTCGAAAGACGCTAAAAAGCACGTCAAGAATTGCAGGAACTGCCGTAAAAAACCACCACCACCCCGAACGACCATGGAAATGTTTAGCGATTGATCTTATGAGCCCCCTCTCCAATCAGTTTTAGTAGTGATCGATTACGACTCACGATACCAAGAGATAAGGGTTTTAAAATCAGCCACTTCGACCACCATAATAAAACATCTTTCCGTTTTATTTGCAAGATTGGAAATCCCCAAAGCCATCAGGTCTGATACCGGGAGGCATAAGTCAAGAATTCCAAAGTTTCTGGGAAGAAAATGGAATCACTCCCATCCACACGCCGCCATATTGGCCCCAAGCGAACTAGAAAGCAGAGAATATGAATCGACCAATTCTAAAATGGTTACAAACGAACTACTATTTAACAGAAGAATTTGGAACAAGATTCCGGACATTAATGATCTTGTGGGGGGAGATTGAACTATCTTGTTGTTGTTGTTTCGTTACCTGATTTGTTACCTGCGTTGCGTATGTTATTAACGGATTAAATGAGAATAAACTGGAGTACATCAAACTTTATTCAGCACAGAATATATGAAGATGTACTCTATACGCCATGTTCATTGTCACTTCTCGCATTTCCAATTTCTAACAAATAATAATGTCACACTAGGTATACAAACGGTTAGTGACATGGTTGACTATAACATTTCGTGATGTGATAGGTATATAATTTTCAGGTCAGGAGTTTTTGAGTTTTACGGTTAAGGTAACCACAGAATTTTAGTCACGTAAATATATCCGTGTCAATCTTATTGTCCATTACTACGTCCTTTCGCTGCGATCTTAGAGGAAGAAATAAATTCCGGCTCATCCTGACCGCGGACATAGTTGAGTACAACCGCAATGGCAGTGGACGAGACAACCACTCGGGGAGATCGCCGCGAATTGACTGTAGATGTGCCTTTCGTCTACCATAAACGTCCGTGTACGTATGGTACAGTATTTCATATGGGGACTTCAGTTCGCTCGAAAGCGACGACAATTGCCGGCCTGTGTGGCGCAGCTCAGTTGAAGCTGAACTTCGGTACTAAGGGTCCCTGGTTCGAATCCGAGTTCGGGCATGGATATTTGTAAATGTATAGGGGAGACTTTCCCAGTACCGGACAGGGCGTGTTTCCAAAAAACGCCGCTGGCTCCTGAGGGTGGGCAAGGTGGTCAGTGCCCACCCTGAAAAAATTCAGGTAGGTAGAGAAAAATGAAAAAGAAAAAACCGAAAAAAACAAATTAAATTTCTGTTCAGTAATTTTTTTTTCTTTAAATGAGTTATTATAGAACAAACAGCTCCCAAAACTTGTATAGTATTATTTGTATTAGTATAGCTATAGTATAACGTTTAAATTTTCTGAAAAGCCCGAGCGCAAATCGTAAAGTGGTATTTAATATATTACAAAGTAGATTGTCTGACATCTCATACTGTAAAAATCGGATTGAAAACCTGTTTTTTAATAAACTATTTACAAGAAAACTCTGAAACTTATAAATTTTATGACAAAGCCATATATCACTTTGCGTTAACTAAAAACAGACAGATCGAATTGATCTACAAGCAGGTAGGTACCTTAAAAAGGATAAATTCGTACGTAATTATACATATGTTGTTCAGAGTTTTTGTTTGGTTATTTGTTAATAAAGAGTTAATTTTTGTTTTCGTTTTAAGTTTTCTAGAATGTTATTTCTGTTATGATTCCTTTTTACGTACTGTTTTTTAAATAATATATAATAATGTATATCTACCAAAGTTCTATCAACGATTACCCAGTCCCGTTTCCCTTCCTGTCACGAGAAAGCTTTAAACCGGTTTTTGCTGGACGGTTCACGTACAATTTAGTATAGGGAAATGATATTTTTTGGTCGCTACTTCACCTGCCCACCCATTACTGAACTCCACGAACCGCCACTGCGCTAGGTAGCATGTAAATAAACATTTGACAGACAAGCTAGTTGTCACTCAAATCTGCTGTACGGTTCCCATTCGTTTCCCGCCGGCGTTTTCTAAACAGTGAGTAAGTGATTAGTTTTTGTTGTGCCGGCGCCTTCCTGTCTTAAGCTTCACCTTCTGATCTCCGTGACTTGGTAAGTAAAATGTCTTTAATTATATTTTGTGTTAATACGACTTACTTGATAAATAGACAGGAGCAATTAAGTTTTAATTTAAATCATTAGCTTAGTATGCAAAATTTTAGTACTTCCCCCTCCCCTTTGCCCAGTACCGGACAGACATGACTTTCCCAGTACCGGACACTAACACTATCCTGTTTTGGCGTACTAAACTTTTTTTTCTGTCCAGGCATATATCACGTTATGCTGATAGAAAAGAAAAGGGGCCTTTGGTCTGAAGATACAATGAAGTTGGCTATTGAGCAAGTCGTATCCAACAAAATAATAAGAGAGGCTTCGTTTCCTTTTTCAGTTCCAAGAAGCACATTAGCTGACAAAATAAAGCTTTTAAAAGAAGGGGGAAATGTGGATATGACACCCCAGGTGCGTCGCTTCAAGCAGACCTTTTCGGAAGAGTCAAGATTAGTTGAGTATTTAATTGATTTAGATAACAAGATGATGCCAATGAACAAAAAAGAATGTTTAAGATTTGCTTTTGAGATGGCTGGACATCTGAAGATTCCGCATCAGTTCAATAAAGAAAAAAAAGGGCAGGTGATATTTTTATTATGAATTTTTAAACCGTCATCCCAAACTCTCGTTGCGAAAACCTCAATCCACAAGTATCCAACGGGCAGTTGGGTTCAACAAGGAACAAGTTGATTTGTTTTTTAACAATCATGAGAAAATCTTAACAAAATCTAATTTTTCCCCCTCAAAAATATTTAACTGTGACGAAACTGGTGTGTCAGTCGTGTATGAAAATGCTGCCATGGTGTTATCTCGAAAAGGCAAACAACAGGTCAGTAAAATAACGTCGGGAGAAAGAGGGAAAAACGTGACTGTACTACTATCAATCAACGCTACTGGTGATGTGTTCTTTCTTACCCCCTTTATTTGTATTTGGAAGATTGAAAATGGCCGAAGAATTAAAAACAGATGAGAGTCCAGCTCTTTTGATCTTAGGTGGTCATAGTTCTCATAAGGAGCTACAAGTGATTCTGTATGCAAGAAACAACAACGTGCATATGATTAGCCACCCTCCGCACACACTTCAGCCACTGGACCGTGCAATAATTAGACCCTTCAAAGCTGCGTACAATGAAGCCTGTGCTGTGGATGAATCTATATCGCCCTTAAAATATCTCAACGGGACATTGCAGGTTTAGTAAGGACTGCTTTCATGGCTATTTGCAGGATGGAACTGGCAAAGTCTGGGTTTGCCTGCACTGCACTGAAAAAAAAGAAATGTTGTCGCAACTAACAATTAGTTGCTTCAACTAATTTTTTTAGTAGCTATAGCCTCAACAAAAATATTTGCTGTAGGAAATCAACATAACTTGTTGGAAGTAAATTTGTTCCAGTAACTAAAACAATTATTTGTGACAAATTATACAAGTTAGTTAAGAAAGCATACCATTTTTGTTTGAGGAACTAAATAAGCTTGCAAAAAAATTTGTCCCTGTAACAAGTAATGCTTAGTCGCAGCAGCATAGCGTTATTGTTATAGGAATCAATGATCATTTGTTCCAGTAACTAAAACAATTATTTGTGGCAAATTATATAGTGTAGTTAAGATAGCATACCCTTTCTGTTTGATGAACTAAAGAAGCTTGCAAAAATATTTGTCCCTGTAACAAATATTGTTACGTAATGCTTAGTAGCAGCAGCATAGCGGTATTGTTATATAAACTAACGAGTATTTGCTGGACCTCCTTTTTTATCTTTGTTGTAGTAGCATACCATTTGTGCTGGAGAAACTAATAAATTGTCTCAAATGATTAGTTGGATTAACTATGAATCCTAGTTGGCACAACAAATTTTCCGATCTGTCTGCATCGTCCGCGCGTTTTGGTGATGGTCAATTAAAACAAAACACTTTTTTTAAAATACACATTTATTAAATTTACCTAACTACATAAAAAAAACTAAAACAAAATATAAAACACTTAAATTAAAACTTACCTATACTATATATAAACAGATTTTACATATACAGGGTGTTTCGAAATTCGCGCACACGGACTGTGGTATGGTGTTATAAACGAAAACTGAATAAAAAGTTCCTCGACCAGTTTTTGATCAGACCGGCACTTTTCGAGTTGTTGTTCGAAAAATCTAAAATGAAAATGCCGGAAAACAAAAGATAGTTCAAAACAATTTATTGTAATTATCGTACACTTCAAATTGCGAAATAATGGCCAGTAATTATTCAAATCCACAATATTACAAGTGTGCGAATTTCGAAACACCCTGTATTACATGCCAAAAGAAAGGTTATTCATCTAACACAGTACGCGCCAATACTATAAGTAGGTACGTATATAAATATAGAAGTAAACATACAAGGGGCGGCGGGTTTTAATTTTTTGCACAAGGGTGAATTTTCGTGAAGAATAGAGATCGTAAATTAAGATTGGTTTTATCAAATTTTGCCTCAGTATCAGTACCATATTAGATTTGGAAGACGATGATTATGAATATGAGTTTAAAAGATGTAGGGCGATTCACGAAACTTGTTCGTTATACTTATAAGTGTTTAAATTTGCAGTTGAAATTTGGTTTACCTGCACCCATTGCGAATTGAAATAAAATAATTGTAAGAGGGCCCCGCTTCCGTAGATACCGGAAGTTTTCGCCATCTTTTGTTTTCTATTTTTTTAAATACGCCATCTTATTCTGAATTCAACTCATTTAAAATTTGTATAGATTTCTGTTATGGTTGTTCGTAAAGATGCAAGGGTCCGGTCAAAAACTTAAGTTTTTCAAATTGCAACTATATTCAAAAACTACCGGTTATAGGGCTACAGAGTGGTAATAAAAGTGGCTCTAAAAATTCAATTCTACATTCAATCTTGGTATCAGAAATAGTAATTGCAATTTAAAAAACTAAAGTTTTTGGCATTTTTTTTATTTCTAGCTTTGATAAATGGAAACTTTTTCAAGACTTTCAACGGTCATTAAACAAATTCCTTAAACTTTAAGGATTCAATTACAAAAACACTCAGTTATCTTAGACGGGTTGAGAAATCTGAATTTTTGAATGGAATTCTTGCATCTCCAAATTTTTCCAGAAAAATTGATTTATTAAAAACTATGATAGATTTCTACGCAACTTGAATTCAGAATAAAATGGTTCATTTATAATTGTTTCTATTTCAAAAAAGCAAGATGGTGGCAACTTTCGGTATTAACACAAGCGACGCGAAATTATTTTATTTCAATTCGCAATGGTCAATTATGACTGTGAAGCAAGTTCCAAGACAACTGCAAGTTTAAAAACTTCTGACGAACCGACTGCACGAATCACCCTGTATAATTTGCATAGGGGGAAACCTTAAGATCACCTTGTTCCCCATAAGTCGCCGCCCGTGATACATTTAAAAATATTATTTCGCCCCTGGTACATATAAAAATATTATTTTTAACTTCAAAAATTGTCAAGAAGTATGTGTAAACTGCCGATTAAGTATTACAAACAAACATTTTTTGGAGTTACAAATAATCTTCCATCTGCTATTCTGTGTATTGCGCATATTGGAATTTCACATAAGTCATTATATTTCACAAAATTAATCCTATTATGTTTGGTTTCTACCTCATACGAAAAAAAATGTTCATCAAAGTTTGAAATTGTAATTTCCTTATATAAAAATCCTACTTCCCTTCGACAATTAATGACTACGAATTCCACTTCACCAAATAGTGGTAAACCATTTTTTTGAATTTCAACAAAGATAATACTTTTTGATTTATACTTTATATTTGCATCAGAAACCCATTTTGCAATAAAACAATTTGAAAATGTGGAGGGAATGAACTGACGAAAACGTGCAAGATTAGTATCATCATCGATCACTTCAGGACCTATGATAATCGTATCTTTAAAACCCTCTTTTGCCATTAGGCGTTGAGAAAATTTCAATTGGTTTTTTATTGCTAAAGTCTTTGTTATATTTTTGCGTGAGCAACTAACATCCGCGGTCATTTTTGACTGCCTATGTTTGGATTCATATCTTAAACAAGATAAATTTTTAAGGGGACCAATTTGTTTCATAATGTAAATATAGTGCAATAAGTGATGGTGTTTAGGTTTCAACGTGTCTTTGAATAATGTTTGGTACAACGCGTTATGATTAATTATATAATGCTCTAATTTCAAAAGAGTGTCATTATCAGTATAAGAAAAGTTAACTAGATTTATTATTTCTCTCAAGATTATGTAAAAGTGCCAAATTTCGTCATCTCGCGGTACGAGGTCTCCAACCAGTAAGGCAAAACATTTTACGAATGCAAGCATCTCGGATGCAGACATAGAAATTTTACTCTTTTGATTGAAGTCTTTAACCAATTTAGGTGGTTTATTTGAATATTCGTCTAGAAAGTAAAAACTTTCCAATCTACTATTTAATGTATTTAAGGAAAAATATTGACTATCAAACAATAAATATCGTAATATATGTAACATATCATAGTGACATACCCCTTCGTATAAATCGTGCATAATATCTGCGTAATAATTTTGCGCCACGTGAAAGAAGTTTAATTCATTAAAAAGACAATTACTTTTAATTCCAGTTTTAGATAAATCATCCAACATAAGATCCTGTTCATAATTCTCTATTGTTCGCATTACTGCGTGGTCTACATTAGTTTGAACTTGAGAAGAAAATTTATCAATTTTACAAAAGCGACAATTAAAACTTGCACTAAAACTCTCCGTAAATCCCAATACTGAATGTAGTCCTAAATTGTCTCCTAGAATAAGTGTTAAAACAAAAAAAACTTCAACACGTTCGTTCTGAGCGGTACAAAATGCAATTCCATTAGTTTCTAAAAATTTGAATTCTTCTAATAAAGGTTTAAATACAGCACTATTTCCAAAATCCTTTCTGGAATTACTATGAAAGAGTAATGCCAAGAAAATGTTTTGCAAAAGAGAAGAGTATTTTGGCGGGATTGTCGGTAAAGAGACATAAACCGCCCCTAGCTTATGCGTTCCTGCATGAGAGCCTAAAGGGTTGCCGCATTCGTAGTCATCAAAATACATTAGCAATGGTAGGATTAATTTATTTTGGTTTGAGTTGAATTTTTTAATAATGCTTTGAAAATGAGAAGACTGGTAAATATTACTGATTACTTTATCTTGCCTTAGCTGTTGAATGTACAATAACATCTCACTATACAAATTAGGCACTTCAAACAGTTTGGTGAACACATTTCGAAGAGGTATAACCTGAGCAGTTACATCAACGGATGTCAATACATCCACTTTATTTGAACGTATAACAGTTTGACGTTGTCCTATAATGTACGTGATAGGTTTGATATAGCAATCACTATTTTCAAAATGTTTAAATCGAAGATATTCTGTTTTATAGAGACTAAATGGGTCAATCATATGATTAAACATACATTTGATGTCTGTAATAGTTTGTTCTAGTACATCAAAGGGTCGTAACAAACCTAAAATAAAGTGTTGTAATTTACAAATAAACCCACTTTTTAAAAATTCCGTAAAAAAATCTATAATATCTTGAACACATTTTCGAGGCAATAAAGATGAACTGTACAGCTTTGCTATAAATTGCATGGTTTCATGATTCATCATGTCAACAAATTCATTAACGACTGAATCATTGGAGAGATTACTAGAAATGTGATGTTCTAATGCAACGTCAGTTGCAGAAGGGTTACCAGTATCACAAGTTGGTGCAAATTCCCTAACAATATTAGGAAAAGAGTTTGTAGAACTATTGTTACAGTCACTAAATAAATGCTTGCGTTTTAGATGACTTTTGAAAGTTTTTAGGTTTACAAAGTCACGTGCACAATTGGCCTCACGACAACGATAAACACTATTAGTATGTAATGCATGCTGAATTTTTAAATGCATACAGAGTGCTGGTACAGATGGAAACGAGTTACGACATACAAAGCAAGTTGGCATTGTTAAACAAATTTACAAATTGTCAGAAACTATTCAAAATTATTTATATCTGCAACCAATGTATTGACACCTATAATTTTTTTATCATATGGCGTAGTTAGTTCATAGACGCACCTCTGAATTATTAACCACACTTGTTCTGCTTCGCTGGGGTAACATGCGTTGAGAGCGTGAATGATGCTAAATGCAACATCTACTGCTTTTAATGGCGTGGGTACCTCGTAGAACACGTCATCCACTGCTACATAGCACTTCTCCAGTGATGCAAAATCTTCTCCTACTAGAATCGGTGTGGGTTGCAAAGTTAATCCATACGTCGCTAACTTGGAACGCCTTCTTTCGAGAGAAGGCTTAATTTCTCCAGCAATCTAGAAAAAGAGAAACACAATGTACTGAGAATGCTGTAATTATTTAATTACTGCACCTTTACATGACAAATAAAACCCTCGGTTATTTCAACTCTTGACGGTTTCCAGACCCCAGTTCCTTTTTTTTTAATGACAATTGGTTTTAATAACATGGGCAACAGGAACAATACATGGCAATTATAGGAATCTACAACGGATAAAATATGATAGTGTTTCTATAATAAAAATTCCATACCCTCATTTAATTCATTCTCAAAGATTTGTATGTATTCCGTGACATCTTTTTTATTCAAGCTTTTAGCGTACGCTAAAATTTTCCTTGCGAATGAATCAAAATTTGTATACATTTTAAGTTCTAAATGGGGATACAATTGATTAAAATCTTTTTGAATCTGAAACGAAAATGATACAATAAGTGATTTTTTTGTAATACAAATAAAATTTTACCAGAGTGTATCCCTTTTTGTCTTGGAGGGACGGAAAAGTCCGCATGTATTCGATAATAGATAAATTTCGGAACGGTGCCCTTTTATGATAGGTGGCGTCCCACCTTGTCATGACATCCGTCCAAAAATCTACAGAGTTCTTTAACCACGTGACGTCATCGTCGTTTTCATCTGAAGCATCATGGTTTTTTGCATTTTTCTCATGTATAGACGACCTAGACGGTAATAATCCGCTTTGACGCAATTGCCGTCTCATATTATAAAATTTTCGAAAAAGTTTTCCGCTGCCCAATTTTGTCCACGATGAATCGTTCCTAAAAATATATTAATTAATTTCAACTTTAGGCAATTTACAATTTACCTTGTTTTCTGTCGGAAAAAGGGCATTTATGGCAGCTGCCAATGACTCAAATCTGTCGCTTGACATTCTAGGTAAAAATAATGATATTAAAAAAATTACCCATTATTACTGAAGTTAAGTAGCTCCATATCAGGAAAGAGCGATATTACCTTTTATCGATATCATCAGCCACTTCGCCCTCAATGATAGTGTCGGTTAACTTGTCACGAATACTATCGTTAAATTTTTTGTGCTTATCATAATAACTCATCACCATCTTTCCTTTGTTACTGTTCAGTAATAGCTTCCTTAATTCTTCCGCATTTTTTTTAATTACTGCATTGCCGTCAATATCATTATCTAAAACGATGAAAATGATGAAACGTGTAGATAATTGTTACTAAAACTTACATGACGCAGATGTTGTCACTTCGATATATGATGGCCCAGGAGCTTCAGCATCAGAGGTACAGGAAGATACCGATAGTGTCTCCGAAATCGCAGAAGAAATAGAAGGCGAAGGACTCAGTGTATTAGGGTATTCGATGGCGGATTGTACAGTTATGACAGGGGCTCTAAAGAGATCGTACTTTTTCTTGAAAATAATACGGGGGCCAATCTTTGGTATTAACTCTTTGATTACGTCGTCCGTTAAGGACTCAAATGCCTCCCAAGTAATTTCGTTTTCTGGGAAAAAAAGATCAATTTTCCACTTGTTCGTCACACACATAACACAAGGGACATTTTAAGCGTAACATCCTGTATATCTTTTAGATTACGAAAAAGAACGACATTCTGGATAAATAACTGTCTAATTAGAAATCTTAATATCCTAAATTCAAAAAAATGAAAAACAACTTTTAAAAATACTTAAAACCAGGAATAAAAGATACATCAACATGCTGCCTAATATTTAGGAAAAGGAGGTTATCTGGCACACCGCCAGGTTTGACTTTGAAAACAATTTCATGGCTGTAGAAAAAATCCCATAAAATCACCACTTTTCTTTAAATTAAAAAAATGCGCAATACAGCATTACAATGATGAGTATTAAACTTATATGTCTAATAACTTATGGTTCTTTTTGTATGGATAATAAGAGCAAGACGTTGATCTCAATGTTGATTGCAATTCTTTTGGTTACATTGGTTATATGGTCTACCATGATAGTAGGGATAATCGAATGTGATATGGTGGAGAATGTTGACATTGCGCAGTTCGCGCATGCGCAGATCTGATATCTACAATGCTTGTCTTTACTAGAAAAATCAGTGATTAAAATTTAAAAAAAATTATAGATAAAAACGTTAACATTGTGCAGTCTGCGCATTTTATTTTGACAATATGCGGTCATAAGGTGATCTGTGGTAAAAATTACATAAAAAACCGTCTATAAATAATAAATTTGGCATTTGCGCATCTGATTTTTACAATATGAGATATGCTCGTCTTTACTGGAAGCATCTGTGGTTCAAGTTTCAAAAAAATACCTCTACAAATAAGAAAGTTGACATTGCGTAGTCTGCGCATCTTATTTTTGCAATATGTGATATGCTTGTCTTTACTAATGACATCTGTTGTTAAAATTAAAGAAAAATATGTTTATAAATAAGAAAGTGGGCATTGCGAAGTCTGTGCACGTGATTTTTACAATACGGGATATGCTTGTCTTTACTGGACGCATCTGTGGTTAAAATATCTCAATAATTAAGAAAGTTCGTGCGCACAATTGACTTTTATAATATGCGATATGCTCGTCTTTCCCAGAAACATCTGCGGATTAAATTTCAAAAAAATATCTCCATAAATAATAAAGTTGGCATTGCGCAGTCTGCGCATGCGCAAATCTGATTTTTACAATATGCGATATGCTTATATTTACCAAAAGCGTCTATGGTTAAAATTTCAGAAAAATGTCTCCATAAATAAGGAAGTTACTTTTGCGCAAATCAATCGCCAAAATTTTTGGCTCAGGTGCCAGAGCTATATGCTTTCAAATGCAAAAAGAACGAACTAATTGTCTTGAAAACTGTAGTAGTTAAGGCCTCGGATCGACTGACAGACGGACAAACGGACAGAGAAAGTGACTGCAATAGCGCACCCAACATCGTTTGAAAATGCGCTAAAAAAATTGCTATAAATAAGAAGGTTGGTATTGCAAAGTCTGCGCATCCGATTTTTACAATATGCGGTATGCTTGTCTTTCCTTCAAACATCTCTGGTCAAAATTTCAAAAAAATAACTATAAATAACAAAATTGACATTGCGCATCTGATTTTGAAAATATGGGATATGTTTGTCTTTACTAAAGGCAGCTTTGGTTAAAATTACAAAAATATATCTTTAAATAAAAAAGTTGGAATTGCGACTGTGCATCTGATTCTCGATCTGATTTTTATACAATATGAGATATGCTTGTCTTTACTAGAAGCACCTGTGGTCAAAATTTCAAAAAAATACCTATAAATAAGTTGACATTCGGCAGTTTTTCGCATATGCACATTTGATTTCTACAACATACAATATCTTATTGTATAAACATTTTTTCATACTCTCCTTTCTCACTGTTACATTTTACGGATGGGCGTAATGCCTGAGGGGATAAATCTGGATTTAACTTTTAGATCTTCCACCAATTGTGTAAATTTCAAGTCTTAAGTAAGTTGGCTGAAAGTTGTCGAATGCGAGTTCGAGTTTCAATTTTTGGATTAAGATTAAACAAATATTTCAACCGCCCTTAAAACTTAAAACCCATACCTACACATTGACTATTTTTAAACGCTTGAAAGCATACAATATTATAAATGTAGGATTCGATTCGATCACAGTCAACTAACTAGATTCGATTATGCTTAGTATGGTACACCCAGAGTCGTATTCTGTATGTTTATGACCGATATTCCGTTTGCCCATGATAATAAAACTTAAAATGGCTTAATAGAAAGATTGAAAACATTAAATATGCGGCGTTTATATTTATACAGAAATGAAATTTTACTAATATTTGAATGTGCGCAAGTAAATACTATAGGCTATAGGGTGTAAAACTGAAAAACTGTCTGCTCTGCTTGTTTAATTCAAAGACCAAGGAACTCGCAAGCCGTCAGTGTGCTATCAAAAAGAAATTTGTACTTGGGAGTAATTAAAAGTGCAAATACACAGCTTTCGTTTAGCAGAAAAATCCCATCCATAGGTAATGCAAGCAAGCAGTAATTTTCACCAAAGCATACGTTTGTAGGAAGGATTATCATTCGGTTATTGCATATGGATTAAAGTTACACTTACCTTCAAACACCAAAACTAATTCGGGGAATCCCCATTGTTCCAATAAATCGGCCACACTTTGTTCACTCATTGAAAAAACGCACTAAAACACTAAAAGTTCGTAATGAAAATAAGCGAAATTCAGTAGGTACAAGATTGACGACTTACCGTGAAAAGTAGTAATTATGACACTGGACAGGGTCACAGAGTACTTTGTAATGATGTCATCTCACATCTCGCTGACATGCAAGGCAAGGTGAGATAAGCACATCCTGTCTTAACTACTTGGGAATTGCACGATTGCAGTATTATAAATAAAACAGTAGTATTAGGTTTATCAGCAAACTGCTTTTTGTTATGAAGGCATACTTTTATGTTCATGGAATCAATGCAAAATGCTCGTTGGCGCTCTTAACAAAAAATGTTTGCTATCCTCCAACAAAGTTTCATTATTAACCCCAGAAAATCGCAACTACTTGAGAAAACTAAAGCAGTAAATTATTTAGTTCTAAAAACCATTTCTTTTTGCTGCTGCAACAATATGCATGTAGCAATTCTAAATTTGTTACCACAAGGAAGTCATTTTTTTCAGTGTGGGCTTCACCCATTTAAGAAAGAGATATTTACAGATTTGGACTACCTTGCTGCAGCTCACTTCTCTGGAGGAAAATGAAACCTCTAAACTACCCATAGTTTTTATTAGTGAAAGACAGCGAAATTTGATGGCCGTCTGGCATACCCTCAAGGTATAGGCTACCTACTGCAAAAAATTCCAGGACTCTAGGACCATTCCCCTAGAAGTAGTTCGAAACGGCAGAAGGCATCCAGACCGGATGGGCGGACGGACAAAACGCAAACAATTGCATATTTTTTTTTAATTCTTAAAAAATGAGCTACAAGTTACTTTATATCATAGAAATCAAAGAGTAACGGACGTGTCCGGTACTGGGTAAGAGAATTTCCTCATTACCGCTTTTGAATACTTTTTTGTTAGTTTGCTTCAGGTCTTAAACCATTGCACTTTGTAAATTTATATTTTTTTTGTATAAATAAACATTTATAATGTCAATTATTGTACTTTGCTTTCCTATATGTGTTTATAAAAAAAAAGTTATTTCCAAAAAATCTAAGGTGTCCAGTACTGAGCAAGTCTCCCCTCCCCTAGTGGGTTGGGTTCGTAGAGCAGCTTGGTTGAAACTCCGCCCACTCAAAAATAAATAAATAAATGTGTGGTTTAAAAAAATTAGTTGGGTGACCTCCTTCTTCAAGGATATTCTTTCATAATGTAAAAACCCTAAGCATAAGCTTTGGTAAATTTACAGGTCACAATGTAGTAAAGCTTTTTTTAAAAAGTTGGATCTAGGTAAATACAGATTTTCAACTTAAAATTGTCACATCGCACTTTAATAACATAATTGTGTTTAACTAAAGAATATTTTTGTAATGTTAAGTGCAGACTATATAAAACGAGATATAAAAGCAGTAATATTAGTTAAATAGTGGTGTCGCGGTCGTCAAGTGCCTCATAATATGTAAAACTGGTTAGTGTAGATATGAAAAAGAACCATCCACACAAGAGATAAATGAGTATAAGTAATAAAATGTATGCGTTAATTTTTTAATGGACGATCATGCATACTAATAAATTTACAGTGCACTTTCGCAATACTATTTTTTACTTGCCTCGTCTCCTAAGTACATCGTATGTTCAAGACGTTTATTATACAATATTTATGTTTGCAAAGTTGAGCTTACAATAATAACAAATTTGAACGCGTCACCGTAGGCAGTGGGGTAGTAAAATAAATGTGCAATGGGGTGTTATGGGTTTCTTTTTATTTTGGATCACAGCTTTGTATTAAACTGCTGTTTGGTATAATTTTTGATTTAGATCTCGGTTTAGATTTACGATGGATCTTTCATCTTCATAACCAAACAAATAGAAATCGTGTAGTTCACAAAACTATATTATTGTGACAAAATTCAGTTTCCCTACAAATGAATATAACATCTTTTGAAGGATAAGATAAATCCCCTTTGGCCTTAAAATTAATTAAACTATACCTAGTAAATTTTCGCTAATATTAAATAAAGCTAATTGACACGTTTCGCATCTTATTTTTTGTTCGTAGTCTAAAACAAATCGATTAAATCGGTTACGTGATAAAAATGATTCTAATAATGCTTTCGGAAAATAAATGAAGGTTTCGAGCGCGAAATGGTACAAATTCGTCTTTAATTTGGAATAATTCCTAAATTCGTTTCAATAACTAAAGCAACTTTGCAAAATATAAAGTGTGGCTACGAGCATAAACCTCATAAATAACATGATTGCAGCAACAGTCTTTGTCGCGAGGAGATAATATGCCTTGGGACGAAGCACGGTCGACGTTGTAATTAATTAATTATGCTCACAAATCAACCTACATTTTTTCTTTCTAATAAAAGAAGAATAAACTTGAAGATCGCTTAGTGCGTGAAGCCTCTGCCAAGAGATCTTCGAATTTATTTTTAGTTTATTGCAAAGAAAAAGTGTAGGTAATTTCGTTAGGATTATTAATTAATTACAACTCATCAGTTTTGTTTCTTTCTTGTTTAAGGGTTTGGTAACCATGGTCATCAGAAAATCGACTTAATTGGATGCACATGTAACGGTACTTTCTTCCCAGTATTATAGTCCTAATTTTTTTTTGATTTTGTATACAGGGTGGTGACTTGCGTAACGCATCATAGGGATTTCATAACATGCGATTATTGGCTCCCCAAATTATTTTAGAGCAAAAATGTATTAAGGTTTTTTGTAGAAACAAATTTTTTACGTCAATAAACCGTATTAGTTTTCAATTTTTTGCATAATAAAGACGGAAAGACGGAAAATTGGAAAAATAAAACCCCCATCTTTTCAATAATCTGTGATGCCATGGAATTTTATAATAGAAAAGCTACGCCAATATCCGTCATGCCATGGAATGTCTGCTATAAAACAAATCAAATTCTATCAAAAAGTATTATATTTAAAACAGCGAATTCAACATAAAGAAAAACCAAATTACTAAAAACGGTTTCCTAATACAACAATTTACAATAAATGTTCGAATAAGTCCCCATTAAATGCAAGACAGTAACCAAGTCGATCATAAAATCCATTTCGAACGGCTGCTAATTGATAATTGGATATCTTTTTGTTTTAGAAAATTCCATGGCATCACAGATTATTGATAAGATGGGGGTTTTATTTTTCCAATTTTCCGTCTTTATTATGCAAAAAATTGAAAACTAATACGGTTTATTGACGTAAAAAATTTGTTTCTACATAAAACCTTAATACATTTTTGCTCTAAAATAATTTGGGGAGCCAATAATCGCATGTTATGAATTTTACATTGAAATTCCTATGATGCGTTGCGCAAGTCACCACCCTGTATATGCCTGTGTAGGAATGGGAAAGATTAACCCAACAGTAAAGCGTACTGCGTCTCGTCGAAGGTGACAAACAACAGCAAGTCAGCTGCCAACCTACCGGTGAAGTTGGGGTGGCGAAAGGTGTTTGTGGGATGACAAATGTTCACTTTTTGCCGATTATGACTTATTACGAGTGGATGCCTGTGAGTCGTGGGATATAAATGTTGTTTGTATAGCAGTCGTCATTTGATTGGGTGCGTCATGTAAGATATACGGAATAAAATAAAAATCACTCCAGGCGGAGTTGATTTCTAACCATCAATGAATCTGTTTGGATGTGGAAGTTAATAAATTGGTGAAAAAGATTTGGGGCAAGGAATGGGTGGGATCAATCTAAACAAGTTAAAAAGTAATCGTTAACGATTTACAAAAAGCGCATTTCCACTTGCATTCATTTTCCATTTGTAAGATGCAACTTCTGTCAAAATCGTAAAAATCCGGCCACAAATATGAAAGTTGCGTTGCAAATGTGCAATCCATTTTTGACGTGCTACTTCAATTTCAGTTTATAAGAAGAATTTCATTTCAATGCTTTTCTAAATAAGAAAGTTGGAACTGCGCATGCGCAAATCTAAATTTTGAAACCAACGTTAGATTTTTCTTTATTCCAAGTGCCTATGTATCAAATTTCATTCAAATACTTTTATAAATAAAAAAGTTTGCAATTCGGTTTATAAATGGTCGACATGCGAAAAGGACACTGTGAATTTTGAATCGATTCGACTCAACTTTTGGCATTGCACTGCGTATTATATGGCTAAAGCTATGCCCATATTGAATTTCATGCAATTCAGTTCATAACTAACGGAGATGTCAAAGCGATCGGACATTTCTAAACAAAGTTATCGTTCACACGGACAGATAGAGGGACAGACAGACAAAGGAATAGACGGACAGACCAACAGACAGACAGCAATACAAAATTATAAACGATCTCTAGGAGCGTTAATAAACGGCAAAAGTGTAAAATTATGGAACATGTAAAAAATTCCTTCCTTGGTGCAAGCCTCGACACCATAACGAACCAAATAGAGAAAAAAGTAGAACAATAGCTCTTAAGATAAAGAACTAGTAGCGTCTCAACGAACGAGCGGACGAACGGACGGACAAAGTGGCCACAATAGCGCATTTTTTTTTATTTTTGTGGAAATGCGCTAAAAAGTAAAATAGTCTGACGTTGGTTGCTGTGAGAAAATTTCAGCAACTCATTGAACTATTTAATAGAAATACTATCGTATTGTCTAATATTGCTATAAAACGGCGGAAACTGCTCACTTAGGTTGCCTACAACATGATGACATAATTATTACATAAAATAGGCTATCTTCCTCAACCGTAGTAGAGTGATCACCAGGCGTGGATGGAGCGGATGGCCATTAAATTCCTACGAAATGGTAGTGTGTAAGACCGTAAACTGGGGTGGCATGGGACAGTTTTTTTGTGTTTTTTTGCCGTAACTTTTTCACGGAAGACTAAAAAATTGTCAAAAAAATAATATAACATCTTCGTGACATGCCCCTTCGAATGACTTTTCCATTTTTGCCATCATTTTCACTCTTTGTGAAATTTTTAAAAAGGAAGGTGCTGTCCCAAAGTCACCCCCAGCGGTGTCAGTAGGGACAAGTAATGTTTTCATTGATTTCTCATACCTAAAATATTTTGGGAGGCTGGGTGAGTTGGGACAAGGACTACATTTTTAAAAAAATACAAAAATATTACAAAAATATTGTTTTTATTGAACGAAAAATAACGATTTCTTAAAATAAGCAAAATCAACTGTAAAATTCTAACACAAAAACGAAACAAATGTCTAAAAAAAATTTTATTTTGCACTTATAGATTACCATGTAGTTCCTTAAATGTTAATTTACCCCGCTTTTCTTGGGGATTGCCGAGTTTTCTTGAAATTTCCTCCTCAGTGACATGGCATATGTCATCTACGTTAGGGAATACGTAGCATTTGTACTCGCTCCAGTATCGAAGGCACTTAATTTTATATGATCCATTAATTATGTCCATCACCTTGCCAACAAATTGCTTTTTCTTTTCTTAGTTCCGGCATCATAAGTCAAATCGCATAACTAAATAAATCGATTGATTGATCTCCTAGAAGCTCAACATCTGGTTGCGATTTACTTGGCTCTATTTCTAAAGTTTCTTCATTGTTTGGTTCGGGTTCAGGATCAACCCCAATTCATCTACATCACTCAATTCCTGAGGTTCATCGGGTGCGCTTGAAGTTCCTGGTGTTGGTTCAAGCGACCTTTTCGTTACTGAACTTCCTGGCGGCGCTTTATTCTTTCTCTGTCTAATTTCTCGCAAAGGTTTTGAGCGGTTATCATTCTCCTGACGCAGAGTATGTTCAAAAGCAGTATGCCACTCGTTTCCGCTATTTGGCTCTTCCGCGTTTTCTTGTGGGAGTCTCTTCAACACCGCATTTCTGTCAAGCGGAATAATACCACACCCCCTAAAGCCAGATAGCACATTCTGTTTCAAGTTTTCAATACGTTCGATGGCTTTTTTAAGCATCAAGGAGAACATAGATTTCGGTAAGCTATGCCTCGATTATTTTTCTTCCATTCCATTAGGCAGTTCTTCCAGGATCTTTTGAAAGGTCGAAAAAAGGACACGTCAAGCGGTTGGGTGAGATGAGTGTTATTTGGGGGTAATAGAACGAAGCCTTGGCCACTATAACTTTTTCGAGACCAGGATCGTCACACACGTTGGTTTCGTCGTAATTTAAAATATTGGCCGGGTCTACGTTTTTCAGAGTGGTTTCTAAATTATCAAAGTAGACATTAATTGTCTCCGGGGTAACTGCTGCACGGGACCGTTTGATATTCTCACATAATCGCGTAGACAACCGATCTTTATGCCTGTTTAAAAAACCTTTCAACCAATCGGGTCCAGGAAGGTTATTTTTGAATCTTGCAATATCCACTCCCCTGCCATCAAGGTACCTTTTGATCAGGTTCCTGGTTTGTAAGACTAAGCTCTCCGTTGGCATACTTTTCCAAAGCTTCTTCTAGTGTCACTTGACTAAAGTGTTGATATTTTCTCGCGCCGGGCTTCCATTTATAAGTTCTAGGCATTGTCCCAAGTCACCTACGAAATATTGTTTTTCTATAACAGAGAATCTGGAGGGGCCGACTTCAAAGATTTTTACATGCAGACACATGTGTTTTCCTCAGGACACTACTGGGAACGTGGCACGCCACGTTAAAAAAATTTAAAAATAAACTTACCCAAGATACGGTGCTTAGCATTCGACCACCGGAAAACAAGAGATATTTTGGGGTTAGGTTTTCAATTCGTGAAATAAAATACCGTCAATGTACTTTTCTGAACATTACAGATTCCGATACTTTACAGTGTCTAGTGTGTACTGGATCAGTTGAAATTTCGCTTTTACATCATAGGTGGCGATAATAGTAGCATTTATGAAATATCTCAATTTTGTCCCAAGTCGTACCGTAGTCCCAAGCCACCCCTACCTTCAGAACTAGAACAAAGGCGTCTTGTAATTACAGTTAGTCCAGGCTATATAATATTTTTTTTACATAAAAAATTAGTTACCGGGTGAAACCGGGTTTTTCAGGCAGGTGAAATGAATAGAAATTGGGAAAAAATAATTAAAACAGCTGAATTTTTCCGCGGGTGAAATCTCGGGGGTTGAAGGGGTGGAAAGTGGTATTTTGTAAATTGTGGCAAAACTATTGATTTTAGATTTAGACGAAAATGTTAAATGTAAAAGTTATAGAGATTAAAAAATGAGCAACTTTTGTATCTGAACTATTTTCACATAACCTCCAATTTTTCTAGAAAAAACGGTTTTTTTGCGATAATTGAATAACACCTTTTATTTTTGATTATTAAAATGTAAGTCGTTACAAAAATTTTGCTACCCCGCGCACCTCGGTACGATGAAAAAAAAATAGATTTTTCATCCCCTTGAAAAACAGGTGGTTTTTTTCAGAAATCGTGAGAACTTGGAAACGGTTCAACTTTACAGCCCCAAATTATCTTCTTTTAGAGCTATTTAGCCTGGACTACGTCGCTGAATTCTGCGGGAGTTAGCACAGGAGAGCCAGAACGTATTTCCTTCGCATAGCAATCGAGAATTTTCGATTTCTTAATTGAAGAGTTGGGTAAAATTATGAGATGCTTACAGATCCAGGAAATCGTTAGATCTATAACTACATGTGAGGTTATGTAACTGAACTTCTGGTCATTGAGAATAAAGTGCTTGGGATTGCGTGAGAGGGTGCATTGGCAAAAAAAATCCAGAGTATTCTCTCAGGAGTCCACTATTGGAAGCACGTTACGTGGTCTACCTCTCCTCTTATGTGGAATACATTCTGAACAAAACCTCTAAGCCCGGCACAGTCCAAATGGATACATTGAATCGTACAGGCAGTACCATCACACGCAATCATGTGTTCATAAGAAGGCTTGTTACAAGTACAGAAAATTGGTGATCCCGGGGGAGTCAAAACACTCTGTATGCTGGTGAATGATTCCAAAAGGGTATGTATGTGCACAATCCCTTGCACTTTGAGAAAAACCGGCCTCCAAGTCTTCTATAGATATATTATAAAATTACCATAGTAACCAATAAAGTTAATGTAAGATACACAACAAAGAGTTATGTAGTACTGTAATCAAGTATCTAATGCTGTATTAGCTATTATATCGTTATTTTCTATATGCAATTAATTTCAATGCCATTTATAATTTACATTACATTGATATTTGAAAGACTATTAGCGCAAGCGGATCTTCTTAACTGCTAATTATTGCAAATTCAAGTAGCGTTCGTCATTTCCAAATATACCTCATATAGTTTTGATCTGGAGGTCTTTCAACTTTCGGTTTTAAAAATTCATATTTGTTTTATTTTTAAGAATCCAGTTTTTAATTCTCGAATGTTACGTCGCCTGAATTTATTAGCTCTGAAAATCGCGAAACAAGTTTCAGTTCTGGAGGTAGGTATCTTCGATAAATAACCTTTTAATTATAACGGTATCAGAAGATTGATAATGTATATTTAACAATTAACGTGAATCTGCAACTTTACTCGCTCCGCTCCGGTTGCATACAAATATTCAGTGCCAGTAATTCACACGAAACGTCTGTGTAATCTACTACAGAATGGAATACCGTAGGAGTAAATTGATTTGTTTGGATAAAAAACACAAAACGGATTTGTCATAACAGAAACTTATTCGGCAGCTGTGATCTCTTTCAAACTTGGCTTTGTTAACGTGTAATTGCAAAGCCACCGGCTTAGAAGGCGCGAATTAAAGAAGTTTCATGATTACTTGGTTGCTTTAAGAAACTTTTTGAAGTCGTGGATTGAAATCACGCAACCCGCAACATTAAACCAGATTGTATTGAATACCAGTTTTTAATAATTGCAGTTAGCGTCACTTATGAACTTCTAGTACATCTCAACAGACGAACTCGTAAAGGTAGCTAGGAATAGGATAAAAATTCATTGCATTACAATAGAAACTCCTTGGGAGGTTTTTCGATCGACGGATCTCAATAAATAGGGCTGCAATCTCTGGAGTTAAGTACAATATCTTTTTACGGATGAAATAATTTTACTCCCGTCCAAAACATATAGTGTATACCGAGCGATAGGGAGTAGCCACTTCAAAAATATTTCTGTTAGCTGCAAAAGCCTTTGTCTGCGATATGGAAGCACATGTGGGTTCCCATCAACTTCAAATTACGTAAAATCACTGTTGTTGTGGAGAACGAGTATTTGTGGGCTTGGATTATGACGTTTTACCGGATTTCGATTTTTGGGTTTTTATTCCATTAGTGAGCCTTACACTTGGCATGACCAGGGAGCGAGTCCGAAGGCCACTCTGCAGCTTTGGAACCTTGTTGTAAGGGATCGGATGTTTGTTTAGTTGGGAGTGCCTAGAAAGTATACTCACGAGTAACCTTAGGTCCCTTCTTGATAGCCCTGTGCAAAAATGCTACAACTGTGGAAAAATTGGGCACCAAGTTAGGAACTGCAAAGAAGAAACAGCTTGCTTCATGTGTAACGAGATTGATCAGGGACGAGGGGACGGGCTCGCGCGTATAAGTATAAAAAGCGGATAGAAGAGAAAGCATAACAAACGCGGCGGAATAGTGCCCGGAAAAGTGGTGTTGTGCAAGTGACCTCACAGGAGGGTGGGCGAAGTAATGAAAATGTTCAAAATGATTAAAGTGCTACAGATAAATGTGAATAACTGGGTGGTTCTGGACCTTACGGCCCAGACCGCCAGACATTATTCGGCTGACATTATATTAATACCTGAGTTGGAGAAAGGAATCGTGAGGAGAGGACTTTTTACGGACCTAACGGGGAAGTGTTTGAATTCTCACTTAAATTTATTCTATTACAATTGTAACAGGTGTTCGCTTTAGAATTAAAAAAAGTATCGAATTTGTATTTTGTTCAGCATCGCTTCGTAGCGACCGTGAATAAAAGTATGCCTGGCGATGATAGCATGACATTTTCGATAAAGTGTGCGAGATAAGCAAAAAGAGACAGGATTGTAAGTGGGCCTTTCGACAGACGAGGTTAGACTTTTGAAGAGTCGATACGTACCATATGGGTGCGTTAAAAATTTAGATTCATACCTGAGTTCGCGAGTCGAAGCGTACTATGTGGGACGTACACTATGCGTGAATTTTTTTATCGTTGAAAGTTTATTGTAAGCTCTGTGCATTTATTGAGTGCAATCTATCCGAATACTAGTAAAGGATTAACAGTTTAACTTCGGGTAAATATATATTAAGTAGCGAGAACTCCGAAAGGTCGAATAAGTCGTGGAGAAACATTTAAACAAATTCGGATTCGTGACAAATTGTGAGTTACCTGCAATTTTATACGTGTGCAAATAGACGAATTACAGTAAATTCCGGAACGAAGAGAAACTTTTTAGCAGCCTGATGCGTGGCAACGTCGTTTAGTTATGAGTGATACAATTTACGCGAAGGAACATTTTCGAGTCAGTGAAGGTATGCTTATCGTGATAGCACGTGAGCTCACGTGACGTGACAGTAATGTGTTTCCGCCTTAACGTACGTTTTTCTGTGCGTTTAAGGATAAAATCACTGTCAAGTGTAATAATTTCGAATTCAGCTTCTGCTTTTTAATAAACCAATGGGTTTCTATCAACAGAGTTGATTGTGAAATATCGTTATCGATAAATGGATTTTTGACAAAAATAAAGAAATTTCCATACAGATGTTGTCAAAATGCCTTTCGAATTCCGATTTTCTGATTATAAACCTATAGAGCTTTAGACCAATCAAGCAAAGCCATACTCTGAATCGCGGTAAATAGTACTTTGAAATTACGCGAAGTGTGAGACTCGCGTGAAGTTAGCCTCATTAAAATAATGAAACGTCAAATACTTCCTTCGTTTGCATATTGATTGCACATTTAGGCACACTTCGATTTTTCTTTTGCTTATTTCTATAAAAAAAAGATATAAGAAAACAAAGTTGGGGGGGACTTCACGATTTTTCCTTTCCTTTTTCCCAGACGTTTAATTTGATACAAAATGTGAAAAGCTGCTTCAAACGGTTTCCGAGATATTCCATGTTTTAATTACTTCTTGTAGCAAATTGATAAAAAAATTAATTCGCTTGATGTTATTTTTTAGCGCATTTTTGAAAAAAATACGCTATTATATTCGTTATTGCTGGCAGGCCGGCTGTCCGCGTGAGATCTCCACAACTACAATAGCTAGAGAATTCAAATTTTCACTAAAAGCTTTCTGCTATAGTGTAGATGTGCAGGCACTAGTCTATTTTGAGTTAGATTACTTGTGAGATCGATAATTGAAGAAAATAATTTCGATATGGGTTTCGGAGGTGCTATAATTTTACCGTTAGATAGCGCTACCAGTATAAAAACTTATTATTTACTTTGTGATTTGTTTTACAAAATGAAGACGTACCGTCAATTGAAATTAAATAAAATTAATTATTTAACGCAGCCAAAATTACTCGTGAGATCGATAATTTTAAACTTCGCTAATAAAATACTGACCTGCATTACCCAAAATGCGCTTTAATCATGCATATGCTGACTTACAACTTGTTTGTTTTTATTATGATAATGTTTAAACTTTAAACTGAAAAGAATCTCACCCAAGTCAATTACACGATAACTAGTTTTTCTTCAAAATTCATAGGTTTCTGAAATAATTGAACCTCTTTTCCGGTTACCAACCTCATCCCCCACCCTACATAAGAATTTAGGGCAATGTTGCTGTTAATTTTGCGATCTGGCTGCAAATTTTTAAGCCAAGACACAATTATTTGGATTTTCGGACTCGGAATATCTTGGCCAACTTCGACAACCTTTAGCGAAATGGGAAAAATGTGAATTAAATAATAATACCCAGCATTATCAATCAAAGCATCAAGTAAGATTGAAACATTTTTTATTTACGTAACGGTACGACCCCCATGAATCATTTAAACGATATATTTTTGTATGAAGCCATCTTGTTATAAAAGTCATCAAAACGAATTCCTTTTGAACAGTATTTTTGTATCTACAATTAACTGTCTTATTGTACATAAGGTATTCAAAGTCATAAACATGGTCACCTGCTGATTTCAATGAGAAGTATTCGTTAAAATTGGTTTACAACGATTACGATTAGAAAATAACTGCGTATTTGTCCCAGTGGGTTAAAAACACAATGCGAAAAAGTCAATAGTATTTTAATTTCGATTTGGTACTACAATTACAATATTTGTGGGAGGTCTTGTACTGAAACTGAAAATGAGTTTTGTGTAAAACGAAATTGAATAATTGGGCAGTATTCAGTACGTAATTTTAGGTGTGATGGGCGTTGACCCATCGATGTATGTCACTGATAACGAAAACCACGGAAGTCGTTTATTCGTTGTTGGTTACAATTATTCAGGTGTTGTATTCAACCATTGACGCGATCTTCAGGTTAGTGATAACGCTGGTGCGCACTGTATATGTAGATACCTACGAATGCAGTTGTCTGAAAGAGGATAAAAACGTGGTATGAGCACAACAGATTGTTTTAATTAAAAAATTTAATGAATGGCACAGCATGAGAAAAGAGAGCAACAATAGAATTCTCAATTTCATTACAGTCACGGGATAAACAATAAGAATTATTGAGTTTGTCAACGTCGTTCGTGTTACCCTGCAGTTTTTACGAGAATCGGTTCATTTACTCCGTTATTAACATTATTAAGCAGAAAACAATGAGTTTCCTTTCTAGGTATACCTAGCTAATTATATTTTAGAAATAAATGTAAACCCCCAACTGATTACATAATAATGCAAAACACCTTTAATGGATGAAGTCTGGGCGGTCGTAGATTTTGACATTGCTCTCATGGTGCCGTTAGTAGTATTTATAAAGTATTCTAATTTACTGTAACGCTGGATTGTTTAAACTTGTATGCGTTACTTTGTCGAGTTGTCATGGTTACAGTTAATATTCAACTTTCTTCAAATTAATTTCGACGTCTGCATAAAGCAGTGTAACGGGTAGGTGTAATTTGTTAAACGTTACGATTTTTGTTTCTAGTTAGACAAGTTTCAATAGAGAAGCCAGTTTCCGTACCTAGTTTTTAGAGTACGTCCTATCGTAAATAATCATAATTATTATAAAACAAAAATTAATACAATTATAAAGTGCTTCAAAACACAAATGCAGTCATATACTGGCTGCAACAAATCATTCAATTTAAGATTAAGGGGCCTATTCTATCACGCGTAACGATGTAGTTAAACAACGACTATCGTTTGCCAACGACTTGTTCTATTCTGTACCCTAAAATTGATCGTTTCGTAACGAAAATATGGCGGTAAATTTCTGGTTATTTTACGGCAAGCCCTGGCCACTCGTTGAGTCGTTATAAGCATAACTACCACAATGAACTGCAAAATTTTGAATAATTAAAATGGACCTTGGGCAAGCATCCAAAAAAAACAGGTAAATTAGGAAAGACGTCGTTGTAAATTAAAGTGAAAATTACAAAAGTGCGATTTAATCTTAACACACAAAAGGAAAATGGTACAGAAACACAAACAATTAATCCAAATAAAAGGTATCCTTGCACAATTCACAAAAACAATTTTCATTGAACACACTATACTAACGACCGGGTAATCGCAGCATCTTCTCTTCGGGTAGACGAGGACGTTCCAATAAAAAAATCTCAACTTCAAATTGAGTCAAGGTGACAACACACTTATGGAGGAGCTCACAATCACCTCTCCTGGCAGCACTTTTGATGGCCAAAACTTCAAAACGTAGAACAATAACTAGCCGCGAATTCGGCTTCCGGCTTCACAAACAAAACTTCTTCTATCTTCAATCTCACATTGGACGAAACTTTCAATACTGGCCGTGGCTTCAAAACAAGTAATCCACGAAGGAACTCGCAAGAAGCGAAATAAATTCTTCAACGAAACGTAATATACTGCGTACATTCTGGCAAAAAAAAACTGATTTAAATTGGCCGCACTATTGCCCTAAACTTGACATAAAGCTGATTTCAAATCTTCAACGAAACGTAACTCTGCTCTGAACGTAGCAAAAAAAACTGATTTAAATTGTCAAAGAAACGTAGTTCTGCGTTGACTGTGGCAAAAAGTAACGCTGTTCTTGTTAACGTCCTATTTACGGCGAAACCCTTCTTCCGAAAATCAAAATTATAACTACCAATCATATACAGTTGACAACAAAGACTATTCCCTCAACGTACGTTAATAAAAAATATAGGTTGAATAATTTTTACAAATCAATTTGTTATCAAACATTAAGAGATAAATTCAAACTTAAATTCTAGGAAAAAATAAAATTTCATCTCTCTTAACTACACAGAAAAAAACGATCACATCCACCTGTCAATTAAATTAAGCATTTACAATTGATAACAGATAAAAGACCCAACAATTCCCAGAAATTCTACGTTAAATAAAATAAAAATGTAAACAAAAACAACCTTCACCGCTTTCTCGTATGAAAAATCCCCACGCCGCGCCGTTACATAGACCAGGGACAAATTAATAAAATTACACAAAAAAGGAGAGAATTAAGATTTCTGAAAATTTCATCTTGCCAGACGAAATAAACACAGTAATATGTTCGTGCTAAGTACACGCCGAACTATTTTTTCCTATTTAGATTTATTTGTGAACGTCGTTGGGTACCCGAAGAAAGAAGATACCACGTTTTGGCCGATTGCGTCTGTGTGTTGTGTCTTTTATGAGAATTGCACAATTTAAGTTGGTGAACTGTGTTAAGGATACCTTTTTTAATTGGATTTGAATTCCCGGACTAATAATGTAAGTAGTTTAATTGTATTTTTTTTGTATTTACTGTTTGTGTTTTTTTTTGTACTATTTTCCTTTGTGTCTTAAAGATTAAATCACACTTATATCGGCATCATTATCATTTGATCCGTTTGATTTATTTAAATTTTACATTAAACAAAACAGCTTCATGTGCCCTGCTTCCCAATGTTGCATTCTCCGTTTAGACATCCGTCGTATATCTGGCCCCTTATCAATTATTCCATCTCAGCATGAAAATTCATTCTGACGGATTCACACCGCCCGTTAGCAACATCTTGCATTTCTGGAGGCAATCAGTCAAGAAATTGTCTTCCTATTGCTCCTTGAGGTATATCGTGATGATAATAAGCAACTTTTTGTGGTCTTCCTACATGATCATCGACTAGTGATACATTGGGATTGATTGCTGCATAGACAGACTCTTCCATACTTCTTAATGTTTTAATTAACTTCAAATGAAAACCCTATTTATTGGAAGGGACAGTGACGTAATTCGAATTTAATTTTGCCCAAGTATATATTATTTGTATTTTTTATTTTGTAACTTCGTGGGAAGACTCGTCATATTTCTATTTGTTTGATAAAGTATTAAACTGGCGCCCTACAACTATTAGAAAATAACAATATTAAATATTTATTGATGTGATTTTTCATACGGATGAGCATACATAGTACTATAGTATTGTGTTTTATTATGATAGTACTCACCCATCCCCTAACTTGGCCCTACTTAATCTAAACGTAAATGTGTAGTAATAATTAGGCGGCAAAACTATTAATAAAATTAGTTTTGCTTGAAACAGTCCTTCATTAGAAAAAGTTAAATCCTGTATTGCACAGCCTTTTAATTCTCTCATAAATTTAACAAGTTCCGCAGTATCACTCGTGCAGCGATTATTTTACATGAATCACGGCAACGTGTTTGATAAAAAATCCATTTGAATGATCACAAATAAAAAGTAAAAAAAAGTAGATACGAAAAAAGCGTAGGCATTGATTTATGTTATCCGATTACATAAATTGAACATTATTTCTTGGTCGCTGATTTTTACAGTAGAAACATTTAAATTTCAATTTCGGAACTCTTCAAATTTGTTTTTAGCTGCCGTGCACGAAAACCAATTAGTTCGCTTTAGCATCGTCAACTTTGACGAATTTACTAACAGAATGTGGAGAGATTTGCATGGTTGAACAATATTTATTCGATAATTTGTAACAGTTCCACCTTTAATTCTAATAGAATTTTCCGAACGTTTTTTTTGTATTCGGTTTTATTGATTTTAGTTTTACAACTTGTGGTAAGTTAAACACGTACCACCAGAAGTTCCCTTTTAATTTAATCTGAATGTCCTTTTTGTTTTATTGGAATAGTTCGCCGAGCGACGATTCGTGTTTAAATTTGTCGAGCAAAATCCGAAGATAAACATTTTAGCCCGTTAGTTGTAAATTTAATTACCTACAACGCTGGGGTTATAAAAATTATCTTGAGACATAAATTAAATTGAATGGCTTGATTGTGGTACAAAGCTGTTATCGAATAAGCGACGGATAAAGAGCGTTAGCCTAAAAAGCAAGTTTTCGGCAAAAATTATGTAGAAAAAATAAATTAAGTCCTCCGCATTTCGATTTATATTATCATTTTAATCTTTCTCTTTGTAATTTAAATTTCCAGTTCCATTTTTTCTAAGATGTTTCAAATTCTAATTGTAACGTTTGTACAATTGGGTTCCATGGTAAAGTTTTTAAATCAATACCGTGGTTTGTTTAATTTCTTTAGTTTTAGCGAGCGTTCAATAATAAATCTGGTCGGATCGCACGAGTTTGCCATTTGTCACAAAAAATATATGGCTTGTCTAATACCGGGGGATCCAAAAGTATTTCGGACAATCTGGTCCGTTGTCCTTGCACTAGTCTGAGGGAGTATCTGCATTTTCTCTGTCCACTACTGGCGCGTATGCTCTCTTTTCAGGGCTCGTTTCTTTCGCCGGACTGGTGGCCGCATCACGCGTGTCTCTGGGCGACATACCCGTTGCCGTGCTGACCTTTTTCCCTTCAGACCCATGTATATCCGCGTCCTTAATCGTAGCCTGTTTTAGGCCCGCCACATACTTTTTACCATTTATTCTTCTGCACCCCCCGCTGCAAGTGTAGCACCCTTGGTTTGCAGTTTCCAAATGTCTCCCAGTTCATTCATTGTCGACTTAGGAGAAACGATGACTGTGTCCGTTTCCCAACCACTTCTTCGCGTTGGTCTGAATCTGAATCGACCAGTTCATCACTTCCGCTGTCGCTGTCCGTGTCCTCTCACTTCCTCCTCCCCTCTCCAGAGGTCTCCGGGATCATATCTTAGCCAGAACTTTCTTTTGCCCTATAATCCCGAGGTGTGTCTGCTGTGTAACTCCCACCCTGTCCTCCGGGGGGAGTCCGCACAGTTCTTGATTGGCCCAGCCCATGAGATAGATGGATTCTCCTTACCACTTATCTTCCAGGCTCGCAGACTCAGGCGGTGATGCCTGAACGGCTCTCACTTGCCCTCAGTTAGAGCTCCCTTAACCCTAAACTACTGTTCCTCTATTTACACGGCACTATAACTATAGTCTTGTCTATCCTAACGCTAATACTAATACTACTATGTACATGTGGTAAATTTCACCCATGGGTAGCCCCCCCCCCCTAAGTAGGGTGTCAAAATACGAGGCGTTTCGCCTCGATTCCAACACCGTTATAATTTGATAGGCCGGTAGCGCGTCGGGGCGTGGGCCGATAACGTCGACCCGGTGCGGGTTCGACTACTTATTATAGGGCCTATCTTGCGATACCCGGTTGATCCTTATCGGATGACTCCTTCAGAAGTTCGTTCCCACGAGGTCTTATTTGATAACAACAAAACACCTCAAATACCTCAAAACTCAAAAATTTACTCAAAAACTACCACCCCGAATTTTTTGGGGTTTGCACACAAGTCAGGTCTTTTGAGCGCGCTTCCGCCAATACCACTCACGATTTTTTAACTCTAGAACTCGACTCTACGCGCTTTTGGTGCCCGTAGCTCCCAAAGCACGTCCGATCGCTATGACACTCCGTGCGCAACTGCACCTAACCGTTTGTTTTTACTCCAATTCCCTGCGTATTCAAACGCTCAGCTATCAGGCATCACGTGAAGTATTCTTCTAATAGCGGGACTTTTATCTTCCATTAACTTAACTACCCCTTCCGTCGCGCTCCCTAGTATCAATGATATTGTGGCAGTAGGTTTTTATTGCGTCCCAGATTTCTTCAATTTTCCGATAGAGACCTTCCCTCTCTCCGTGCCATCGGGGCCATTCGTAGATCGCATGCGCCTTGTCGTCGGCCATCCCATTTTCGCCGTGTCCCGCTAGGAATTGGCTTAGCGTGTGGTCAATATCACCGTGCTATGCTTCCATGCTTCAGGGTACTCCCCCCGTCTCAGGTAGTGGGTGGTCAGGTTTACCCATATCTCTGGACTGCTAATGGCTACATATTTGGGTACTGGTACTTTGTGACCTCCTTTACCTTGATTACCCCCGCCTCCTTTTGCTCGAGTGGCTCATGTCTCGGGAAGAGCCCCCTAATGGTATTGTACAGGGCTTCGTCGTCAATGGTACTCTCGCTTTTGCCAGCTTTTTCATCACAATTTTGTAACCCACCACGATATATCCCTGTCTACCTCATTCCACGGGGACTGGCAGCACCTTCTCTTGCTAGTGTTAATTGCCGTCTTTAATTGGTTCCGGCGTTCCACCAGTCCACTGCTCGGCCATTTGTCTTCTTCGCGGGCATGTTGGCTTTGCAGACTTTCTGGAGCTGGCCCCTGAGTTTTCCCGCACTTTGGTTCGCTAGAGACATCACCTCCTTCTCAAGGGCCGCCATGTTCACTTTATGGGAGTCCCAGCCCCTAGTCGGGTCCTCTTCGCCTCCTTTGCGACGTACAGCAGTGTCGATGTAACCGAACTCACTAGCGCCTCTTCCTTACTTGTTCTCGCGCGTTCCCTACTTGGCATAATTATCTCCAAAGGTGTTGCTTTTGGGGGCCTTCGCCGCCGCTTATCTCACGTGGTCTAAGAACGTTCCATTTTTGTCCAGGATCACTCCCAGACTTTTCTGCCTCGACTACCTTCCCAAGTATGTCGAAGGTGACCTCCCCCAACCTTCTTCGCACCATTAGGAGGGCCGCCTTCGTTTTTTGGGTACTATCTGGAGGTTCCTCCCTTCCGTCCAAACCAAAGGCTTATCTTCTCCATTGTTGCTTGGAGTTTATGTATAGCCGTTTCCATTGCCTTGTCCACCACGACGATGGTGATGTCGTAGACGAATCCAATTATCGTTACTCCGTCGGCACTTCTAGCCGAAGGACCCCATCGTAGGCCACGTTCCACAAGGTTGACCCCAGGACTCCGCTTCCTGGCTGAATGCCCCCCCCCCCACCCACTCCAGGTTTATTCCTTGCTTTTGTTTTTAACGCTCTACTTTTACCGCATTTTTTTAGAATTAAAAAAATGTGCTATTGTTTGCGTTTTGTCAGTCCGGACCCACTTCTACCGTTTTGAACTACTTCTAGGGGAATGGTCCTAGAGTCCTGTATTTTTTTGTAGTAGGTAGCCTATACTTTGAAGGTGTGCCAGGCGGCCATCAAGTTTCGCTGTCAAAAGCCCCCCCCCCCCCCACGAATTAATTCCTGAGATGCTGTTTTTGAAAGTAAAACATGCATAACTTTTACATACGACAACCAATTGGTCTGAGATTTTGCATACGCACGCCTTTAGTGGTGGCAAGTTAAACTTTAATAAAATGGGGGGGGGGGGGCTAAACACATGTTCTACCCTTCATGGTATTCTAATGAAAGGTCTCATCGAAATAAATTGGTTTGTTCCCGTGCGACTGGGCCTGAGGGGAGGGGGGGGGGTAAAAATTAATATTATCTCTCATCGTATTCTAATTAAAGGTCTCAACGAAAGGAAGAGTTCTACAAACTACTGCCTTCCTCCTCGATCGACGTTTTGAAGGAATATAACCATTGAGCATTTAAATAAATTTTGATACATAGCCACTTGGAATAAAACCACATGTACCGCCATTTTCCAAATTTGGTTTTGCTCATGCGCAGTGCCAAATTTCTTATTTATGGAGGTATTTTAATAAAATTTGATACATAGCCAGTTGGAATAAAAGAAAATTTAACACCAGTTTCCAAATTTGGTTTTGCGCATGCGCAGTGCCAACTTTCTTATTTATGGAAGAAATTTCGTAGGGGTGTTTAAAAAAATGCGCTTTACCTGCACAAGGGGTGTGCACAATTTGTACTTGTTATTATATTGTCCGGTGTTACTCGTCCCACATGGCTGTATAACTCTTCCCTCTCTTTTGTCCATCTCCCGCACACAAAAAAGGAGTGCTCCGCGTCATCCTTGAAGTTACAGTTGCTGTACAAACGGCTTTCTCTGTTGTTTAAATCTGCCTAGGTACTCATTCATACATCCGTAACCAGTCAATTGGCTTATAAACTAATTGGTTTTGCTTATTTCGTTCTCCACCCATACCTCTATCGTCGGAATTAAACTTTTTCCTCCCATTCTCCCTGCGATTCTTGCATTAGGCCCTTTTTTTACCTTTTTTACCTCTTGCAAGTATGGAGGAACTGTCAATTCCCGAAAGCTTTTGGGAGACACCTCTTCCGCATCCACCCTTTCTTAATAAATAATACTGAAGGACATAAACAAAGTTACGCTTTTCCGACAATTCATATGACTGAAAAAATGCTCCCTGAAAGATATTGATACAAAAAAAGTAATTCAATACAAATTAATAAACTACTGATGACAGAAAGGTGTTTGAAAATTGACATGTGAAAAGAAAATTTAGGTAGTTATATAATTAAGTACCAGAAAATTACAAAAATTATCATAATTAAAAGGTATAATTCTGGAAAGCGGTTAGACAATGAAAAACGTTGTATATTATTTGCAACATTAATAAATACCCATAAATACATTTTTAATCTTACATAAAGTCACCTCAATAGTTTCTTACGTTAAAAAAAGGAAAACATTACCTACTAGTTTATTTAGTGCATTTTTGAACATTAAATATTTTTGCAGTAGAAATTATGGTGGCGAATATTCCTAGGAGAAGTTTTTCGAGGATCAGACTTCTCTCTTCTTCACCGGGAAGGTACATCGGGACGAATTTTTTCATTCAGACTGATCCTCCACGATGTAATTAAATTCTCTCATTGTTCTCCTGTTGCTTGAATATTTATTTTAATCATTTTTCAAACGTTAATTTTTGTAATTTGTAAATTATTCTTTATTCGTCAGTCTTCGGATCTTGTTTGATTCGGAAAATTTATTTATTTATTTACGTTTATTGATCTCATACAAGAAAATTTGGTATCGATCAGTTGATAGTGAACAGAATGTCGCTATGAACACTTTAAAATGAAACGTTTCACAAGAATTACCTGTTAAACATCAAATTTCTCTTTGTTTCATTGCAAAGGATACCTCTACCTACATTTTATAACATCATAATGGAAAGTATGGCACATGATAATCTAACTTTATTGCTAAATAGTAAACTGAATATTACCCTACATTATTTTCAGCTATAGTTATAAAATACGGTACGGCGTTTTCATTTTATGCTAGTTTTATGAGGCAGATTAATAAAATTTGAATTCCTTAGTTTGCATCGCGATATAAACGAAACAACAAAATCAAAAAGTTAATTTATTTCTTTCATAACGTTACTAAAAGTGTTACTAGAAATCAATTTATGATCGCAATGAATCCCATTTATTATCGTTATTAATTCCGCTACCATGTGCATAAAAAACGAGTTGAGAATATTATGACAGGATTATAGTTAGTTACAACTTGTTTAAGCTTGTAATGGAATTTGCATTTAGAATTTTGTGACACTTCCTCTCGGTCAATTTAAAAACAGTTAATCTTCTTATATTTAGCATAACGTGAACCATCGTAAAGTATATTGTACCTAATGTGATCTGTCTTGAGAATAAAAGGATAGATTTCGTATATATTTTGTAACGGTACGTTCCATTATGGTCTTAAAGTTTCTCGATTGTGTAAATATAACCGTGTAGGGGTGAGAAAGAATAACCCTACCGTAGAGGCAGAGGGCACTGCGTGTCGTAGAAGGCGACTAAACAACAACCAGTCAGTCGCATCTCTAGCGCTGAAGTATGAAAGGAGAAGGATATTTGTGGATTTGTGACGATTTGTTTTGTCGTTTGATGGTATCAATTTGGATTTCGCTCATTAATCCTTACTCGGTGCTTTCATTTGATTGCGACCTTTTATTTAATCCTTATGCCATCTAGGTAATTTCCTTGTAATTCACTAGTTTAATAATTCGTTATTCTCTTGTGATAGATTTCTTTGAATCGTTCATTCTGTTGTCGTTCGAGGCCGCACAGAACTTCCGACCCGCGCTCCTTGTACAAGACGCATTCTCAATTATTCCTTGCAAGACGATACACGCAATTGCTTACTTGACAATTTTGTCGACCATTTTTGGGATAAACTGACGCTGTGTTAAATTGAGTGAAGTTTTCTCTCGTTATTCTACTTTCGAGCTTCGCTGACGCTATTTGCGGATTTATCTTACAAATTTTAAGGCCGTTTTGCGAGTTTTTTTCTTACTTCTTACTTTTGGTTTACGATTTGCTTCATTATTACCTACCGGATTGTGCTTTCGACATCGATATTTCGAAGTGGAAGCGCTGAATTTTGGATTTTCTCAGTTTTCTCAGTTCGTTGACCTACTTCGTTCTATCAACATTGACCTACTTCGAGATTTATACATGGAGATGTACCCATTTGCTTCGGCAACCCAATCGCAAGTAACTTTTACGAAACGTTTGGAGATTGTTACTGTGTAAATTGCCCCGATACATCCGGTTTCACTTACGCTACTTTTGTGTTATTTGAGATGTTAGATACCGTTGCTTTGTAAACACGTTTTGAAGTTGACGATATTTGGTCCGAGACCAAAACCAACGATTTTTCAGTTACGGTTTGTTTTGCTTCGAAGCATTTACTCATACTAGTTTGTTTACATTGCTATTGAATGGAAATTTAGGCGTATGTACCTTTTAAAATATTTTTCTTAAAATCTAACGTCATTTTTATGCTTTCACCTAAGGACAATTAGTAGTCGAACCAAATTTTCCTTTAGTAGTTTAGTCATTCGAGTTAATGGCCCATGTGAATAAAAGAGAGCATATGCTTATAGTTGCAAAATTCAAAGTAAATACTCGTAAATGCCCTTCATACTGGGCGACGCAACGTAGCAACGCTGCTTAGTCGCACTGCTGAGCAGTGGGAGGGGACGCAGTGCAGAGCTGCCGAGGAGCTCAGTGTGAAGGGCACTTACGCGTATTTACTTTGAATTTTACAAGTATAAGCATGTGCTCCCTTTTATTCATTTTAAGTATTAATTGCAGTTCTCAGTATACGATTAGCCTCAGTGTCAGAACTTCACATTGCTATAGGCGATATTGTTTATGTTCTATCCCTATCAAGTGCTTTATTCCCTTTTAGCTCCCCAGAACAAAGGCTTAGTTTGCCTTGTTTACCCTTTTTGGTAAGTATTTCCTCCTCTCTCGACATTTACTGAAGACTAATTGGCGCCTAATTCAGCCACTCTCCCACCAAATTTTTCCTAGTTTATTCGCCGATCTGAAGCCTGAAGCAACTAAGTACGGTCCGTTATAATAAAAAGGAACACGTGGGTGCAGGAGCATTTTTAGAGGTTTGGTAGTTAAGACTAGGTTAAATAAAGGTTTGTTTCAGTTTAGAGCCTGTAGTTGGTCTTGTTAGTGTGACTACCTTGACTGAAAACCGACACGCTTAAAAACAAGGAAATGTAAAATAAACAATAACTCCACCACACAATGTGTTCAATTAGACGGTACCAAAAAAGAACATTAGACCAACGTAAAAGACAACAATTTATTAAAATAAATAATTTACAAGCAACAAAACAAAAATAAAATAAATATTCCAGGAAACATATCTCGCAGTTCCATTTGTCGTGTCAAGTCCGCGACATTGATTTTGGAAAAAATTCCTAACATTATCCAAACTATTCCTCGCTACAACACATATTTCGTAATCGCGCCTGGAACTCTTGATTTTCGCTAGGTTTTCTTTAAATATATTTAGTTCCAATTTCCTTTGAAAATATGGCAGTGTTTTAGCGTACAATGCATCTTTCGCGTTTTTTATTCCCCTGATAACAACGTAGGGATCTGCAATGTCTTCGTTCTTGATAACGCTCCACGATACCGTTAGGTCATCTTTTATCCTACAACAAATGAAATTAGAATGTTAAGGTTCAATAAATATTTTTTTGCAACGAATCGAATTCAATCGGATATATTATTACCCGAATTGGCATATTAAACGTTCATTTTTGTGAGTGAAGTAGATTATGCGTATGAGCAGAAAAAATAAAAGCTTGCAACGTGGCAATACTAAGGCAGGTTCAGATACTGTCAATCGTGTATGAAAATAATTAAATTTGTTTGTTGTTGTACAGGAGTCATTAGTGTAAGTTCTTTCAGATCAGTGGCATCCTTAGGTTGTGACCAGTAGTTTGAGGAATTGGCTGATCCGAGAATTATTGCGACATGTCCGGTCTTGTCATTGAAGAAGTCAAAAACGATAAGAATGGATTTTTGTGCATCATGAAAACCGAAAAAATTGAAATTTTTTGAGAGGACCACTTGTTTATAGTGATTCCACTCTGTTCAAAATCTGCACACTCTCTACAGAATCATTTTAGAATTGCTTCAGAATCTCTTCAAAACCTCTTCAGACTATTCAAAAATCCCTTCAGAATCTTTTGAGAATCTCTTCAAAATTTCTTCCGCATCTCTTCAAAATATCTTCTCTCTCTTTAAAAATATCTTCAGAATCTCTTCAAAATCTCTCTGTAATCTGTTCAAAATTCTCAAAATCTCGGCAGAATTTCATTAAAATCTTTTTATAATCTCTTCGAAATCGCTTTAGAATCTGTTCGAAATCTCTGCAGAGTCTCTTCAGAATCTTTTTATAATCTCTTCAGAACCGTTTCAGAATCTCTGTAGAGTTTCTTCAGAATCTTTTCATAATCTCTTCTTAATCGTTTCAGAATCTATTCATAAACTCTTCAAAATCTCGGCAGAATTTCATCAGAATCTTTTTATAACTTTTTCTGAATTTCTTCAAAATCTCTTCATTCTTCAGAATCTTTTCGAAATCTCTTCTAAATCTCTGCAGAATATATTCAGAATCTCTTCAAAATCTCGGCAGAATTTCGTCAGAATTTTTGTATAATGTCTTCAGAATATCTTCAGAATTTCTTCAAAATCTTTTCAGAATCTCTTCGAAATTGCTTTAGAATCTCTTCAAAATTTCTTTAGCATCTCTTCAGAATCTCTTCAGACTCTTCAAAATCTCTGTAATCTCCTCAGAATTGTTTCATAATCTCTTCAGGATCTATTCAAAATCTCTTCAGAATCTCTTCAATATCTTCAAAAGCTCTACTCTTCAGAATCTCTGAAGAGTCTTCAGAATCTTTTTATAATCTCTTCAGAATCTTTTCAGACTCTGCAGAGTTTCTTCAGACTTTTTATAATCAGAATCTTTTCAAAATCTCTGTAGAGTCTTTTCAGAATCTTTTAATAATCGCTTCAGAAACTCTTCAGAATCTTCTATGAATCTCTTCAAAGTTTCTTCAAACTCTTCAAAATCTCTGTAGTCTCCTCAGAATCGTTTCATAATCTCTTCAGGATCTATTCAAAATCTCTTCAGAATCTCTTCAATATCTTCAAAATCTCTTTAAACTCTTCAGAATCTCTGAAGAGTCTTCAGAATCTTTTTATAATCTCTTCAGAATCTTTTCAGACTCTCTGCAGGGTTTCTTTAGACTTTTTATAATCAGAATCTTTTCAAAATCTCTGTAGTCTTTTCAGAATCTTTTTATAATCGCTTCAGAATCTCTTCAAAATCTCTTCAGAATCTTCTATGAATCTCTTCAGAATCTCTGTAGATTTTCTTCAAAGTCTCTTCAAAATGTCTTCAACATCTTCAAACTTTTCAGAATCTCTGCAGTCTCTTCAAAATCTCTTCAGAATCTTTTTATAAACTCGTCAGAATCTCTTCAAAATCTCTGTAAGAGTCCTTTCAGAATCCTTTTATAATCGCTTCAGAATCTTTTCAGATTTAAATTTGTACATCGCCGTGAAAGCTTTCGAGGTTCTTGTCACTTCAAATCATAGCCTTCGTCGTTAGGCAACCAACGCGTACCTGTTGCTATTTGCGCCTTCGTCTAAGAAGTCACATGTACTTTATTTGTCTTTGATCAATAAACGCGTTAACCATTATCTATATATCATATCTACCTAATAGTATATTATATACCAAGGTAGAGAAGTCTAGTATTATTGCCTGAGTGATAGGTATTTGTGGTGAAGCCAAAGAAAGAGTTTAAAGGCTTGAGAGGCAAAAGGATAGGGTCGACGAGTAAACCAAGCGTTGATGAACTATTTTCCATTATACTTGTACCAATATCGATCTTTACTCACATCTTTAAATCGCGTATTTTAACATCTGCAGCAACTTCATACTCGTTTTGTTCACTTTTCGTCAGATTAACATCCTTCGGACAAAACAAGCCATCGTCCCACACTTCAAACAGCGGCTTTCCATTTATATACTCGGGTTCACTACAAATAACGTCCTTGTAAAACTGTGGAACCTCGAGCAGCGTATCGAAATATCTTCGCATTGGTCGGGCAAAACAATCGCAAGTAAGAGCATTTCCTGAAATTCCAAAGGTGAATTTAAATCGAAAACTGAACAAATCCTCACCCTTAAGAAGAATTCTGGTTTTGTTGTTGACCAAAGTATTCATTTCTTTGGTAAACACCGTGAAATTGTTGTGCTGTAGATCCAAAGTCGTGAGATTTTCAACTTTTATTACTTCCCTCCAGGGTAGCTCGTTCAGCATGTTGTGCGACAGATTTATTTCCGATATACTTTTGGGAAGTATGAACACATCGGGATCGCTCGTAATATCCTCCAAGAGATTAAAGGACAAATCCAACGTCCTTAAACTTGTGAGGTTACCTAGAACATCTACCACAAACGTCACACAATAAAATACGAAAAAATCCCCTTACATCGCCTAATATCCGCGATTGAATTATGCGTTAGGTTTAACGTTTCCACTTTCGAAGTTCCAAAGACAAAATCGTAAGTCACGAGTGGCACGTTATTGTAGGAGAGATCTATGTTTTTCAAGTTGTAAGGTATGTACGGATTACTTGGAAACATCTTTCGGGATATAAAGGTTATTTTATTATTACTGAGATTCACCTGGAAAGAATAAAAACATCATTTAGTCCCTTGTTTCAAGCTCCTACCCTTTCAATAGAGAAGCAGTCATCCAACAAGCCGTGCGTTTTATTATCGAGCTTTTCTAGCTCGTTGCCGGAAAGGTCTAAGGTTCGCAATGATACGAGTCCTAAAAGTCGCAATTAGTGTTAAGTTAATCGCATTGGATTTACCTTGCAGTGCGCCGTTTGGAATGTGTGCGATCTTGTTGTTTGACATATTCAAGTTGATCAGCTGGAGAAGTCCGTCAAACGCCCTAACGCTGATGTTTGACAATAAATTGTGGGCGAGGTGCAATTCGAAAACTACTGGAAGCTTGCCGAATGCTGAACGTGGAAGCTCTTCGATGTGGTTGTGCTGAAATTTTAGTTCGTATTAAGGTGCTTTGCTTCAGTTTTTCAATTTCCCTTGACACTACTGCTGACCCAAACATGTGAATGATTGAAAGCTGTTATACGAAACACTAAATCAATAGCATTTTCGAATAAAAACACAGTATGGATGGTCAAATGTAACGGTGCATGAGTCATATATCAACTTGTTTCCAAAATTATAGTTGGGACATCCTGTATGTAACATAATTGAAGTTGTTTCATAAGACCTGGGAATTTTTATTTATTTCAAATGTACCCAGACTGGTAAAATTTTGTTTCTTATTGTACAGTTTGTCGCTAATTTTTGAATTCATTTAATTCTATTTGTTGTATTTTGTTTGTATCAAGTTTACAGCGGCAAATTTAGGGAACGTTTAATGGAAATGTTTACGTGAGTTCAAAGTTTTGTCTGGTCAGATGTTGATAAACAGTTGTTATTGGACAAGAATTAATTGGTTTTTCAATAAACAATGTTACGTGCGAGATAAGCGATGCAGGTGGTTATCAGTTGTGGTGGCGTATATGGAATTTCGAGTATCGTCGGGAATAAGGATGTTGAAAGGAGGTGGTTTTTGCTTAAATAACAAGAATTAATAGTAGACGTGGCTGTCTATTTTAAAAGATAGCGCAAATTTTTAGTACCCGTAGTCCAGCGGGCTGTACAATTTTAAAAATAGAAATCATAATAGTTAAAGAATGCAGAAACAAGTTTAATGTTGTTTCGAGTTTAAAAAGTTTGTGGTTATCAAGAATGAAGAAATAATTGGTGTAATACAAGAAAAGTCTTACTATCCGAGCAGTCACAAAGCTAAATGTTATTATCTTCGAGTCAGTCGTGGTGTTTTAAAAGCGAGTTGTTTTTGTTTGTAAGAAAAATCGTTCAGATTCTCGTTGAAGTGTTTCTCCGAATATCCCATATTTCTTGTCCTGGCGAGTTTATTGGATTATTATTAACAGAACTGTAATTTTTGAGATCGCGCTTAATTTGTTTTTAGATCGACCGTTTTTAGATGTGTGTTAGAATAAATTCTTGGTTTTTTTGATTATGTGTCAATTTGAATCCCATTTAAAATCCAGGTAGAGTTTTATTTTTCTGTGTCAAAGTATTCTAATTTTTTTTATCCGAATTTTATTTCCGATTTTATTCAAAATTTGAGTAGCGATTTCATGTAACGGAGCACCTATTTTTCGCCTTACAAGTTTCATTCCCAAAGGTTATGATCACACCGTATATTTGTGGAGTCGACCAGCTCTGCTGAACACTCGGTATCTAGAAACGTTTTAAGTTGGACGCTTCGTTACGAAAAGTGTGGTGCCGAAAGTATTTGTGTTGGTTCTAGGAGTTGAAGACATAAGCTAAAGGTAATTGTTTTAATTTATAGAGTTGTGTTTCTGTCGCCGCCACCGTAAATAACGCTACAAATAATTCGCCGTTTGTAACCATTCCCGTCAAGATTTCAATTGTCTTTGTTGCGTCCAAAAGCTCTTGTCATTTAGAAGACGAGGGCAAATTAATATGTTAGAATTTAAGCCACGTTAAGCCATTATTAGCAGGGTTTTGTTTCCTATATGAATTTGAAACGCCATTATTTGATTGATAAGCAACCTTTATGACCTAGTTGGACTACCGATAAATAAATGTATTGCAATAAACGTCATTGTACATAATCGTGTGGGCTATCAAAAGAAGCGCTATTAATTAATTTGAATTTTCGGACCAATTACAGATTTTTAGGACCGCAGCAGGCCGCACAATTAATAAAATAAGTTTTAATTTTTGGATGTAGCTTTGAATACGCTGTCCCGGTTGGAAAACCGTCGTTCCCTCCAGGGCATAGCCGAATTTTATAGAAGGTAAAGCAGTTATTTAGAGTAGATCCTTTTGCTTTCTGCCTTTTGCATTTTCTCAAGCTACGTTTTGTAAATACCGTAATTTTGAGCTTTTCCGTAAATTTATTTTGCATTCATACCGCTTAATTTTTGCTTCGACATTAAGTCTAATCGCGACGAATAACCGTATCTATAGCTTTTGCTTTTTCTTGCGCAGCAATTTCTATTGCTCCGTTTAATTGGTAAAGTAATCTTTTTGTTACTTTCCGTTTGATTAATTATACAGGGTGGGGCACGGGAAACTCCCACATTTCAAAAGGTTGTTAAAAAAAAACTAATCGAGATAATGAAACAAGAATTTATTTATCAAAAAGATTACCTCATGTAGTTTTTTCAAACTACGTTTTAAAAATAATATCGTCTAAATGATGGCCTTGCCGGGCAATACAGATATTGAGCCTTTCGTGGAAGTTTCGCATGACTTTCTCAAGTGTGGTGGAGGTTATCTGGGCGATTTCTCCCTCGATTGCGGTTTTGAGGTCTTCCAGGGTCCTTGGACGATGTTTGAAAACCTCGGCCTTGAGGTAACCCCATAGATAAAAATCACAAGGGCTTAAATCGGGGGAGCGCGGGGGCCACTGAATGGGCTCATGCAAGGAGACCACCTGCCCGGGGAACATCTCCTGGAGAATAGCGCGTGAACGACGGGCTGTGTGTGCTGTAGCACCATCTTGTTGGAACCAGAAGCTCTCACGTTCATGTTCCTCACCGAATTCTTCGATTTTTGGCCTCAAAAAATTCTCAAGCATGTCACAGTACCGATCAGAGTTCACAGTAATCGTGACACCACCCTCCTCAAAAAAATAAGGCCCAATGATGCCTACAGACGACAGTGCACACCAAACTGTGACCTTGGGGCTGTGAAGGGGTCTTTGGTGAAGCTCTCGAGGGTTCTCAGCTGCCCAATAACGGCAGTTTTGCTTATTCACACACCCTGACAGATGAAAATGAGCTTCATCGCTAGTCCACAAAACCGCAGTGGGAGGCACTTGTTGAAGGATCGCCTCACAACATTCCACACGTCGCCCCCAGTCTGTTGGGGACAATTCCTGGGCAACCATGATCTTGTAGGGGTGCAAATTGAGGTCAGTATGCAAAATCCGCCTCACTGTTCTCGCCGAAATCTGAAGAGCAGAAGCATGTTTTCTCGCAGAACGCGTAGGACTCTGTTCGATCGACGCCCTCACTCGAGCAATGTTTTCAGGGGTTCTAACGGTGACAGCTGTGCCTTTCTTCTTTGAATTTAGCGCAGATCCTGTTGCTCTAAACTTTTGCACCCAAGACAAAATTGTTTTCCGGTCGGGAACACTAGCAGACGACGACAAACTGTACCTTGTACGGAATGCCCTCAAAGTAGCAGTTACAGATTCACCATTTTTGAAAAAAGTCTCGATAATGAACGCACGCTGCTCACCTGACCACGGCATGGTAACGACTGAAAACTACATCACTCACCGCTCCGAACGAGACCTACCCCACTCCTCTACAACCGCCCATATCCCAACAGCAGTTTTTTTTAATGTGGGAAGTTCCCGTGCCCCACCCTGTA